>NW_005871321.1:559900-907223 GCF_000147115.1 Myotis lucifugus | reverse complement strand
TATATATATATATATATATACATATATATATATATATATATATATAATATATATATATATATATTTATATTTAAAGAAGAGGTATCAGGACAATCACCCTTGGCTTTAAAGGCCCATCACTGAAGAGTTATGCAACCAGAAAAGCTTTTTGGAGGAAAAAAATCCCAGAAGCGACTAGTTCCTCAGGCCTCATTTATTCATCTATAAAACAGAATATTGTATACCTATCTCAACAGAGGGAGGTTATGAGTACCAACTGGCATACATGACATGTAAGTTCTCCACCAAACGCATGTAAGCTATCCGTATCTACCTTTCTCAGGGATCCTGCTTTATAATAGGGGCATCTTGAAAATGGAAAAGGCCTAATAATAATAATAACAATAAAAGCAAAAGAATAATTGTTTTTTGCTGATAATCTGCTATGTACCTAGCCTTTGATACATCTCTGAGAGACATTTTCTTTGGGCATCTGTAGAAGCCTCTTTGAACCACTAGGGTGCAGTAAATAGCCACTATTCAGGATTTTGAAAATTCCAAATATCCTTTATCAGATAACTGCATTGCTCTGGGGATACAACATGCCGGCAACTAGTTACTGAGCCTCCCCTGGCCAAGTGGTCACATGAGGGTGAGTGATGAAGGGAGGAACGTGTGAGCCAGAACAACATGTCACCTCTAATTTTAGGCAACAGCCCATCTGAGCGTCAAGAAACTGCATAAACAGACACAATTTTCCGAGTGAGCATGGCGATAATATACTCATGCCACCACTTTTTAGAGAAGGGGAGACTGAAGCCCAAAGAGAGGGACAGAGATGTATCCAAGGTCACTCAGTGAGCTGGGGGCAGAGTCGGAGCCAGAACCTGTGGACAGTGTGTTCACTCAGCCCCTTGCTGATAAGTAGGCACTTATGTGTGAGGTTTTGCTGTCACTCTTACTTAGGATTGTTAAATAGGAGTCGGCAACTTTTCTTTGTGATGGGTCTTTCCATCCTGGGATTCAATAGGGTCTTTGCTCATAGCATTTCCATTCATATTGTTATTAGACAAATCTAATCGTATTGCTTCTGAATGGAAGATAGCCAGAAAGCCAGATAAATGTAAGTAAACTTATCAAAGGAAAACCTCAAAGTCTTTTTCAGGAATATGATTCTGCTGGCCACAGATAAAGGGCCTTTTTCATTTTGAACATGGCACTGCGAGAGGACTCTAGCAGGTCATTGCAGTCATTCGTTCTTCTTTCTTTCCTTAAACAATAAGTAAATCATGACAATTCAATGCAGAATCAGGCTTTATCTTAGAAATGGCGGACATGAGTAGAAATAAGATGTACTACCTCATGGCTATAAATGAGATATAATTCCTGCTCTGAATAAATCTGCAGTTTAATGACACAGCCATGCAAAGAACTGGATCATTACAATATGGAATCATAAATTTTAATGGGGTGGGATACATGGCAGAGATTAAATTCTTGTTTTTCCTCTTCTTCATCAAGGCACATGCCAGGAGCAGTTTCTCCGACGAGGGGCAGGAGCAGAATAGATGCCTTGGAAAGTGGATGTACAGGTAGACATAGTGCACTAACTTGAGACTCTGTGAGGAAGTAAATCACTCCTGAGTCGCCAGGTTAGAGACCCTCCAAAGGAAGCAGAGAAGCTAAGGGCACATCGTTTGGAAGGATGGGTGTCTAACCTCATCTGCAGGGGAAGGACAGTCCAGCCCTATGTGCATGCAAAACCTGCCTTCTTTCTTACGCCGATTCCCAGGAAGGAGAGGGCACAGGGATTCTAAGCAGGTGATACATCAAGTGTCATAGTCAATTTGGCCAGAGTTCTCAGGAGAGGACTGGTTATATACTTGGAAAAACTAATCATGTGGACTTTCACAAAATGCCCAGCAGTGGGGATGCCTGGCCTGGTCTGGTTCAGAGGGTGTGGCATGCTCTCCCTGGAGAGCCCTCAGCGGGGCCACAGGGACTCAACAGGGAGGTTACGTGGAAAGATGAGCCACGTGGCCTCTCGGAGTGGGGGTTAGTGATTTCCAAAGTAATAGATTTGGCAGTTAGCAATGGCAAACCTGTTTATATCTGACACCAAGCCTCGCCTCTTACTTTAGTTTAGAGAGTGGCCAGGTTTTCTTTGGGGTTTTATAAGCCTAGTTTGTTTTGTTGCTTGTTATTATTTTGCTTGTTTACTTTGAACAGTTTTTGGGGAAAAGGCACTCTAAAAACATGATACTGTGCAATACGGAAGTGATGTAATGGAGTAGTATACAGTAATGAAGCAAGTGGGGACCTGAGAGATTAATTCAGGAAATACACGGGGCCGTTTTTGACTCTGAGTTCAAGGAGCAGTTCATAGAGGTTAAATGACCTTAGAGCTGAAGTTTTCTGTGGGCACATAGAGGAGGGATCCCAGCTCTACCTGCTCCAGATCAGGAAAGCCTTTCCAAGGAGAGAGGCCTAGAAATGAATGCAGAAGAATTCAGGAAAAGCCTCAAAAAGGTGAGGTCCAGATAGTGGGAGCCACCTGGGCACAGGCACAGATGCTGAAAATCACACCCAGGGCTCAGGTTTTTCCCATTCACCTTGTACTGTTGGGCATAGGGTGGGAATCAAATGTATAGACCAGTGCAGGGAATCTATCTATCTATCTATCTATCTATCTATCTATCTATCTATCTATCTATCTGCTTTCTTTTGTCTCATTTTTGGAATTCCACATGGCCAGAGCCCTGGGTTCAAGGCAGAATGAATCAGGGAGGCCAGTGACCTTGCTCAGTGGGTCAAAAAGTCGAGGTGTTTCAATCTCTTGGCTTCTGAAGAATAAAACCTCTGAGTGTTTGGTATCTCCATCCTGAGCTGGGGACCTCCCCAGAGAGAGTGGGTCAGGAAGTGTAGTCATTCCCCAGCCACTGTCGGCATGATCTTCATGACTGTCTGCGGGGTAGACAGGGTAGGGTTCTTCTCCTTTGGCAGGCAAGAACCTGCTCCTGTGCAGGGAGGACTGTGAGTGAGGAACGGAAGCCAAACTCATACCAGCACCTACAGGTGAGAAAAGCAAATTGTGTTCCCCTCATGCTTCCCTCATGTCCTCTCTTCTCTTTATGCTTCTTCAGCCCAGCATCACTTCAGATTTACTGGATGGGCCTTGAGCAGTTTACCCCTAGCGTCATCTCCTGATATCATCCCATGCTGCCTCACCCTTGTTAGCTCTCCTAAGTTGCACTGAGCAACTTTGAATTCCTGGAAACCACCACAGGCATGCTCAAATCTAGCCCTGCAACCTCAGCACTTTGTCTACTCATTCTCAGAACTGTTCTTTCCATCCCTATTCCTATGACTGAGAGAATTCCCATTTCTTCCTTGGGTCTTGCCTTAGCTGCCACCTCCTCCAGAAAGTCTTCCCTGACTCACATGGAATAGAGTTAGTTTCTGTGGTCTCTCTGTGCTTTCATAGCATACTTCCTTCTTCCATAGCTCCCTTCTCAATGCTTTGGAATTGCCTGGCTATCCACCTTTATCCCTCCCCAGAAATACAGACTCTAACCAGTAGTACATAGGGTCTTATTCTCCATCATCTCCAGCGCTGAGTATGGTATTTGACAAAGGATGCATGGTTATAAATCATATTGATTGGAGGAGTAAATAAATGAATGACTCAACAAACTAGTGCAGATAACTTGTGAGAACTTAAAGGGAAAGGTGAGGAAGGTATAATAATGCTCCTAAAACCTGCCCATGTTTCCATAACAGTTTAGGGCACCTCAATTCTGTCTGTCTCAGCCATATTCCCACATCCAGCCCTCGCTCAGGAGGTCAAGCAAGGTCTGCAGAAGCAAGGAGCCCAGTTTCCTCTGGAAAGTATTCACTGCTTCTATTTTGCATTCTTTTGCCTCTGCTGTTGTCAGTGAAGCCAGGAACTTCTGGGATCTCTATTAGCGCCAGGCTGTGTGAAGACTCCAGGCCAGCATTGCAGCTGGGAAGAACGCCTTGGTGTTCTGAATGCATGCAGAGAGGAGAGAGCAGGCAGAATTTGCTCTTGCTGGCCAGGCAGGTGGTCATGTGTAAAGAGGATGAATAAGAGTCAGAAATGTGTTGAGTCCCTGAAAGGCAATGGGACACTGTAGGAAAGTGAGCTTAAAATTTGGAGGCACACATCCCATAATTGTAATGCAGGTCTGACACTGACTATTTGTAAGACCTTGGACAGGCGTTTCCTTTCTAACTGCAGCTTATCTGTTAAATTAGACTAACAGCAGCAGCTAACTCTTAGGCATGAAATGAAGTCATTCTCATGGAATTCTTAAGATGAGCTCTCAATATTTTTTAGTTTCTGTCTCTGAATCAGGGTTCTCAAGAAAATAGGACCAATATAAAGAAAAAAGACAGAGACTGAGAGAGAGGAGAAAGGTTTTGATTTTAAGGAATTGGGTCATGAGATTGTGGGGTCTGGCAAGTCCAAAATCTTAAGAATGGCTGGCAGGTCATAGACCCAGGGAAGAGTTGATGCTGCAGCTCAAGTCCAAATGCAGCCTGCTGGCAGAGTTTCTTCCTTTTAGGAAAAGTTAGGTTGTGTGATTTTTCCTAAGGCCTTCAACTGATTGGATGAGGCCCATCTTTATTTACTTTATGAAAATAGCCTGTTTTACTCAATGTCTACTGGATTTCATGTTAATCTTGTCTGAAAAATACTTTCACAGAAACATCTAGAATAATGCTTGACCAAATATCTAGGACTAGGTATTATGGCCTAGCCAAGTTGACACATAAAATTAACCATTACCCTATCTCTCTATCACATTAAGTGTAGAAATGAATGGGGATGAGCCATTCTTTAGATATTGTATGACCCCACAATTCTTATAATTAGCACGGCATCAAGGACATTCTTTACATGTTAATTTTCCACTCTAAATGCCCAGGAAACAATGACTTAAGAATCCAAGCCAGTACCAAGAACCTACTGTTCTAGAGGGGTCTACATATTACCACTTATCTGCATCAAAAGACGTGCAACAACATCCATTAAAAGGCAAGCCTAACCTGGTTATCAGAAAATGTGGACACATAGCAGCCTGTGTTGTGCAGTGATGGTGCCAGTTAAGGACTATCGTTACCAGAAATGACTACACCAGAGAACTCTGTTCATGCTTCTCACCCTTCACCCGCCCAGTCCAGGCTGTCATCTCCCAGAGACGGCAGGCTCTCGTGGGGCAGGGGAGTCAGATGTGGAGCTCTGCTGCCAGCTGGAAAGCCTGGATGCATGTCCCCAGTAGACAAGCTCAGACTCCCACTCCTGTTGACGCATCCCCAAACAGGGAAGCTATTCAGGCACTGAGCCTCGCCCAGCCAGGGCCAGTGCTGGAGGTGCTGCCCAGGGTTGGCTAACCTACCTGGGCTTTGGTCCAGCAGCACACAGCTGACCCCCTTCTCTCTATAGATATCATGGAGCCATGCTTGACTTCCTAGCCAATCAAATTGGAGCCAAGCCAAGCTTTCTGTAAATCCTGCTAAAAATGTATTTACACCACATAGGAAACATCCCTCAGATCTAGACGTTAGCTGTGGAACTGACTGAACATTTCTCTTCCTAACCCACTGTTATTGTGCGACACAAGCTAAGACATCATCTGTAGACTAGCTACATTTTGCACCAAGCATGGTATACTGTGGTGTCCATACTTTTATCCTACCCAATCTGATCATACAGCCCCATGTTTCTGGTAACAGCATCTCTTTTGATGAAATTGTCCCTCAGTCTATTTGGTCCTGGTGGGGGAAGGAAGCCTGTTATTCTTCGAGCTACTAGTTATCCAACCACAGGGAGATCTAGGCTGGACCATTTATTATGCTGAATCTCACTGAATAGGGAATGGCCCAAGGTGTGTGTGTGTGTGTGTGTGTGTGTGTGTGTGTGTGTGTGTGTGTTATAGACGATTTATGTTTTCTGTTGGTATTTTTTGTTTGTTTATTTTTTTGTTAATCCTCACTGGAGGATATTTTTCCATTGATTTTTTAGGGAGAGTAGAAGAGAGAGGGAAAGAGAGAGAGAAATATCGATGTGAGATAAACACATCAATTGTTTGCCTCCTGCATGAGCCCAGACCAGGGCCTGGGCCGGGAAAGAATCTGCAACCAAGGTACGTGTCCTTGACCAGAATCAAACCCAGGACCCTTTGGTCCACAGGCCGATGCTCTATCCATTGAGACAAACCTGCTAAGGCTGTTTTCTGTAGTTTTGAATTATTTTCTTCTAAATTAAAAGATATAAATAGAAACAATTAGAAAAAAGATACATATATTCTAACAGAACGAATTCAGTGTTGCAGTTCAAAAATGCTATTTTTAGTATGAAGTTAATAACATTAAATAATAATGATGATAATAGTAAATCGAAATCATAGAGAGGAATCTCATGAACATGCTAAGCTAAGGAAGCCAGGCCCCAAAGAGTGCATACTGCAAGACTCCATCAATATAGCATTCAACATCAGACAAAACAAGTCCATCAGAAGCTGTCCGAGTCAGAGTGATGGCCCCTGTTGAGGGCACTGGAAGGGCAGGGTGGGCTTCTGGGCAGATGACCATGTTCTGTCCTCCTAAGCCTGCTGGTTACAGCTGTGTTCAGTTTGTGAAAATCTATGGAGCTGTGCACTTGTGATCTGTACACTTTTGTTTCTAATCCTCAAGAGGATATTTTTAAAAATTAATTTTAAAGAAAGAGGAAAGGGGAGAAAGAGAAAGAGTGAGGGAGGGAGAGAGAGAGAGATAGCGAAAGAGAGAGATTGATCAGTTGCCTTCCTTATGCACCCTGACCAGAGATGGAACCTGCAACCTAGGTATGTGCCCTGACTGGGAATCAAACCTGCAGTCTTTTGGTGCACAGATGACGCTCCAACCAACCAAGCCACCTGGCCAGGGCTGTACACTCTGCTATATGGACCTTATACTTCAATGGAATGCGAAGAGTATTTTTAACATTGTCCTGAATCACCTACATCAGTTGTTCAGGAAAGATGGCTAAGTTACTCCGGTGTGCTCAGAGGGAGTACCCCATAAACCCATTGAGATGTAATTCATATCTTCTTCTTGTTTTTTAAATTCCCAACAAATCCTTACTGGTTTGACAGTTAATGACTTTTGCACCTGCATTCTCCCATGCCTCTTTCTTCCTGCAGTTCTCAGCAGAATGCTTCTGAATCCACCCTCCTTGCAAACTACTATGGTGGTGATGGCATGTTTTTCTGAGCTTTACCCATGATCCACGTTCTGAAAGGGTCAAGTGAAATCCTATCGCTTTTTCTGAATGAGAACTTCGCATGCCCAGTGGTTGTGGAAGGAGCGAGCAGTAATTACGGGGCTGCACTTTTATTTACAAACCCGAACTGAACACGTATGCAAAACGTTCCCAGATTTCAGATGTAGTGTGTGTGGATGGAAATAGTACAGCAAAATGTTACTGTTTTAACAACGAATACCAGTTTCCTCTTTGGGAGTACATTATCTTTTATTGGGCAGAAGTTCCCTAATACCTGTCTCTGATAGAAATCAAGATCCCAATGGCCTTGATGTTGGCTGGTTCTGGGACTTCAGAGAAAAAAGGCAAAGAAGCTCTTCATTAGAATGGGGAGGGGATGGATTTGTGGTTGTTAGAGAAAGGGAAGACAAGAGAATAAAGAATATTCAGGAAGGATGAGTGGAAGCCTTGGTGGTGTGGGAAGGATGTTTTTAAAATGGAAATACCAGTGTATTTTATTTTGTTATTTAATGAATCTGCTGTGAATCCTACTTGATGCTCCACTGAGTCCATGGCTGCCTTGTGTGAATGGGGTTTTGTGGAACCTGAGGACAGAGCTGCGTTTCTCATTAAGATTGGCATCATGCATGTGGTCAGAGAAACAGACCAGAGAAAATGGCACTCAGGAGGCAGAGGAGGCCTTGCAGAATGAGCTGCTGTTTGCCTGTTGAATCTTTGCTTAGGCTTTGAGTTTCACAGCCATAGAATCAGGAAGGGAGGAGGAGGTTCCTGCAGGGAATCCAAAGGACACCTGAGTTGACAGAAAGGTAAAAGTGAGTTATCTTGAAACCATGCTTCTCACCACATTGCACCTGGAATTTTACTGTATTTCGCAATATATACGTAACAGCTATATAGTCCTCAACACTTTTGGAGAAGGGAGATTGAGCTTCCTTTCACAAAGCAATAACTCATCACAGATTTGAGAAGTTCTGGCACGCACCACGCCTTGTACGAGGTGCTGGGGAAACAGTGTTGAACAAAGAAAGTCCTGGTCCTGGCTTATGTTTAGGCTTTTGGTTTAGCAGTGGCAGAAGCAACGAAAGGAATTGTTACCCAGATTATGTCCATGAAGGAAGTCAGGATCCTATGGGAGTCTGTGATAGGAAGTACAAATTTTATCTGGAAAAAGAAATTGCAGTATCTCAGGAGAGAAGATAAAGAAGGCAGGCTATGCCCACTAAGTTGCCTTAGTGCATAAAGGTACAAAAAGGTAGAGGCTCTCAGGTGACGTAAAAACCAACCTGGTTCATCCCCACCCATTTCAGGTGGCTATTCAATGACTCTTATTAACCCATCAGATTTCCTCATAGATCTGTTTCATGAAAAATAATAAAAGGATGCATAATGAGTTTGTGTTATATTTAATAAGTTGTTTTGAAATGCTCCAGTAGTGGAGAAAAGGTCGTTACTCTGCAAGAATTATTTGTATGAGAACAGTGCAGCCTTTACAAAAAGTAGAACATTTCTAAGAGAATCTCCAAATTTCATGATGTAAACTTACGTACTGTGTACTGTGTGTTTCTGTATCAAGATTGTGAGTACCAAATGATATTTATGCACTGTCACCTATGTATTCTGAGGGAGCCTACCTGTTTAGAATGAGCTGTGTTCATGACCTCATTTAGCTGTAGAAGGGAAGGGAACAGGTGACATGATGCTTCCCTTGTTGTCTTCATGGGCCTCTGGTGGTGGCAGTGCAGTCCTGTCAGTGTGGGACCACCCTGTCTGGAGAGCAGACACGCTTTTCTTCTTCTGGATCCTGTGCCTAACGCCTAATAAGTGCGCAGGAAATCCTTGAGTACTAGACCAGTGGCTCATCAGCATAGACTGCGTATTTCAAAAATATAAGGAAACCTACAAACAACCTCAATTCCCACCAGTTGAGAACTGGTATAATAATAGAAAGCATTGTTTATCCTTATATCTAAAGGTAGAATAGCACACAGCTATCAAAAACTGTTTCATAAGAATACTGGCTGGTGTTTCTCAGTAGTTAAAGCGTTGGCCCATGGACCAAAAGGTCCCAGATTGGATTCCAGGTCAAGGACACATGCCTCAGTTGCAGGTTCAATCCATGGCCCAGGTCAGGGTGTGTGAGGGAGGCAACCAATCATCAATGTGTCTTCTCTCTCTCTCTATCTCTCTCTCTCTCTCTCTCTCTCTCTCTCTCTCTCTCTCTCTCTCTCTCCCCTTCCCTCCCTCCACCGCCATCCCTCCCTTCTACTCTCTCTAGATAGCAATGGAAAAAAATATCCTCAGGTAAGGATTCAACAACAACAAGAACAACAACAAAAAACTTGATGACCTGGAGTGGGTTCCATCTCCTTTCTCCTGAGTGGCTACAACACCGACCTCGGCATCCCAATGTGGTTGCATCCCAACTTTCAAGAGAGTTTTAGTTCCAAAACCACCTGCCCATGCTCTGTACTGGGATTCTGTGGCCATGCTTTGCAAACCACATCACTCCTTTGCCACTTCTCTCCCTCTGGGCTCTAGAAAAAGCCTTGGTCTGGAGGAAGCTGAAGGGACTTGTTTCACCCTGGATCACTTTTCTCATCAGCCTCACTTGAGCAATGACTCCTGACCCACAGAATGGCAGTCCATTCCAGCTTCCAGACTTTTCCTCACACATTCGAAGCAGTTTCATCATGCACCCTTAGAAAGACCTGCTCCAGCCAGGCTCTAAGTCACAGCTCCCTGAAATTCCTTCTCCAAGCGCCTGATATCCCAGTGCCTGCTGGCCAGTGCCCACAGGACCACTCCTCTATGCTTCTTGGTATGCATAGTCCCTGCCTCTTCTCTTTGTTCCTCAAACCTTGGTACTTGCTTCCTATAGTACTTTTTGTTACCTCATTTGTTCTTTTATTTATTTCTCTGTTTAAAATATTAACATGGTTTCTGTTTTCCTGATTTGATCCTTTGGTTGGTACAAACCGAAACTTGTTTCAAACTTTGGAAATAGGCAGTCACCTTTCTCTGCCTCAGATATTCCAAGGAAGAGCTTGGGCTTCTCTTGGGTTTTCCTGCTTCCAGATGCTAAGAACACCTGGCATGTGCTCAGGGTCACTCAGCCCCTTAGAGATGAGCCCAGAGTTCCACTTTGACCCTCCTCCCTCTGCTCTCCATTCTTCATGAGGCAGGGACCCTTATCCGTGCAGCTAATTGGGTGAGTAAAACTCAGAAGTAATTCTCCCCACAGTAGACCTGAGGGCATAGGTTCTGTGGGAGGTCATAGGAAAACCCCTCTTTGGACCTCAGCCACATTCTCCTATCTTATAAAGGAGCTCCGCAAGTTAGAAAATAGTAGAGCTCTATTGTTATTGGCTCCACCTTTGACTCCCTGTGCATCTTCCCGATGCTTGCCCTAGCCTAGATAGAAAGAATATGAGTTAGTGGCCCAATAATCATAAAAATCAAACACAGAGAGACTAGAGTAGTATTCCACAGGATACATGGAACAACTGCTATCTCTGGATGATTTTTATAGGTGTTTTTTTTCCTTTTTTATATCTTTCTGAATTTTATTTACATTGAACTTACATAATACAGGGTGGGGCAAAAGTAGGTTTGTAGTTGTGAGTACATGAAACACAGTATATTCTTGTATGTTATTTATTAATTATTGTATTATTTCCCACATGAATAACTATAAATCTACTTTTGCCTCACCCTCTATTTCAGTTAAAATTTATAATTAAATTTACAAATGAGAATAAACAATCTAATTGAACTCTCAAAAAGCATGAGATTTATAATCAAGTCATGTTGCCTCAGCCACACCCCAAGCTTCTCATGTATCCTCCTGGCCAAGAGGAAACATAATGGTCCAGAGAGCACAAGAAGAAATTCACCAGAGCAAAGGCACAGAAAGGGCTCATTGAGGAAACACAAGCACAAGAGAGGGACCAGGTAAGGACGGAATGCAATGTGAGCTGGAGAAGTACGGGGTGTAGGGGAGGGAAGAGGGGGCACGGAGTTTCCGTCTAGTTGAGTTGGACCTGCCACCATCTATGGAGATTTCCTCAGAGGAGGAGGCTGGCTCCTGGCCCCAGCTGGCAGCGCCTCCAATCTCCTCTCATGTCAGGCATCTGTCAGCACTCCGGGAGGACCATTGGAAGTCCAGGCCATTCACAGTTTGTCTTGGACCTCGTCAAGTCTTCCCAGCCCTACCAGCTACTGAAAAGGAAAGGGGAAAAAACGTTATAGAGTTCCTCTAGCCAGGGTGAGAATAGCCAAAAAAAGAAAAGAGAACAAGAGGGCATTAACAAAGGAGACATGCTCCCAGGACTCCTCACCGTCAAAGGCTCCATTTATTCAGTTATTCCCCCAAGTATTTACTGGGCAGAACCGGGTGGCAAGCATTGCAGTCAGCACTGACAACACGTCATTAACGCCAGCCTGGGGAAGCTGTTCTTTATCTTGTTCTATGTTTCCCACCCCCCACCCCCCCAAACAAGCTACAGTTTCTGGGGCCTTAACCCTCTTCCATCTCGCTTAAGGGGTCCCCTGTCCCCTGAAAGCAGAATGTAGATGGTAACTAATGTGTGCCTAGATAATTTGGAAAGAGGAAATGAGACCAGGGGACTTCTCTTCAATTTACTGCCTGGAAAGGGCACATATCTAACCAGCGATGCTTTCATTCGCTTTTCAGCTGACTCTGAAACTTTCTCCAACCTCAAGAAAACATACTTGAGTTAGGTGACATTCTTCAAAAGTCCATCTATACAGAAATGCTGTTCACATGTGGATGCCTTTATCCTTGCTGTTTCCTCTGGATTTTCCTTTCTCTTTTTTCTATCTGCTGACAAGCTCCTAGTCAGTTTCTTTGTTAATTTTTTTCTTAGGAAATATTCCATGTCATGCATAGAAAAATATATCTAACTAGGGGCCCAGTGCACGAATTCATGCACCTTGAAAGGAACTGCGGGCTGTGAGGCTGCCGTGGGCACAGGGGTGGATCTTGGCCCATCCTTTGTGCCCCTGCCCGGCCCCTCCCTCCCCAGCCCCTGTTTGCCAGCAGCCCCACTCCCGCCACCTCATCTCCCATGGGCTGATGATGCTGGCCCCGCTCGCACCTGCTGATGGCACAGAGCGATTTGGGCCGGCACCAGCAGTGGACGCGAGCAGGGCTGGAGCCCTCAGCAGGTGCAAGCAGTGGCTGCTGCCCCGATCACCCCTCAGGAGCAGGGGGAGGTGGAGAAGCCCTCAGGGACGAGCAGGGCCAGCACCGGCAGCAGGTGCAAGCACCCGGTGGGACCACAGCGCATGGGACGAAAGAATTTTCAGTAACCACTAGAGGCTCATCCCAGTGACAGTGACTGGCGCCTCGCTGTGGTCTGGCATCCCCACTCATCTCCTCCACTATCCCACCGCAGTTGATGCCCATCATGTTCTGCACTCTGCTATCTGCTGCAGACACCAGCCATCTTCCACGTGTGCCCCCTGGTGGTCAGCGCACGTCATAGTGACCTGTTGTTCAGTTGTTCCGCCGTTCGGTCTATTTGCATATTAGAGTTTTATATATATAGATGTGTGTAGATTGGTAGATGGTAGATAGATCAATAGATACTAGATGGCTGATAGATAGATAGATACTAGATAGATGACTGACAGATAGATAAAGGAATACTAAGAAAACAAAGAATGGTGTATACTTTACCCAGCTTCATAGAACATTACAGAATCTTTGAAACTGCTATGTACCCTTCTTCCTACCTACATTCTGTTATCCCTCTCTCAACCTCCTGAGGTGACCAGTATTCTGAATTTTGTGGTAACTACCCCTTGATTTTCTGTACATATTTTTCACAAATACATCCCTCTGTTTATTGTGCTTGTTTTATACCTTTACATAAATGTAAATACTACCTGTGTTTCCTCATGAATTAGCATGTTCAATTAATCATACGTTTGGAAAGTGATCTATGCTACATTTCTCACTGTAGATTATATGTTTTCTCTCTGCTGTGTAGTATTCCACTGTAATAACTATACTGCTATGTGTCCATTCTACTGATTGTAGAAACTTGAGGTTTTCAAGGTTTTCGATAAAATCAAGGTTTGTTTCCTGGTGCACATGTGCAAGTTTCTCTAGGCGATATTCCTAGGATCATAATTGTTGAATTTAGGGTTTTTGACATTTAGTGGCTAGTGTCATTTTCAATACTTTTGGATCAGTTTATATCCTGTCAGCAGGACATGAGAGACGCTGTTGGTTTACACCGTTTATAGCAATCAGAACTGTTAGACTTTCCTTTTCAAGAGGCTCAAGGGCATGAACTTGTTGTCTTAGGTCATTTTACTTAGCATTTCCTTTATAACTGATGAGAATGAGCATTTTTTTCAAATGTCTACTGAATGTTTGTGTTTCCGCTTTCGTAGAATGTCTTCCCATGTCTTTGTTCACTTTCATATGTGGTTGCAAACTCTATACTTCATATATTATAGATACACTTTTTAATTGTTGTTAAATGCCGTAGAGGCCTTCTTCAAATTTGTGGCTTATATTTTCACTCGATGATAACTGTTATTAGGCAGTTAGATTTGTCAGTCTTTTTTTTAATATTTACTTATTTATCTTTTATTCGTATTTCCGTGTTTCAAGGCCACCCATACGTATTTCTCTTTCTTAAAATTTTAAAGTTTCAAATTGATTTACACATGCAGTAAAAGGAAACATACTGTTATTTTCCAATGGACATCCTCATTTATTAAGTATCCATTCTTCCTTCCATCCCTCTGCAATGTCATAAATTTTATATATATGCATGTCCCTTCGCTCAGCTTTCTCTTGACCCATTAGGTTAGCTATCTATACCAGCAGCAGTCTGAGTGCCTAATTACTATGTCTCCAAACAGGTCACACTGTGTGCCTGGGCAAGTCCCCTGCATTGTGTTTTTCAGATGTGTCTTAGCTTCTCTTAGTCCTTTAATATAAATGTCAGAATTAGCTGTCAGTTCCACAGAGAAAAGAAACCTTGCAAAGATGTTAATTGGAAGTGCATTAAATGTATCTATTATTTGGGGAGATTAATATATTTAATGGATCCAGTATACCTATCTATGAATATATCATGTTTCTCCTTTATTTAGGACTTCCTAAAATCTTTTTCAATACATTTTTTTATTTTTAAAATATATTTTATTGATTTTTTACAGAGAGGAAGGGAGAGAGATAGAGAGTCAGAAACATCGATGAGAGAGAAACATCGATCAGCCGCCTCCTGCACATCTCCTACTGGGGATGTGCCCGCAACCCAGGTACATGCCCTTGACCGGAATCGAACCTGGGACCTTTCAGTCCGCAGGCCGACGCTCTATCCACTGAGCCAAACCGGTTTCGGCGATTTTTTAAAAAACTTTCTGCACAACAGGCCTTGCACATTATTTGTTAGATTTATTTCCAGGGATCTCATCTATTTGTTATTAGAAAATAATAATTAAATTGTATAACTTCCCTTAGCATAAGAGAGCACTTGAGTATTGTATATTAATTTTATATACAATCAAGCTTGTTATACTTTGTTACTAATTATAAACATATGTTTGTCTATTTTGGATTTTGTAGTAAGTAAATGAACATTTCAGTTTTTAATTATGAGAATAATTTGATTAAGTGATAAATTAGTTAATCAATGTTGCCTTTCTGAGACGGTTAGGATCTCCACTATGTTATTGAGTCCTGTCTGATTCCTAGTTTCATGTTGAAACTTATATTCTGATGTAGCATGAAGTGTCTCTATACAATTTTTATAGATTCCTGCATGGCTCCTTAGTGATTTTTGCCAAATACATAGAGTTCTTCATCTTCTGAGTTCATGATTGCTAAGCTTCCAGCCCTCCCCTTAGTGCACAGGGCTCTGTGACTAGTTCTGGCTAATGAGTACTGAGCAGAAAAAATGCATGTCCCTACTAGGCCAGAGCATTTATTTGTCTATTTAAGACACTCTAGAGCTCTTTCTAACATGGTGACTACTAATATCCAGAAATTGCTGCTTCATTAGCCTGGGTCCCCAGGTATGTACAGTTAGCAGAGGTCCCTACTGATTCCTGAAGGATATTTAATGTGAATGAGAAATAAATCCTTGTAGTTTTCCAACACAGAGATTTTGAGGCTGTTTATCGCCATGTTATCTATAACCTAACCTATACTGACTGTCACCTATCCTGTCAGGCTTTTATTCTTAAATATTTCAATATGATAAAATACCTTAATAGGTTTTATAATGTTGAATCAATTTTGCCATCTGGATTACAGTGATAACAGATTAAAATTGGGTTTAGATTATGACTCCCTCACCTGATATGGTTGGATGTTTACTTACTTATTCATTTTTTTAAAGTTTGTTGGTTTATTTCTCCAGTCTACCTTGTGCACCACTGGTAATGCACGCACCTCACTTTATGAAACACTGGGCTGGATGACCTTCCAACACAGTCTAGAATTTAAGGATAAAGAGGAATGCTGAGTTCAAAAAAAGGGGGGGGCTTCCCCGAGGCATTGGGAGTCGTGAAGTCATATTCTGGGAATGGTAAAGAGATGAACTTTAGATTGTCTGGCACTGTCTAGCTGACTTCTAGCACAGGGACTGACAGAGCATTAACTCAATAAATATTTATGAGATAATTAAGTTTGCCAGGAGGCTTGACCTAAATAAGTTAGATATCCCTAATTTATTCTATAAATTATGGACCATTAGATACAACCAAGTAGTCAGCTTCTATATTCTCAGCAATGGTAGGCATCTGCCAAGACACTCGGCATGAAGCGATTGTGTGCCTGCTGTTACTACCTCGCCAGTATCAAGGTTGCTTATGAGAATGCAGTCAGGATTTTATGGTAGAGTCATTAGGGACGAGGCCATTACTCCAAACAGTAATGAATTACCTACAAAGGACAGGAAAATATTTCCTAAACAGCCTCCGTGCTTGATTACCCAATAGACAAAATATTCAGAAACCCAACGAGCCGCTCTTCACCTGGCACTTCACAGTCCCCAGTGGATGGGGAGCTGTTTGCATGGATAGCTTTTCCCAGGAACCGAGGACAGTTGCTTTTTTTGAGTTCCTGTTTATTTTGCAGCAACTGAAGTGCTTCCAAACAGCAGTTAATGAGAGTTTCAGAGACCCTGGACTGTCTTGAAAAAGTTGTATGATTCCACAGGCCACCTGAGTCAAGATCTCCAGCGTGCGAGTGAAGGTCACAGTTTCTGAGGGGTGCCCACCCTATCCAAGAGAACCCAGGCAGCATCTTGCCATGTGGCAGAGCAAGAGGCATGGCACGGGAGACCTAGTCTTCCCACATTCTTGGCTATTAGGCACAGTGGAATTTTTCTTTTATAAATGATTATCCGTTCATCCAAAAATATATCTGACTCTTAAAGATCCTGCTTTAGACACCAAGAAAGAGGTGATCTGGATACTACCTGTTTACTTTCTCTAAATAATCTCATGTTTGTTGTTTGAGATACTGGAATTCTACTCTTCAATTCGCTATTAATTTACTGTGTGACTTTGGGCTACTGGTACTTACTGAATCATTTGGACCTCAGCATACCTATGATAAAAAGAAATTAAAATGATAAAAAATCACACAGAAAACATGGAATTGAGTAATCAGTAGGATTGCTTCTCTTGTAAAGATGTGTGGCTCTAGAGTGTGACTAACATCCAACAAGGATTTGATCAGCTATAACTATCTATAAAGGCCTTTTATCAAATGAACAAGGTCAGGCTAAACAGACATTAAATGGGGTGGTAGGGGTAGGTCAAGGCTAACAGACCTGGGAGTTTCAGAGGAGTGGAAATCATGGCTTAAATTGTAGATGGCTGAATACTAACAGTTAACTCTACCATTTACCGGCTTTGTGACAGTAGGTGAGTTGCTTAACCAGAGCCAGCTTCATGGGCACTTGATCTCTGCAGTCACATCAGGCTGTGCATTTAGAACGGCTCCACACTCGGTTTAACATTCTGCTGCTGCTGTCTTGAAATTCCCAATAGTTT
The DNA here is from genome assembly GCF_000147115.1 of Myotis lucifugus. Classification (NCBI taxonomy): domain Eukaryota; kingdom Metazoa; phylum Chordata; class Mammalia; order Chiroptera; family Vespertilionidae; genus Myotis; species Myotis lucifugus. The sequence goes on along the minus strand of NW_005871321.1, from coordinate 889,912 downwards.
TTGAACAAGGAGCCATGTATTTTCATTTTCACTGGGTCCTGTAATTGTTTAACTGATCTTGAGTTTAACCTTTCTGAACCTTGGCTTCTACAATCTCTGTATATAAAAGGCTAAGTGTCTGTCCATCCAACCAGTCGCTATGACGCGCACTGATCACTAGTGGGGAGACACTCAATGTAGGAGCTGCCATGACGTGCACTGGCCATTGACAGAGAAACAGTACAGCTGACCTGGCACCCACAAAGCAACACTCGGCTTCCTCCAAGTGGGACACAGGACCAGCCACCACCCTGGAGCGACAGCCCACCGAATCGCAGCCCACGCTGCCAAGACCCTATGGTGCAAAGCGCGGCCCACAGCCCAGGCCAGCCTGGAAACAGTTGCTGTGAGTGCCAGGTAATGATGTCACGTAGCAATGCCCAGCTTCCTCTCCCTAGTGACTAGCCTCCTTGGAGTTTCTTCAGCCCAGGAACCCAACTTGCTTTATAGCCAGGTGCAGACATTTTACAGGTCAACCAAATGTTTGTAAAGTGTTTTCACATGCCTCATCTCATTTGATCCTCACAGAAGTCCTGGAGTAGGTAGATAGGAGACTCAGTGGAATCCTATTTTCTTTTCATTAGCCAGAAAACAGAGATTTAGAAAGTTTAGAAACTTGACCCAACTGAAAAGAAGTAAGAAATGGTGAGACTTGAAAATAACTTCAGGTTTTCTCACTGCACAGAATAAGTCAAACACTGCTGCAGTTAAATATTTCACCCTTTGTTCTCCCTGCGTGATCTACAATAATAATATGCTTCATGTTGATATTTACTGCTGTGTTGCTGACAATTACCTGAAAGAGAAGTTGGGGTGCTTCACTGGGCTGGAAAAAGTTTAGCTAAATCAGAAAGCAGGTCTAGTTAAGCAAGTTTATTCTCTATATATAAAAGGCTAAGTTGACCCACACATGCATGATACATATAAAGCTCTCGCTGTTGCCAATCACACGTGTGTGTTTCGATCTGTTGTTGATCGTGAATTTAGTTGACACTTCTATTATAAAGAAGGCAAATAGTGATATTAAAATATTTCTTCTAATTAATTTCCTTTCAATGTGCATGAATCTGTGCACCAGGACACTAGTAGGAATAGTAATACATGTTGTTCTGGATCATTGTGAGGATTAAGATATTTATGAAAGTTCCCAGTAGGCAATGTGTTTGCTAAATAAATTGTCTCTCTACTTTGATCCATTTCTAGATTCAATTCCAACTGTTCTTCTTTAAAAAAGATACATAAGACACAGAGGTTTTTTTTTTATTTCTTCCTCAGTGTATTTTCACAGACTGGTGCAGTCCAAATGTAGAAGCATAAAACCATCTTAAAAAATAAAAGCTGGTTTGGGCCAGCTCAGAAATAGTCAATGCAATGGAGTCTCTTGTGTTAATAGTTGGTACTGATAAGGTTTACATGAAGTGATAAAGCTTTTGAGAATTTCTATTGTGCTCTGCATTTCAAACAGTGCCACGTACCCCCTTCGGTAATTAACATTGAGCTCAACCACTTGTATGTCTTTTCTAGACAAATAAGCCCTTAAATGGCCAATATCTTACTTCCGTAAATCTTAAGTTTTGGGGAAAATGTGAGTTGTTACTATGGAGAAGTTATATCATTATTTCCTTTGAATTCTCCATTCTCAACACATAATTAGTTTCTAAAGAATGTGAGTTCTTCAGTTTTAGAAGCGGTCTTCTCTCTTCACCTCCTGCTGAAGAGATTTTGTTGAACATCTTTTGTTGTGTGATTTTGTTTCCATGTACACATTTCCTCCATTTTAAAATAATCTGACATTGCAGTTGTATAATGCATACAAGTTTATTTCTACACAACTAATATGACTGTGGTCAAGTTACTTCACTGTGTGAAACCTCATTTTCTGCATTTGTACATAGAAGATAATACATATCTCATAAAGTTGTTTTAAGAATAAAATAATAAGCATATTAAATTCCTGGGAGAATCGGTACATAGTTCATTCATTATGATTTGAGTTATCATTAAGATTTTATTTTTATTAGAAATCTCTCAACTCTCGCTCAATTCCACTCCTCTGTATGGGGCTTTACACAATTGTAATGGATTGCAGTTTCTCTCAGTGCATCACGGGGCTATCCACAGACATCAACTGCGCTGGCGAGAGCTCCTATCTAGAGAAGCAGCCGTGTGAACATCTGAGTCTTCTTTCATAACTCTGGACGCTCGAAGAATGCTGTCACCTCCACAGAAACCCAGGCACGCACATCTGCTTCCCTAGTGTTCACCTCTCTCTGGACCGTCCTATCCTGTTTACCGAAAAACCAAACAACGTTGAAGATCTAAATACATGCAAGTTCTTTAAACGTTTAAACATGATCCCTTGCCTTGAGATTTATGCCTGTGTACACTCCCAGTTCCCAAGCCCTGGCCACAGGGAGTAAGACAGCTTGTTTTGGCTGCAGCTTAGAAACAGCACAATTGCAACATTACTTAGATAAATGTCACAAACCCCATCAGTGATGTCATGGTTTTGCCATGGAGTTGTTGCAAGTTATTGAAAAGGAATACTTGAAGGACTGCCCTTTATCTTGGCCTTTGAGCAACCGGACCTTTATTATAACCTTGTTATTTTGGTTAACTTGACTATGACGGCAGTTCCGATACTTCCAGAAACACATATTTAGTGTCTAGTATGTATCAGGCACTATGGAGTGTGGTGCTAATAATCTCAGAATGAATTAAACATTATCCGAATATATATCCTTTCTCTCCTGGTGTTTTTTGCTCTTCTACTTTATCCTTAATATTTTTGTTACTTTAGTCACCAAAAGGCAACTATATTTTGGAGGAAATGTCCCTTAAGTAACGTATCTCATGAATGCCAAGAAAGTGCCATTTCAGTACTAAACTTCTCTGAAGATGGTGCTTAAAGAGCTGGGTACAGAACTAATTTCAAGATAATGCTTTTTAAATCCTGACACACACACACACACACACACACACACACACACACACACACAGCAAGGATTTAAAGTGTTTTTTAAATTGGGTGGCAATTAATTGTGTGGCTATTATCTTAATGGCATTTTGAATGTCTGGAATATTTATCAAGTGTTGTGTAGAGGTGATGATAAACACAAGGTGGTGTTGGGACCTGAGGAGGAGCTCTTGATTCAGGTGAGAATAGGGACTGTGGGTGAGGGTGTATGTCTGGGAGGAAAGAGTTCCTTGAAGAATCAAAGATGATTTTAAAGAAGGGTGAAGAAGAGTCATACTCCAAGCACAGGGAATCCTTTAGATAAATTCATGAGGGTATAAAACAGCAGGATGTTTTTAAGGTTCTCCAAGGCCAACTCCATCATGTTACAGATAGAATTCCTGGCTTCTAGAGAGGAGGTGGGTGTGGGTATGGGGGACTTGCCTAATATTTTAGAGCAAATGTCAGGGCAGGGACCAGAACACCAGTTTCTGACTGCAAATCACTGATGTCTGTGCCAGTGTGAGATCTTTGTTCTGCTTGTGTAGACCACATTCCAAGGTCTCATTATTTGTCCAAGTTCCAATAAACATTGCAGTTATCCCAAGCAAAACTCCTCACCCCAGGTTCAGGGCATGTCCAAGACCACCCTCTTTGCGAGATCGAGTTTGTTATGAGATGGACAAATCATGGAATGTGTCTAACTTTTTAATGGGGATGGGTCTTAGTTATTGTTATTTTAAAAAATTCTTTCAAGCAACTTTAAGTTGACCCAAGTGGGAAGTTTGAATTTGACCCAGCCTCTTCCTCCTCCATCTCTCTCTTCTGTTTTCTCCCCTATTACTTCATTCTCAATCTTCTGTTGCTCTTAAGTTCTCAAAGACAATTTATGTTCCAAAGAGAACACATAATTTAATTACTATATTGCACTAACTTCAAGGGTGTACCATTTGAGTTCTAACTTTCTAAGAGCTCAGGTTAAGGATGCAGAAGGTAGGCTGTTAGACCTTGAGCGAAACACTTCTTTGGTTTCATTCTTCTCATTTGTTCAGTGAGAGGGATTGAAACTAGTTGGCTTTTCAGATTCCTCCTGGCCCTAAGATTTCATATGCTTTTCTTTAAATTCCTGGCAGAAATATTGAGTTCTTGCAACTTTTTAAAATTAAATATTTTTCAGGAGTTTGATCTAAGGAGGAGCTAATTTCCAAAGCATGAGCCAGTCAGTGGCTAGCACAATCTTCCCCCTGGTTCTTTTAGCCAAAGAATCACTGCCTGTCCCCACCTCTTGAAGCTCTCTTTATGCTTCTACCATGGCATCCTGTTGTTCTCCTTTGATGATTCCCCATGTTGCTCCTGTGGCTGGACAAAAAAACAAAAACAAAACAAATCAAAACAGCATGTCTACAGTTTGGTGGAGAGAAGCCATTAGAAACACAACTATTAATACTTCGGTGTCCTAAAACAATTCCTCAGTTCCCGAAGAACAGCTTGTCACGGTCCCCCCTTTTCTACCATCTAAGGAAACATATCCCAAGTACAAAGCTAGAGAAATAAGGGTTGAAGTAATTTCTCTTTGGGGATTATCATTAAATGGGAATTTTTTCTTCTCACTGCTGAATGAGGCAAGAAAATGTTCCAACAAAGCTACATGCAAAGAACGTTGACATCTCTTAGATCACAAACACCCCTTGGAGAACTGATAACCACTTAGGTTAGTTCCCTCACACAAAAAGAAACACCAATTTCTCAGTCAAACAGTTGGGAGTTTCTGACTTGTCCAAATGCATCAAGATGTGTACACTAAGTGTGTGCAATTTTTGGTCTATCAATGTAGCTCAATACACCTAATGTAAAAATATGTTTCAATGTAAAGAAGGATTCATAATGTCCTCTTGCACATCTTCAGGTGCCCTATACTGAGTAGGACGAAGGGAGCTCTGCAGCAAGAGTTTGTAGTCTTGAGTTCAAGTCCTAGCTCTACTACGTAATGCGATGTGACTCAGCTTCCCTACTAGTACAGGGGAAATAAATCACCTGAGTATGTTGTTATGACACTTAAGTAAGGTAACACTTACGGAAACATTTTGTAAATGTTAAAGCAATTTGTAAATATTAAGTCAAAGTAGAGTTCCTGTTTTTCTACTGAGGTACCCAATTTGTTATTTTTTTTTCTTAACCAGAGGAAATTGGAAGATGTGACTAGCAGAAGAAGAACCACTTTCTTCTTTCTCTTTTATTCCATAGCCCTGCCAATGGCTGAATCTCCACCCTTCCCACCCCCAGCTTTATTGAGGTATAATTGAAAAATAAAATTGCACGTTTTTAATGTGTACGATGTGATGATTTCCCATGCACATACTTTGTGAAATGATAACACAATCAGGTTAATTAACACATTCATCACCTCACAAAACTACTTTATTATTTTTAAATAAGTTTAAGAACAGTTAAGGAGTTCTATCTTAGCAAATTTTCCTCTGGCTTAATACTTAAGATGCACGTTGGCTCATTATTACATTGCAAGGCTTTGGCACATTGTTGGGCATTTTAGAAATTATTTACTGGAATTTGACTTAAACCAATTATGAATTGGAATATGTTTGCTATCTAGTTACACATGAGTATCTGATCTTGTTTCTTTAAGTGTGGAAAAAGTCCATCTTCTGCATTCTTTCCTATGTATTCTTTAGCTTCCTTATGATTCACAGTTCTTAATACTCAGTGTATTGAAATTAGGTTGATATATTGCGGATATTCTTCAAGCTGCACACATGTTAACAGCAAGTAATGGAAGGTAGAGGACCTAAGTACGAGTATTGGACCTCCTAGTTTCTGGCTCTGTGACACTCGGCATGTAGTATTAATCCCTAAAATGGAAATATTTGCACTAATCAAATACTGAAGCAGGGGAGAAATAGTACCCTAAAATGTCTTCAAGTTAACCCATCAATCATCTATTGATACATCCTTTCATGAAGCAAACATTTATTATATATCAAGCCCTATGCTGGTATGCTGTTGTGAGCAAAGCAGGCATGTTCCCTGGAATATACCCAAGGCCCACCTATCTCTTAGAGATTGGACAGTGTTTTAGGTTAAAAGAAGTTTGTGATTGATATATCCTAAAGTATCCCTTCCAATGATGGATTGAGATCTGCCTAAACACCTTCAATGAGGAGTAACTCTCTCCCTCACATTTGCTGAGGAATCCCTGCACTTTAGATAATTCTTTCATTTTGTGAGATCAATGTCCCAGGGATTCTCTTGTGTCCCACAAGACAAAGTTTTGACCTGACAGTTATATCACTTATTATGTGGCTCTTAACTCTTAGGCAAAATTGATTCAAGAGAAACAAGAAGATCCTGGAAGTCAATGAAAATTCAGGCTCAAAACAAGTTTGTTTTCAAAACTTTCCTGTCATGGTTAATTCTGTGTGTCAATTTGACTGGATCATGGGAAGCCTAGACATTTGCTCAGACATTATCCTGGGTTAGATTGTGACGGAATGCTGGATCAGATTAATATTTCCATTGGTAAAGCAGATTGCCCTCCTAATGTGGGTGGGACTCATCCAATCAATTGAAGGACTGAATGGCATAAAAAGACTAAGAGGGAACTCCTGCCTGACTGCTTTGAGTTGGGACCTCATTCTTTTCCTACCTGAACATCAACTCTTCTTGGGTTTCAAGCCTGCTGACTTTTGGGCTGGAACTTACGCCATCTGCCATCCTGGTTCTCAGGCCTTCAGATTCTAACTGGAACTACACCATTAGCTCCCCTAGGTCTCCAGCTTGCCAACTTGAACTTTACAGATCTTGAAACTTCTTAGCTTCTTTAATCATGTGACTTAATTACACACAAACATATATATACACACACATACACACACATATGGCAAGAAGATTAGGAATGAGCTGATGCCCTGTTATTTAGGAACAGTGTTTCTGTGCAAAAATGTCCACACTGGGAAGGAAAAGGTCTATTAGGGGCTTGTCACCAGGTTAAGACACCTGGACTATCTCCTCAAAGCGTGGAAAGGCTTTGGAGGATGTTAATCAGAGAATAGAGTAATAGAAACATTACTCTGGCAATTATATGGGTTATGGATTGTAAGGAACTAGACTAGAGGTATTTGATATTCCAACTTTAATACATTGATTCAACATATTCTGAATACCTGTTATGTGATGGACATGTGGCTGAGTGTTAAGGTTTGGACAAGGACAGAGAGTGAGAACACAGGAATAAATCGGGTGATTTTTCTGTCCCCTATGGATCCACCATTCAAGATGGTAACATAATTGTCATCTTTTCAGGAAAGATTTTTTAAATTAAATCTTTATTGTTCAGATTATTACAGTTGTTCCTCTTTTTTCCCCCCATAGCTCCCCTCCACCCAGTTCCCACTCCACCCTCTGCCCTTACCCCCCCCACTGTCCTTATTCATAGGTGTACGATTTTTGTCCAGTCTCTTCCCGCACCCCCACACCCCTTTCCCCCCGAGAATTGTCAGTTCACTCCCTTTCTATGCCCCTGATTCTATTATATTCACCAGTCTATTCTGTTCATCAGATTTTTTATTCACTTGATTTTTAGATTCACTTATTGATAGATATGTATTTATTGTTCATTAATTTTTATCTTTACTTTTTTTTCTTCTTCCTCTTCTTAAAGAATATCTTTTAGCATTTCATATAATACTGGTTTGGTGGTGATGAACTCCTTTAGCTTTTTCTTATCTGTGAAGCTCTTTATCTGACCTTCAATTCTGAATGATAGCTTTGCTGGGTAAAGTAATCTTGGTTGTAGGTTCTTGCTATTCATCACTTTGAATATTTCTTGCCACTCCCTTCTGGCCTGCATAGTTTCTGTTGAGAAATCAGCTGACAATCATATGGGTACTCCCTTGTAGGTAACTAACTGTTTTTCTCTTGCTGCTTTTAAGATTCTCTCTGTCTTTTGCTCTTGGCATTTTAATTATGATGTGTCTTGGTGTGATCCTCTTTGGATTCCTTTTGTTTGGGTCCTCTTCACTTCCTGGACTTGTAAGTCTATTTCTTTCACCAGGTAGGGGAAGTTTTCTGTCATTATTTCTTCAAATAGGTTTTCAATATCTTGCTCTCTCTCTTCTTCTGGCACCCCCATAATTCAGATGTTGGTACGCTTGAAGTTGTCCCAGAGGCTCCTTACACTATCTTCATATTTTTGGATTCTTTTTTCTTTTTGCTTTTCCAGTTGGGTGTTTTTTACTTCTTCGTACTTCAAATCTTTGACTTGATTCTTGCGATCCTCTAGTCTGCTGTTGGATTTCTGTGTAATATTCTTTATTTCAGTCAGTGTATGCTTAATTTCTAGTTGGTCCTTTTTCATATCCTCGAGGGTCTCACTAGACTTATTGAGGGTCTTACTAAATTTATCGGCGGTTTCTAGAAAATTCTTGAAAAACCTTGTAACCATGGTTTTGAACTCTATATTCAGTAGTTTTCTTTCCTCCATTTCTGTCATTTGTGACCTGTTTCTTTGTCTCCGCATTTTGGCTGCTTTCCTGTGTTGATAGAGTGGCTTTCTATGCTAGGTGTCTTATAGGGCCCAGTGGCTCAGCCTCCCCAATTACCTGAGGTGGACACTCTTGGTGCACCCCTTTGTGGGCTGTGTGCACAGTCTTGTTGTAGTTAAGCCTCGATTGTAGTTGGTATCACTGGGAGGAATTGACCTTCAGGACAATTGGCTGTGAGAATCAGCTGTGTCTGCAGTGGGAGAACTTCTGTGCTGGAGACACCTTTCTGGGGCAAGACTTGCTTCAGTGGGGCTTTGGTGCTCACTGAGTCTGCCCCCTGAGTGTGTCCCTTATGGATCTGAGGAGTTGTAATCTGGATGGTCCCACTCTGACCACTGGGTACACTGGCACTTGGATCTCTAAGGAGGTGCTAATTTAGCCTCTACCTGAGGCTACCCAGCAGAAGCTACAGAGAGATCTGCAGATTCCTCTTCTTTGTTTGGGATTTGAAGGTGCCCAGATGAGGCCCAGCTGTGAAGCAATACAAGCTTCTGTGGGGCCTTCGACCTTCTTTTGGATGTTCTGGGTCTCTCTGACTCAGCTGCAGTTTGTTAGGTAATTTTAGATTGCAAAGGGCCAGGCCTTTCATATGCAAAAGCCTCTGCACACAGCTTGGGTGGGGCAGGGTCTCAGGGAATCAACAGGGTGGAGCAAATAGCTATGGCTGATCCTCAGTCCTGCCCTAAGAGGTCCCTGGTCTCAGTGTCCTGAGGTAATCGCTGCAAGCACCTCTGAGAGAAAGCCGCCCTTGAGTTCTGCCCCCTGCCAGACAGTCCAGTTTCTCCCCGTGTGAGTCTGGGTCCCCAGAGACTCGCCCGGAACTGGAGTCGGGCCATCGGCTCCCTCTCGATTGAAAAAGACAACCACGTCCTCAGTTGCCAGCCCTTTCCGCGCGCGCCTCCGTACCTCTGCACTTTACTTCCGCCCCTCCTCTGAGTCTCAGTGTGCTTTTCTCTTTCCTTCTAGTTGTAGAATTTCCACTCAGCCAGCCTTCCTGTGCTTCTGGATGATGTTCGTTTTGTCTTTTAGTTGTATTTTTGAAGTGGTTGTGCGAGGCAGCAATTTCAGGTGTTTACCTATGCCGCCAACTTGGTCTCAGGAAAGATTTTGATGTTATTTCCAGATTTAATCCCAAAGTCCCAGCAGTTTCTCAATAATATGTGTGGAATAAATGATGGAGCAAATGACTAAATAAATTAAGGTATAGCTATCAGAGTCCTAAGTATTAAGTGAATCAAAGCTTAACTGACAATTTTCAAACTTGTTTCCATTTACAAAAAATTCTCTTATCCTCTACCTCCCATGATTCTCAAGAAGCATTACAAAGTAAGCAAACCTTTTTATTATGTCCATTTTTTACATGAGGTAACTGAGATTTTAAAGTTTTGTATTTATTCATTACACCACTAAGAAGTACGTATAGACTTGAAATCACATCCTCTAATTTCAAATCCATTTTTACTTTCATTAGTCTCTCTATGGCAGTTAATAATATGCCTCCCCAGAAGGTAGGTTATAGAGGGACGTGAGCCTGGTAATGGTCTCCCCAAGGAGGCACAAAAGCAGAAATAGAGGAGCCACTAGTCAGCGAGATAGCCCAGCACAGGTTGCTGAGTCACGCTGGCACCACGTCTTTAGGCGGGTGACTTACTCTTCTGTGGCAGACTAATAAATCTTTTAAGAGCTTAAATGGCTTCTTGACATAGACTCTCTTTATGAATTCCAAGCTGTTCATTTGTTCATTTACCTACTCATTCATTCAGGATTTCACCTGGCATATTAAAGCAGATCAGGCCTGAAAGGATGATCTCACCCGTCTGGGGTGCACAGACCCTGGAATGGGATCAGGCAGGGTTTTGATGGCCTGTAAATGTGGGTCAGGCAGTCTGAAAGCCAGCAAATCTGAGGACTGTGTGCCTCATATGTCTGTATGTCCCAAGTCTCCTCTGGTGTGGGGCACTGTGCCTGTCACAGTTCTGGAAAGAGGAAGCCAACTCAGATTCCACCTTCCTTGCACTAAGTAGAGTAATGTGATGTAAAATGTAGACTCAATCTAGTCTCCAAACAGATCCACTGCTTCCCAATTATGTGAGCCCAAAAGGGACATGTTAATAATGAAGGAAAGGGGCTTTGAAGGGAAAACAGGGTTCAAATTCCATACAGAGCTTGGTGAATGGACTTTACCAAATGACTTATCATCTCCAAATTTTAGTTTGCTCGTGCGAAAGATGAAGAAAATGTTATCCTTACAGGATGGCTGGCACTATTAAATGGAAAAATAAAAGGATATTAAGCGCAAAGTACTTTTTGTGTATTAGGTCCTGTCCTACTTTTAATTTCTAACTGAATCATGACAGAAATCATTTCATGAAACCTGAGACTAAAGAATGATACGTGACCTTCCTGAAGGTGGGAACCACATAAGTGGTAGAATTTCCAAGTCAAACCTGGTTCTGGTTCTACATCCCTGCCTGCCAGCTTTATGATATAGGTAATATGTGTGCTCGTCTCTTCTGCTGTCTTCCCCCGTTCTCTACTTTTTCTTTCTTCATCACTGAAAATAATCATTTGGCTCATTTACAGAGGACACTTCGGCTGGTCGTCTAAATCCAGTGCAACTGGACACACATGTTCTGTGGTCTTCCTGCTACTGAGTCACCTATCACATGTTCATCAACCAGTAAGTGTTCATCTTTACTTCTTTACAGTTGGCACCAAAGTAAAAGAATATCTGAGATGTTTCCCTTGGATACCAGCAGATGGAGAGGATGAGCAGGTATGGGGGCATGCGGCTGCGTGAGGTTAGATTTACCATCTGGAATGCTCATTGCAGTTGGCATGTGTGTATCTGGTGGTGGCATTTGCCATCTGCTCTCCCTCTCCTCTGTGTTTGGTTTACCAGCCCGCAGAGGTCTGGGTAGGCATCCATACCATTCTGCCCTTAGTGCAGCTATGAGGTAGAAGTGATGGAGACCCACTCCAACCCCACCGGCACTTAAGGTGCAACAGGAAACCTCTGAGGGGAGCTGAACTCTTTGGGTACAGTTCCTTCAGTAAAGAGACTGTGGTGGCACTTCACATCTGTTGTAACTGCTGCCAAATCGTAGGAACTGTGCTCTTGAAGCTTTTCAATACCCCTGACTCTCCAGGGTAGCCTTTCCCAGAGTGTGAACCACCAGTCCTTAGCATATCCACTCCTCCCACCTAAGCGACTGGCCTTGAACCATTTCATCTTTGTTCTGTGCATCAAGACTCACAATGCCACTTGGAGGGTGAGACTGTCAGAATGGATATGGTTGTCTTAGCGATGATGGTGGCCTACAAGGACTGGCTGTGGAGTCAGTCAGAACCATGCTGTCTGGGGCCCAGAGTTTCTGTCTCTCCTATTGGCCTTTGCAGGTGCTGCTTCCTATGTTTACAATACTACTTATTTCTTTCTCATGCACTAATTTTATTCATCTCCCTGCCTTTGGCATTTAGGATATTTGGGTGAAATATGATTACAGTCTAATCATTGCTGGGCTAGTTTCCAGCGTAAGCTGGAGGGCGGTCCTTTACACAATATCTTTTGAGAATCCTCTATCATTCACACACAGCATGTCATGTGTGGGTACTAACTGCCACAAGGTTTAAAATGCTAAATTCAAAATAGCAGAACCGTGATCCGTGCCTCTGTGGCCCAAGTACATTTAAAATGCTACTCTGGCAAGGAGAATGTGAAAGAGGTGTCAAATTTTGGAGACAGAATTTTGAGCCTGGGCCAGCAATTTCAGCTTTAGAGTTCTCAGAAGGCTCTGTGAGTACCCCTGTCCTCTTTTGGGGGGACAAATGTGTGTCAATTTATCTGTAGAAGAAATATTTTAAAATAATCACTGTAAGTAAAAACGGGGGTTAATAAAAATATATATGTTAAAGAAATAATAAAACAGCCAATTATTGGGTAAAGCATGGAATCGGGTATTTGTAAACATGATCTAATTTAATGTTCATGAGAAAGATATTGTTTCCTCTACCGATGTGGAAATAGTCACAAAGAAATTATTGCTCGAAGTAACACTGCTCTGAAATGTGTGTCTGTCAGATACCTATTCTGCTGTCATTTAAAGCCATTTGATGGTGGCTTTTTTCAAAGCCCTTGAATTTGTAGCTCTGTGTAGAGAACAAAAGAGGAGGCAGAGAATCGAGCTGCTTTCCAGATGAATACTCTCAGACAGAGAAGTTGCCAGCCAAGGTTAGAAATAGATACCTGCTTGTCAAGCAGGCCCACCTCTTGGGCAAAGTTCATTCTATTCTCTGGTGGCTTCCACCTCCTTGATAACTGGTATGTCCTAACTTTGTCGAAGAGATGCCTGGGCACCAGGACTGCTAGGTGAAGTGGTCTCAGGAGCCTGAACGCATGCCTCAGTGGCTACTCTGAAAGGAACTCCAGAGGCGGGGGACGTGGGATGGGTCCTCCTGGATATAAAGGAAGACAGTGTGTTCCACACTGTGTTGTGTTGTCCCTCCCCTCCATGTCAGTCAGCATGCGCAGGTATTAGTCTCCCTCGGCCAGGGGTCCCAGAATGTTAGCCTTCCAAGGGACCACACGAGGAGATGCTTGACAGGTCTTTCCCCATCCTTGGTTCCTAGGAAATTGAGTCCTGTCCCTCATCAACCATGTGGTTTTGGAAACAGTATTATTAACTTTAAACTGGTTTTATATTTATTTATTTATTTATTCATTCATTCATTCATTCATTCAGCCTTTTCTAAGATTCACTAGGTTGAGCAGTTTGTTGGACAATGTTTATATCCTTGTTCAAAGCCAAATGACTCCAGAGGTTTGATGTGTGGCCCAGATTTTTGTCGTTGCTATTGTACTTTTTCCTGTTTTTTCCTTTTTTAAAATTGTTGACACTATTACAGATGTCTCCCATTTTCCCCACCTTTGCCTGCCTCAAACCAGCCCCTGCTCCCCTTCCCTGGCCTTCACCACACTGTTGTCTGTGTCCATAGGCTATGCATATACGTTTACTGACTAACCTCTTTAGCTCCTTTTATCCAGTCCCTCCCCTCCCTTCTGACAGACTGTCATTCTGTTCCATGTATCCATGCCTCTGGTTCTATTTTGCTCATCAGTTTATTTTATTTATTCGGTTCCACATCTTAGTGACATCCTATAGTATTTATCTTTCTCTGACAGGCTTATTTTGCTTAGCATAATACTCTCCAGGTTCATCCATGCTGTAAGAATTCCGTCTTTTAGCCACATAGTATTCTGTGCAAATGTAGCACAGTATTTTTATTCACTTTGGCTGTTTCCAGATCCTGGCTATTGTAAATAACAATTCTATAAACACAGAGGTGCATACATTCTTTCTGATTGGAATTCCAGGACTCTTAAGATGTATTCCCAGAAGTGGGATCACTGGGTCAAATGGCAGTTACATTTTTAATTATTTTGAGGAAACTCCATACTACTTTCTACTGTGGCTGCATTCCCATTAACAGTGCACTAAGGTTCTCTTTTTCTCCACAGCCTCTCCAGCATCTGTTGTTTGTTGATTTATTGATGATAGCCATTCTGGCAGGTGTGAGGTGATACCTCATTGTAGTTTTAATTTGCATCTCTGATGACTAGTGACATTGAGCATTTTTTCATATGTCTTTTGGCCATCTGTATGTCCTCTTTGGATAAATGTCTATTCAGGTCTTTTGTCCATTTTTAAATTGGATTGTTTGTCTTCCTAGTGTTGAGTTGTGTAAGTTCTTTCTATATTTTGAAAATTAACCCCTTAACAGATGTACTATACAGTGGACTCCCTTTTCATTTTTTTCATGGTTTCTTTTGCTGTGCAGAAGTTTTTTTATTTTGATGTAGTCCCATGTGTTTATTTTTCCTTTGTTTCTCTTGTCTTAGGAGATATAATGGCAAAAATATCACCAAGACAAATGTCTGATGTTTTCCTATCAATGTTTTCTTCTAGGATTTTTATGTTTTGGTGACTTATATTTAAATATTTTATCCATTTTGAGTTTATTCTTGTGTATGGTGTAAGTTGGTGACCTAGTTTTATGTTTTTTGCATGTATCTATCCAATTTTCCCAATATCATTTATTGAAGAAACTGCATTGTATGCTCTTGTCTCCTTTGTCAAATATTACTTGGCCATAAAGACATGGGTTGATTTCTCAGCTCTCTTTTCTGTTCCATTGACCTATATGCCTTTTCTTGGGCCAGTACCAGGCAGTTTTGATTATAGTGGCTTTATAGTATAGTTTGAGATCTGGTATTGTGAGCGCTCCAACTTTGTTCTTCTTTCTCAAAATTGCTGAGGCTATTTGGCACCTTTTTTGGTTCCATATAAATTTGTGGAATATTTGTTCTAGATCTGTGGAATAATCCATTGGTATTTTAATAGGTATTGCATTGTATCTATAGATTGCTTTGAGTAGTATGGACATTTAAATGATATTAATTCTTCCAATCCATATCCAGATTTTTAATTTGGGTTTTGGAAGCCATTATCATCTTCCCCTTGTCTATAAGAGGATAAGTAGAGAAAAAAGTAAATATGGTTTCCAATTGCAAGTGAATTAGACAAGGAAGGTGCCAGGAGGCAGTATTCCATGCTAGGTCCTGTGTCAGAAGAGACCCTTATTCAAGACCACTAGCTCCCTGCCTGTGCCTGCTACCAGCGGCAGAGCCAGGTTTGCTAGCAATAGGGAAAAGAGCAAGGTCTAGTGCACATGCATGCTAGTTTTAGAAGTGAAAGGGAAAGAGTGTTGTGAAAAGTCTCTCTGGGACCTTAGAGACCAGGAGATCCAGCATCCTTGTTTTACAAACGAAATAGCTGAGAATCTACACCAAGACACAAAGAAAATGATCTTAAAAAGTCATGCACATATCCTGGCCGGTGTTTCTCAGTGGTTAGAATGCCAGTTCATGCACCAAAGTGTCATGGGGTCGATTCCTGATCAAGGGCACATACCTGGGTTGCAGGTTTGATCTGGTCAGAGAGCATGCGGGAGGCAATTAATATATGTGTGTCTCGCCTCTCTCTCTCTCCTCTCTCTCTCTCTCTCTCTCTCTCTCTCTCTCTCTCTCTCTCTTTCTCTCTCTCTTTCTCTCTCTCTCCCTCTCCCCCTTCCCTCCCTCCTTCCCTTCTACTCTCTCTAAAAATCAGTGGAAAAAATATTCTCCAGTGAGGATTAACAACAACAAAAAAGTAATGCAGATACATGTGAGGATTTTAATATGCCCTCTTTATTAATACATTCATTCATTCAACCTATGGACCCATAGTGAATAAGATAGAAACAGTTCTTAAAGTTTAGTAGGGATAACAGACAAATAAAAGTAAACAAATATAATAATCTATTATAGTAATTACTGTGAAGGTATTAAAAATAAAACCAGGGTGCTAAGAGAAAATATTGGGGTGAAAGAAATCTCCCTAGACAGAGGTGTGGATGGGAGGCCTCTCTGAGAACTAAGGATGTGGAAAAAACCATGGTTCAACCTGCCTATTCATTGTCAGCCTGATTCTCTCTGACTATATTCCCAGATGTGCCAGGAGGACGGGCACTCTCGGGGAGGGCTCCTTCTTTATCAAACATGAATAAGGTTATCAATAAGGTTATTCTAGGCCAGGCCCTGTGGTCTGTACTGGATATTCAGGGATGATTGGGACATAGTTCTTGACATGTTGAAATAATCTATATTGAGAAAAATCTCATAAGTGCACAAATATAATCTCTCCTTAAAGAATTCATGAAAGTTCTTTATTCATTCTTCAAATCTTTATTGAGCCCCTACAGAGGTTCAGGCGCTGGTCTAGGACAGGGAATTCACTGGGAAACAAAACAATCAAAATCCTAGCAACATACAAGGAAGTGCTTACCAGTGGAACCTAATAGATTTCAATAACTGACAGTTGAATCTAAATCAGAAATAGGTTACTAAGGGTCAACTATATTATGGTAAGTGCTGGACCTCCTCTCCAGAAATATCCCAACAGATGTAGAATGTCCCCATTCTGTAGGAGAGATATATGGGTTGCACTGGTCCACTAGATTTGAAAATTCCAAGGCAAGGATCCACCTGACTTTGCTATTACACCATTTCCAGGACCCAGGTAGGTGTATACTTAACTATAGGCGTCTATAGGAGACAATCAATAATTTTGAATAAAAAGAGTAAAAGTGTCCAAAACTTTGAATTTATTTGATGCCTTTGATTTCCCTACCTCGTATTCTTCTAAAATATGGTTCCTAAATGACTTTTCATTTTCCTTGAGCTAGCATTTGGCAAGACCAGTGATTCTACAGCTCAGAAATCAGGCATTACCTCTGTTAAAGGTCTACTCCTTGGAAGTGCTGCAGGACACCCCATACTTCTCAACACCCCACTCTAAAGTATAGAGAATGTATGTGTCCAAGTCAGGTCCTGCCAGCTTCTAAAAGCCTCTGGAGGATTAGGTATTGATTAAGATGTACTCATGGAGTGTCTTAGAGCTCTTGCTAAGCATGCCCTGGAGTATATGAAAACAATTAATGGAATATATACCAAATTTGACCTACTCTAGATATTAGGTGTTCTCTAACAAAGAATTCCAGGATGGCTGGTTTGGGATCATTCCTGTTCACTTTCTATAAAGAGAAGCACTGTTCTTTCTAGTGTTATTTGTTCTATGAGAGGCAAAGGCTTTCCAAGCAATATTCTCAGATAGGAGAGCTATGCACACAATTTAAAGAGCACCAAAAAAGCAAAATTGTCTTTATTCACCTTATATTTCAGTACCCTGATGCTCAGAGCTTTCTTGGATAGTTTCTTCAAATGAAAAACATTAGGATGTGGTCTCTGAGTAAAAGTAGGAGCATTTATCCCCATAAACTTCACACAACGCCTCATACATATCACATCAGAATAGCAGAGACACCCCCCAACTCAGGTGGCCTAATGGAAGGACTTGCTGCAGGTTATATTTATTTATTGTACTTTTACTGTGTCTACAGAAACAATGTGTGTGCAGAAAAACCCGGCACATTTTGCCAGGATCTCTGTGGGGTTCAGTGCTGCTCCTCATGATGATTGTTTACATTGGCAGTGCAGTTAGAGGATTACAACCAGAACTTGCAGTGGCTACTTGCTGTTTGAAGAGACTAGACACCTGGAGACTGAAGGCTTGGGCTCTCGCCCTGGCTACTTCCAGCCCTTAGATTTTGGACAGAACTCCTCCTCTCTCCTAGGTACTCTGTCCCCCTCTTTATCATGGGCATGGTAATACCCACCTCACAAAATTGTGAAAATTAACCGATTAATAATGATGTGAGAGAAATAAATCTCAAATAAAAATCAAAACAACTCATGATGTTATTTAAGAATTTAATTGAATGAAGGGCTCCCAGCTACCTGTGTTATTTGCTCAGGACTCATGAATTGAAGCATGAATCAGTGTGCATACTATTTTTTCTCTCTTCCATAGTCTATTTTTCTTCAGGCAATAATCATATCTTTTCTTCCCCACCCCTTAAACTGTGATGCCCAGAATCTGAGAGGTGTGTTTTCTTCATCCCAGTTGGTGCAGTCATGGGCACCAATACACATTCTATGAATGTGTGTTAAATTTGCATCTGCCATTGACCAAAGTCACAGACACGCAGTAAAAAAGTAGAGCCCAGATCTTCTAAGCCCAGTTCTGGTTCTCTTTTCATTGTAGCTTGAAAGTTGACTGACTTCAGTTTTGACCTTGAGTGAGGACATCTCTCCTGTCCCTGGATGTTACAAGCCAGCAGTGAATGGCTTGATGTAAAGTAAAGGATAATTCCGTCCTCACTTGTCCTGGGTACTTGGGAGGTCTCACACCGCAGCCCCAACCGCAAAGTCCAAACACTCCAACTGCCTGTGTGTCCCATCTGGCATTTTGAAATCCATAAATGCCTTCATCAGCCCAAACTTCTGCTGGACGAAACACAGTTTCCACACCACACCAAGTTGCCCCTCTTATCCCACCCATCCAGTTCTCAGAATAGTCACGTAGCAATAATTGTTTCACCCTTCGCCTGTCACCATCTGAGATTTAATCGTGCCCAGCTGGCAGGGACAGTCAGAGAATGACGCAGAGCAATGAGAATGCAAGACAGAAAGACACATTCGCCCATGTCCAGTTCTTAAGACTCAGTACTAAGCATCAATATCATCCCTTCCTTAGAGGTGTTGTGGGATGTTGACATGAATCATTTGCAATTTGAAATTAAAAGCTTTGTAGTTTCTAGTGTGAATACTATTGGATTTGCCTGAGAGATATGGAGAATAGTCACTCTTCTCCACAGTTGTAGCCCCAATGTTTGAGCTTCCTGGGCTTTGGTGGCTGGCTAAAGACAGGTTTGAAATATTCATATGAGGTCCTTAGAATTTTTTGTCTTGACAAACCTAGAAGAGGTTTTTCCACTATCTAATATGTGGTTCTCCCAGATGACTTCTTGAGAGTATTTTTAAAGAGAAAAGTAATGATACTAAATACATTTGGAAAACCCTAGGTTAAACCAAGTCTAACCATCTTTGCTGCTACTTTTTAAGTGAGGAAAGCCTTTATTATGATAATACTAGAGGCCTGGTGCACGAAATTTGTGCACTCAGGGGGAGGTTCCTCAGTCTGGCCTGCGCCCTCTCACAGTCCAGAAGCCCTCGGGGGATGTCCAACTTCCCTGGGGAGCGGGCCTAAGCCGACAGTCGGACATCCTTAACGCTGCCATGGAGGTGGGAGAGGCTCCCGCCACCGCCACTACACGCGCCTGCCTTGAGCCTGGCTTCTGGCTGAGCAGTGCTCCCCCTGTGGGAGCGCACTGATCACCAGGGGGCAGCTCCAGGTCATTTTGCCATTTGGTCAATTTGCATATTAGCCTTTTATTATATAGGATAGGATATGCTGTAATTACTCCAGAGGACAGACTGTGTGGCTTATTTGACCATTAAAACACTGTTTCTAGATCTTTAGGACTGATCATATGCTTCCCATAAGGGCAGCCAGCCTGGATTCCTGTCCCCTGTGGAATGAAAGCACAAGGCAAGTCATGAATGTCCTCAAAGCAGTCTCTTCATTTACCTCCCTGTTTTGTATAATGATTGACTCAGGGCACCCTGACGTGAAGCCAACTAGTGGAACACATTGGTTAATGTCATTTTATCAATAACAGAGTCACGATGGTACAATCAACTCTTCTCAGATGATCAGTTTAGACACTTGAGCTTTATTCAGAATCAACAAAGTTTCAAGCTCTGACTGGACTCTCCTTGTTTGGGGGTGTAGCTTAAGAATCATGCTTCGTTAGGGAATGAGATTAGAAAGCCCTTTAGATATTGAGATAATTAGATTTTATATATTGACTCCAATATCTGGCTGACTGCTTGACCCTGAGCTTTTGAGTCTTTCATTTTCCCACTTTATAACTCAGAAATAAAGACTAGAGCTTCTTGCACAAGTACCAGTTTGCCATTGAGTGGGAGGTTGAGGTCTAAAAGGCAAACTATGGAGAAAGTTAAAATTTCAGGGAAACAAGGAAGTGGCTGAAGGGCTCCCGGTTCTTGTGGCTTGGTTTGTGTCAAGGGTTTTAGAACCTGAGGGTCTAAATTAAAACCCCATCTCTAGGTCTGTCACTGAGCTCTGGCTATCCATGCACTACACTGAGATGGTAACACGAGCAACACTGATGATAAATGTGGAAAACATTTGCACATGGGAAAGTGCTGTGAACATGTGAATTACTGTATTCTACTGGTCTGGGTTCAGAAGACTGGTTTGGACAAATGGAAACTGAGCCAAAAAAGCAGCATGTCCAGCTCGGGCCTTGCTTCTGGCCCCGTGCCTTCCCCATTTTCCCATTCTCACCTCAGGGCTCAGACCAAGGGAACAGGCCCTAGAGACCGGTGGTTTGCATTAGAACATGGGCTCCATGGTCCACAGCGAGATTCCCAGCCTCAGCACACATTGGCCCGGGCTCTGCAATCCCCCACACTGCTATCAGTCCCCACGGGCAGGCTTCTTGCAAAGTGTTGTTTTGTCTGTCCCCTGTTACTGCCGCAATCCAGAAAAAGGTTGTTTCCAATTCTCTAAAACGGAGACATCTGCATGCAATTTTGAAAATCCTTGTCAAGGTTCTCGTTTACTGTTTTGACCAGCTTTCTCTGACATGTGGACAGTCCTCAGAGCAGTTCAAAGGGAAAAGACCTCTCTAGGCAAACAAATGTTTCCCGTAAAGGCAACCAGCCTGGATTCTGTCCCCTGTGGAATGAAGGCACAGGATAAAGCCATGAATGCTCAGAACCTGAATTCAGACCACACCCCAGCTCAAGAGGGAGAGAGGTCAATTCAAAAGGCTTAGGATAGGATCCCTCAAAGTTCACTTCTGTGAAAGGGGTTTTCTCCTAAAAATTCTGTCCCTTACACGTGCCCCATTCTGAGAGGTGACAGGAGGTAACAGTCTTTAATACTGGACAGCAGGAATCTTGGATTTTGGTTCCCACTGTAATTAACCATGTGAGCTTCTATGTAAGAATTCTATTCCGGATAACGGTGTTTTGTTTGTTTGTTTGTTTGTTTTGTTTTGTTTTTGCTGAACATTGTGCTGAGTATAGATACATATTAGCCCTGTTACTTTTTATACCTGCTCTATCAAATTTGTACTATTATTAGTCCCTTTTTATATGTAATGAAATAAAGACTTAAACAAAGGAGTTGACCATGTTCAAACAACTAGCAAGATTCATTTTTTTGAGATCTCCCACTATTTCCTAATCTTCCAAAAGACTGACTACTCCAGGGTTTGGTTACTAAACCTCTTCCTATGCTCACTCCTTAGGTGATGGCACCCAGTGCAATAGGTTTTAAAACTATGTGTATGCTAAACATCCTTAACCTTAAATCTCCAGCCTGGATCTCTCTAGGGAACTCCACACTCATATCTAACCATCACCTTGATTTCAAGGCCCATTAGACATCTCCAACTTGTAAAGCCAAACTCCATTTCCCATTCCTCCCAATGTGCTTCCCGCTTCCCCCATCTCCAGTGATTCTCATCTTAGAAAATGTCACCATCATTTCAAGTGGGTTACCTTTTACACCCTGCGTATATCAGCATTAAATCTTAACCTCTTTACTCTCATAATATAGACACAAGCTAAGCACTTTTTACCATGTAAGTCTAAACTGGGTGGCCAATAGAAACATACCTTGAGCTGCACATGTAATTTAAAATGTTCCAGTAGCCACATTAAACTAGTAAAAAAAACCTGCTGAATAACATTTTAATAATACATTTTATTAATATACTAGAGGCCCGGTGCACAAATTCATGCACGGGGGGGTGGGAGGGGGTTCCTTGGCCTGGCCTGCGGGATCGGGCTGAAACTGGCTCTCTGACATCCCCGTAGGGGTCCCAGATTGCGAGAGGGTGCAGGCCAGGCCAAGGGATCCCACCGGTGCATGATTGGGGTCGGGGAGGGACGCAGGAGGTTGGCCAGCCGGAGAGGGGCTGCTGGAGGGCTCCAGGGCATGTCCAGCCCGTCTTGCTCAGTCCCGATCAGCCAGACCCCAGCAGCAAGCTAACCTACCAGTCAGAGCATCTGCTCCCTGGTGGTCAGTGCACATCATAGCGAGCGGTTGAGCGACCTTAGAATATCATTAGTATATTACTCTTTGATTGGTTGAACAGATGACCTGACACTTAGCATATTAGGCTTTTATTATATAGGATTTAATAATATTTATTTGAGCAAAATGTTATCATTGAAGCATGTGATCAATACAATATAAATATTAGTGAGATACTTTACATTCTTGATTTCCTACTAAACCTTTGAAAGCTGATGCCTACTTTACACTTGCAGCATATCCCAACTTGCATGAGCCACATTCCAAGTGCTCAGTATCCACAGCTGGCCAGTGGCTTCTGTGTTGGACAGTGCAGATCCTAGATAACCCCTCTAGAATTCTACAGTAGCTTCCTAACATGTCTTGGTGCTTCTGCTTTTATTCCCCTGAGTCTAAGATTCAAATAATAGCTTCATTGATGCTTTTAAAATGTAAATTAGATCATGCCCTGCCTTACCCAAAATATCTCCAAGCCTTCCCATTACCACTAAAGTAAAAGTCCAAAGTCCTTCTATGATCTGGCCCCTGGCCACCTCCTCACCACAGGTTTCTACCCCTCTGCTCTTCCTCACTGGGCTCCCTATGCTGGGTCCAACAGACACAGTGGTGCTCCACCCAGATCTCCTGGGATCCCTGCTGGTTCTCTGAGCTCATCTCGAGGAGCCATACCCTTTCATGGCTGACCCCTGCAACCTTCTGTAAAGCACTGCCCTTGCGTGCCAGATAAGCCTTCTAGCCTTTCCTGACAAAGTCCAGGGAACTTTCCTTCCTCCTTGGCTCCTTAGAGTGTAGTCTGATCTCCAGGAAAGATCAGGCGAAGGCAGGATCTGGCCTGAATTCTCACCCCTTCCTGCCCTATGTCCCCTATTCGCTTAGAGCAGGGGTGGGGAACATTGGGCCCACGGGCCATATAAGGCCGGAGAATTCATTTGGTCTGGCCCTGGCAAGGCAACTGCAGACAGGACTCAAAATTCAATAAAGCTAGGCGCTTTTTTCATAGCAGCATAAATTGATATTAAGTGAATTATATTAAGGGAATGATGTTATAAATATCCAAATGGCCCTCGGCAGAGAAAAGGTTCCCCACCCCTGCCTTAGAGCTTCCTCCTGAGAGCATTTCCTTCATGGAATCACTTCTGAGGGAATCTGGGCCTAAGCCACTGGCCTTAGACACTTGCCTATGTCAGGGCTGCCTCTCTGTTTGCTGCTTCTCAGCTTGAAAGTCTCTTCTCCAAGAGAAAAGCTTGGCCTGCCGTCTTCACTCTATTCAGGTCTCCACTCAAACACCATGGCCTCAGAGAAGCCTTCTCTGATGCCCCTGTCCATTCTCCTCTCCTTCCCTGCTTTGTTTTTCCACGTACTTATCACCATCTGAGATGTATTCTAGAATTGGATTTTGTTGGTGTTGCTGCTGCTGCTTCAACCTGTTTCTTTCACTGGAATATAAACTTCATGAAAGGAACGGCTTTGTTTTGTGCATGGGAGCCCAAATGCTCAGAGGCGTGCTTACAGATGCTGATAAAGATTTGTTTGTAAATGAATGCATGAGTGAACTGATGAAGACAGGGCCCAATTAGACAGTCTGATTCCAGAGTTCACTCTATGTGTTTAATCAGTCTAATTGTTAGTGTTCTAGAGGGTTTCAAGCTCTTAGTTTGCACACATGCTCTTTAGGAAACATCTGGCCTCATTCATGCTATAAGCCCAGTGCAGCACACTCGCCCGGCGCCTGTCTCTGTAACAAGGGCATCGCCCTGTTTCTTAGGGAAAAGAGAGCAGAAGCGGCTATTATTCTCCCAAAACCCTGCCAGCTATTAGGGACCTGAGCTTCTGACTTTCCAAGCCCAATTGTAACTACAACCGATAATGCAAACAGCCCTAACCAAATGTCAGACTGAATGCATGGAAACTCAGGTTAAATAAATGAAGTAAGTGCAAAATGCCCAGCACAGTGCCTGACCCAGGAGATGCCCTCTTTTCCCCAGCAGCTATAATTATCACGGTCATTATTTGCACCCTGACATCTTACTGAATATCCGAGTCTGTACCTCATTTACATCACTGTGAAAGAATGGTCTGGTGGGAACAGGAGTGGTACTCGGGGTAGCTGATAAATTATGCAGCGCCGCGTTTCTCCTTGCTCAGAATCGACCCCTGTGTCCTGCCCAGCAGAGGCAAGAAAGTAACAATGATGGGAAATGTAGGATTTCTCGGAGGAAAAGAATCATCATCTCTGTGGCTTTCGTAACAAGGCTATTCAGTAAACTTTGCTGGTAGTTTGCAGCCTGTCTGAAAATACTAGCACATTCTTCCAGAGCACCAGCCAATATTGCTTTTGGAATAGAGATTATTGGCAGATGTGAAAAGAGGACTGAAATAGCTTAGAAATTAATTTTCTCCTCATTTGCTAATCACCCCAACCTTTTCCTCTTTGATGTAGGGAGCGTGTACTCGCTCTTTAAATGTCAATTAGCGGGGGAGTCATTGATTCACTAAGGAAATGCAATCAAATAATAAAATGATGATTGCACTAAGATTGTTAGTATTAATATCAAAACCACAAGCAACACAGCAAATGTCAAGATGTTCCTGGGGAAATGAATCTCAACCATGTTCCTGCCCTACCAAGAAACTGTGCTTCTGGGAATAAGTTCCAGTGCACACACTTTCCTCCCATCCCCTGGATGTCACAGGCCTTGGATGTGGTGCCAGGGCCAGGGAGGAATGGTGAAAGGGGCAGCTTGAGGGCCATAGTTATTGTCCTGTGCTGTCCTATTGCTCTTGTAATGAATGACTGCAAACACCAACACTTTTAGTGGTTTAAAATAAACCAGCTTAATTATTGGACTGTTCTGGATGTCCTAAGACGTCTTTAGGGCTAAAATCTGGGTGTTAGCAGGGTTCTTCTGTAGGCTCTAGGGGAGAGTCCATCTCTTTGCCTGATCCAACTTCTAGAGGCTACCCTTATGCCTTGGCTTTGGCTTCTTGCCCATATTCAAGCTCAACAGCGTCTTCAGATCTTCCTCACCTGTCAATCTCTCTTTCTCTCTCTCTCACCTCTGCCTCTGTCATCCTATATCTTTCTCTAACTCCCTATTATAAGACCTAACCAGATAATCTCAGAAAATCTACTCATCTCAAAGTCTTTAGCTTAAGTCACATCTGCAAAGTCCCTTTTTCCCAGTAAGATAACATATTTACAGTTTCCAGGGATTCTAGGAGGTGGCCCTATCTGGGGGTCTTATTCTATCTACCATACTTGCTCACTCCTTCTGTATTTTCAGTTCTTTCTTCCGTGAATTCCCATGTGACACAAAGGAATTGCCAAAACACTGTGTTAAGATATTTTACCGAAAAAAAAGATATTATACCGAATGTTCGGCTTCCACCTGCACTAAGCTGTGTCCCTAAAGATAACCCCAGCCCCAGTGCTGAGTCTGCTCAAGAAGACACAAGGCTGCCAAGTCTCAAAACGTACATTGTCCCAACCCACCTCCCAAACCATTTACACTATTCTCCATTGACCCCTTCCTTATTTTCCATTCCCACAAACCCCCCTAGTCCCTTTTTGGTTTTCCCCTTTTCACTTCTCCACGTCCCATTTGTTCCTCATCTGTTATCCCTTTGAAAACACTTTCTTTGAGTGGGAGTTGAGCTCAGTCTACACTGGAGTCTCTCTCCTCTACTATAGTCATCTGAATAAAATATATCTTTCCACATTTAACAGCCACCAACCTCTGTTTTTACGTTGGCACCTTTATCATAGCAAACACCAGAGAAGATTCTGACATAAGCCTTTTTTTACCTTTGTGAGATTTGGAGTTTCTGTGCTATTTCATAGAAACCTGGGACAGAGTTTTGGAGATACTGAGAGTGTATCCCAATTAGCAAGGGAGGAAGTGGTTGATGGGTGATGCCACACACTTGGCCTCTGCACCAGTCAAGGGCATGATGAGGACTAGGTATCATAGAAGATTGTCAGAGAAGCCCCATGGAAAAGACGGGGTATGAGTTAACACTTGAAACATTATCAAAATCTTCTGGTGTGGGAATGAAAACAAAGAAAGGACAGAGGAGTGGAGAGACGGGAGAGGTCTTAACAGTGCTCCCAGTTCTGCCCAGGTATTTGAAACAAGAGAACCAGGAGACACATTATAAACCTCCTCCATGAGGATGCCTGAAAAGTCCTCTTCTTTTTTTGTTGTTGTTTTTTTCAAGCGTCATATCCTTTGCTGGTGAGTTAACTTTTAGAATCTACCCCACCTTATTCTCCTTTGTTCTGTTGCTCATTGTCCCTTTATGATGTCATCCTCACAGGGTACAACCAACAAAGTTGCTTATACTAGCCGTGGGCAAACTACGGCCAGCGGGCCGGATCCAGCCCGTTTGAAATGAATAAAACTAAAAAAAAAAGACCGTACCCTTTTATGTAATGATGTTTACTTTGAATTTATATTAGTTCACACAAACACTCCATCCATGCTTTTGTTCCGGCCCTCCGGTCCAGTTTAAGAACCCATTGTGGCCCTCGAGTCAAAAAGTTTGCCCACCCCTGGCTTATACTCTTCACCAAGATACAGTGTCTAGTGGTGCTGCCACCAAAGGAGGGGCATCAGTGTCTGGGCTCTGGTTACTTGGGCTCTTCCTCACAGTGTGAATGATCGAAGGCCCTATGCTCCCAGTTACCTCAGTTAAGAATCCAATGAAGTTTAATATTACTTGCTGCACCTGAAATTCAGGAGTAGAAGGATGATTGTCTCTGGGTCTGTCTTATTCTGAATATATATTCCAGCCAAAATATCCCTCCCATGGTCAGAAATAGAGCAGAATGATAAATGTTACAAATATAGGCATGACTTTTCCAGTCAAGACTCTCACAGGAGCAAGGTTTATGAACAACCTCAGTCCACAGGTAGCATGGGATCAACCTGCAATTGAATCTTTTATAAAACCCCTTGCAGTTGTACAGCCTGGCCATCAACAAAGACCCCAGTCATGGGCTTTTGCCTCCTCAAGGGGCCAAAGTGTCTTCTCTCAAATGCTCTCATATCTGAATGAGAGACAGCTAGTTGTTCACAAATAGATATGTATTTACTAAGTTTCTTAAAACATTAACATAGATCTGTGCATAAAAAGAGGGAAGAAGATTGTTTATTTCCTTCTAGTGCCCATAGTCTTTAAGCAAAAATGATCAAATAAACATAATACCAAACATTTATAAAAGCACAATCAGCACATAGGAAAAAAATTGCCCAGGTAATCAAGGAAGTATTTCCAAAAAGCTTATGGTTAAAGTGATTCTTCCTGGTAAAATGGTATGAATTGGCCATGCATAGGATTTTGAGAGGAGGGACATTACAGCCAAAAGGAATAGAATTACAAAAGACTAAAAGAGTAGGACATATTTATGAAATGCTAAGTGGTTCAGTGCTTTGCATTTTGGGTGCAAAGGGGTTCTTACATGAGAAATAAAATTAGCAAAGGAAAGAGATTGGATTCTGAGAAACTTTGCATGTTGCACATGGAATTTCAGCTTTGTCCTGTAGGTGATGGGAAGCTTTTGAAAAATTCAGCACAAAGAATGACTGTGCCCAGATTTATAACTAAAAATGATGGCTTGGTCAAGCAGTGTGAAGGATGTTGAAGAACATAGTGAGATTGAATAATGAAGTCCAGAGACTGAATTCCAGGCTTGTACAATAGTCCCAGCAATAGTCTAGTCTACTGAGAGTATTAATAGTGAAGAGGAGCTGAATATAAGAAAAACTGAGAAAGTAGAATGGACTGGACATGGAGACCAATTGATTATGAAGAATGAGAGAGTATAAGAGATTTTTGGATTGAGTTACTAGGAAACAGTGATGCTGTCAACTAATGAGAAGCAATAGAAGTAAAGTTTTATTCAAGTATTGATGATAAATTCAGGTTGGTTCTAAAAAAATATTCATGAATAGGTTGAGTATAGTAACATTTTCATTACTTATATAGATCTTTGTTAAGATTCTATGAATCACTTCCTCAACCTATTTTCTCTACAACGATAACTTAACACCCTTCAAAGATCCTGCAGTACTTTTGGAAACCACAATATTATTATTATCATTCTCACTGCTGATATTTATTCAATGCCTTATTAACATATAGGCATTAACGTATAGAATTGGTTGAAATAAGCTTTTATAACTGGGAATCCACCATAGTTATTTGAAAGACTATGACTTCTTATAGAAGTCTTGTAGGAAGCAATTGCCTCCTTGATGCCTACAGTGCTTACATGGATGGAAATGTTCAAACAGATTGTCTGGAAAATATTTCCACATTAAAAGTGATCTAACTGTGAAAGTGTCTATTTGGAACCAGCCACAATCCCCAAAGCCTTTTCCACTCAAGAGGAAAGTGAAATAAGCAATACTAACTTCTTCCCCATAAGGTCAAGAATTTTGCAAGAAGAAATGCTGGGAATAGCTAATTCATCTAAGAAAATGAAGACTAGCAGAGATGGCAGGGGTCCATGGCACCATTACTTCTAAATCGGAAACAAAGTTGGAATGAAATCTGACTGGAGAACAGTCTTCCGTTGGCCTGATAATGCGAAATCCTCTGATTGGTGACTGAGACAGACAATGGGAAGAAAAGAGACTGGCCAATGGAGCAATGCAAAGAGTTTTTCTGACCCCTTTAAGTTAAATGGATTCATTTCAAAATGGAAAATAACCAAATCCCAGAACTAGGTCATAGTTTGAGATGAGCTTCTCTAAATCTCATTTTGTACAAGAGAAAGTTGGAACCTAGAAATATTAAGAGATTTGTCAAAGATCAAACAATTGTGAAGGTGGAAACTGGTTGATTGACATGATGGACAAAGTTTGAAATACTTGAATTAGCATATAACTGCCTATAAATGAGTAGCATTCATTGTATACATGTTTTATGTAGTATGTATCCCAAACACAAGATATCTCAAGTATCGATGATAAGTTCAGGTCAGTTCTAAAAAAAAATAAATAAATATTCATGAATAGGTTGAGTATAGTAGCATTTTCATTACTTGTATAGATCTATGAATCACTTCCTCAACCTATGACTGTTACTCTCTATGACAATAACTTAAAACCTTCAAAGATCCTGCAGTACTTTTGGAAACCACAATATTATTATTATCATTCTCACTGCTAATATTTATTCAATGCCTTTACATGGCAGGCACGGTGCTAAATATCTAACCCACTATCTGATCTTATCCTCACAATCATCTTATGAGACTGGTATTATTATCTCCATTCTATAGAAAAGATAAGCTTAGAAAGAAGTAATGAGCCCAATATCACATGGCTGGCACATGGTAGAGTCTTCATGAAAGACTAAGAGTTAGACAGGCTTTGGGGTCAGACCTACCAAACCTCTGCATATTTCTCATCAACTTGACATTAATCCAGCTCCTGCTTGGACTCACTCAAAGATGGGGGTTCATTACCACCAGAAACACATTGTGTTCATTTCAGACATCTGTAACTGTTCTTCCATATGATGAAGGGGAACTCATGTAGTTTCCCTGGAGAATTCTACCAAACATTTAAGGAAGAAATAACACAAAGACTACATAATCTCTTTAAGAAAATAAAATAGGAGGGGACACTCCCATTGATTTTATGTAGCTAATATTGCCCTCCGTGAAGGAAAGATAGACTTTTTAACAAACTATGCTGTACAAATGGAGGTCTAGAGGTAACAAATACACCTCAAAGTCTTACACTTTGTACGAACACTAACTTAAAATGGATCATGGACTGTAATATAAAATGTAAAACTATACAATTTTAAAAAAGAACAGGAGATAATCTTTATAAATCTATCAATGTAATCTATCATGCTAACAGGTTGCACCAAAAATCACATGATCATATCACTCAATGCAGAAAAAAGCTTTTGACATAACTCAGAACTGATTCATGATTTTTGAAAAAAATCTCCAAAATTTGGAATAGAGAACTTCCTCAACTTGATAAAACATATCTACTAAAAAACCTACAACTAATGGTATACTTAATGCTGAAAGACTAAAGGTTTTTCCCCTTAAAATTAGGAACAAGGCAAGGATGGTTGCTCTCTCAGTGCTAGAAGTACTAGCCAATAGAATAAAGCAATAAAAGGAAAAAAAACAAACGCATAGGTCAGAAAAAAAGATACAGAGTGGGAAAAATTTTAATGCAAGCTACATATTCAACAGTGCATCTAGAATATATAATGAACTCTCAAAACTCTACAATAAGAAAAGAAACAGTCCAATTACAGCATGGACAAAAGTAATGAAGAGACAATTTATATTTTAAAATAGATATTTGGAAGGAATATAAGTATATAAACAAATTTTAAAATCATTATCAATTAGGGAAATGCAAATTAAAACCACAATTAGATATCAATTAAGCACCTATAAGCATAGCTTAACTAATAGTGATATCAAATGCTAGATAGGATATGGGGAAATTGAATCAGTCATAGGTTTTAGTTGAAAATGTGAAATGGTATAGTCACTCTGGAAAATTTAGGCAGTTTTCTTAATAACAAAAACAAAAAAACTAAACATTCAAGTATCTTATGACCTAGCTATTGCACTTCTGGACATTAAACCCAGGGAAATAAAGATTTATATTAATACAAAAACCTGTATAATGTTTATAGCAGTTTAACTCTTAATAGCCTAAAACTGTAAACAACCCAGATGTCCCTCAATAAGTGAATGCCTAAACAATGCGTATTATTGAGTACTACTTGGCAGTAGAAAGGAACGAATTATTGATACATGCAGTAATCTGAATATAGTTGAATTATACCCAGTAAAAAAAGCCAACCTCGAAAGATTACATACAGTATTTTTAAATTCATATAACTTTTTGAAATGATGAAATTCTAGAAATAGAGAACAGATTAGTGGTTGTCAGGCATTAAGGAGGAAGTAGTAGATCTATATCTTTACTGTATCAATCTCATTATTTGGCTGAGTTATTGTCCTGTAATTTTGCACGATGTGATGATTGGGAGAAATTAGGAAAAGGGTACATGATGGTCTCTATTATTTCTTACAATTTCATGCTACAACTACAATTATCTCAAAATAACAAAAATAATTAAAATGCATTGCTAAGAATGTGTATCATAATTCCGTGAAAATTTATAATCTGCCTGTGACATGTGTTCTATATTAGCATGAACAGGTGTTTCCCACTGTGATCTGGAGATGAATTTCTTCTTCTGTAGAAGGAATTTATCATCATGTGCATTTGGAAAATGCTGGCTAAAAGTATTTATTTTTCTCAGGAATTCTCAAAACCTTTATTATACTTATCTGTCTTATGGTTTTTCAAGGGATTGGTATAATAAACATCATTCTTCCTAGTTTCTTGTTCATTGAGACTTAGCTTTTACCCTTCTCCCAATAACTTATGCTCATAATAATAAAAAATTATGACACGGGTTCCATGGAATTTACGTAAGAAAATTCCATTGTCTACAGAATATGGTATCTGTTATTCTGGCTTAATGATGGAAGTAAGGACATTCTGAGCAGAGGCAATAACTTATCAGAAGGCACAAAAACATAAAAGAGTACAGATTCCTGGGGTCAAGACTGAGGGCATGGGAATGTGCAGAGGGCTTGAGGAGGTACATCTGGAGTAGTGTCAAGTGGCCAGATTGTGGAGGGATTTGAGTGCCAAGCCAGGGAATTGGAACTTTTTCCTGGAAGCTATAGAGTCTCTACCTAGACTCATAGGTCCATCCTTTTGTTCTACAAATGAGAACATTGAGACTGGATAATCAGAAACCCTTTTAACTATAGCTGTCTAGATTTGACTTCATGTATTCTAAAAATATGAGCAGAATTTACAGACTATACCACTAACCTTTGACTTCAGTGATTAATAAGAAGCACGTGTAGATAAGCTTAAATTCAAACCCTGTCTGCACATATTCACAGGATCCTGTGTGGACCAGTAGCTGGGAAGTCCTTTATCCTCAAATCTCCTTATTTTGCAGATGAGCAACCACTTTATAATAACAGAAACAGGAAAGAATCCAGTCTTGTCTCCCAGCACAAATCTCTTTGCATTCTCCATTCTTTTTTTTTAGCCTGCACATACACATAACCCCTTGCACCTGAACTTCTGGGAGAGGGGGAAACCCAGGGTTAATTAAAATCCAGCACACTGATTAAAAGCACCCCTAGCACTTCAGGCTCAGTTATGGAAGCTTTTCATCAAGCAGCCTCAGTTAGAAACATTCAGAGCATAGCTCCCATTTGCAACCTGTATTTGGAGAACAAAAGAGCGGATATGCCAGGAGGGAGGAGAGGTGGGGGCTGGCAGCAGAGATTGTTTTTCTGTGGCTTTGGTGTAAAATAATCTGGTTTGAATTGTTGTAAAGTACAAAAACAAATGGCATTCAGCCGTAGATCTTAACTCAGCATATCAAAAAGAAATGTTATTTTCCCTTACAACTAAACAGAGCATCATGCTGGCAGCTGGGCCCCATTACCAGAGTCCCCACAAGGGAACTGCCAGGTCAGGCATTATTTGCAATCTCAAGTTTATTCTTTGGCTAAGGACACTCATGGCTCCATCCACATTTCAAGTGACAGGCCTTCAAACTGAAGGCACGTACACTCTGTCCTGCCACATTGTAAGCTTTCAGATCTTAATATCTCCAATACCAGAGACTATGATAAGTCTTCTCAACCAAAGCTGTACTTAGAGTACGGGAGGTTTCTGTTAACGTATTCCCTGACAAGGAACAATGTGCATGGGTTAATATTAATTCATCCAACATCATTATAAATGTTCAAAATACAAATAGGAATAATTGCAAACTGGTTCCTGCCATATAGATGGCACCAGGTGATTTCAAGCAAGCCAGAAAGGATGCATACACATTACATGCCACGGTATTGTCATGTCTGCACATAAGACTGTCTGAACATACTGAGTCTGAAGTTTCCATTGCTCTGTTTTTATCTGAGTTTGACCTCCTTGGACAAGGATGCTGACTGATTAGCTTCTTCTAAAACAGGGGTGGGCAAACTTTTTGACTCGAGGGCCACAATGGGTTCTTAAACTGGACCGGAGGGCCAGAACAAAAGCATGGATGGAGTGTTTGTGTGAACTAATATAAATTCAAAGTAAACATCATTACATAAAAGGGTACGGTCTTTTTTTTTTTTTAGTTTTATTCATTTCAAATGGGCTGGATCCGGCCCGCGGGCCATAGTTTGCCCACGGCTGTTCTAGAAGAACCAAGTTTCTTACATAAGGCTGTGTCTTTATGATAATGTCAGAATCAGGTTTTATTGAATGTCACATCTTCCTCTAAGGTCTCCTTAATATCACGTAGCCCAGATAGAGTGGGGGAAGCATGACTAGTAACCACAAATTCCTAGTTCAAGCCCTAGCCTGTAGCTGTGGTTCTCCCTAGACAGGTTACTTTACACGTTTTAAAGGTATTTCCTCAGTCATAAAATGGAGTTGTTGTGAAGATATGGGATTGTATTTGTAAAACTCCTGACTTTAGAAAGAATGCTCAGTAAATAGCTAGTCTTTGTCCTCCATCCAAGTTACCCTGAAGGAAATTCTTACAAATCCCTTTTGCCTATAATTCTCCTTATATTTCTGTTGTTTATATACACTATTTAGGGGTACACCACAAGCTTCTTGAAGACAGGCGTAAATGTGTTCCTCCCAACTTGAAACTCAATGAGTCTCATATAGTATGAACTCAACAAATGGAGTAATTGAAGGAATTAGCAGCATTCCATCTCTATTCTGTGCTTTGGGTTCTGAGATTTCTGGAGGTAGGGACAGTGTCTTATTTATCTTTGTACTCCTATTCTTAGCACACGGGTTTGCATATCCTTGGTGACCAATAATGCATTGCCTTGAATAAATACTGGGTATTTTTTAGTTCACTTCTTCAACTTCTGATTCTGTGCAAGGTCTCGAGGAATTGCTCAATTGAGTTCAGCAAATCCTTTCATTAATGAACTGACAGGAACACTCTGGGAAGCCACAAAGCTTATCCCTCACCTAGCGTGCCATTTGAGAGCTATGTGGACACACCACATTCGTTTCTCATATCTTCAAACATCCCTAGCTTATGTTGCTTTAATTTTATAGGTTGGAGGACAGAGAGGCCAAAATGCACACTCAGATTACAGGTAAAACCATCATTATATGGCTTGTCATGCTCTTCACAATATTTCTCCCATGGCTTCACCTCAAAGGGCAGCTCCCGTGAACTGCCCTGCATTCCAGCCACACTGCTCTCTCTGAATCCATGAACTTGTACAGACATGTCAGTTGCCTCAAGTGCCCACATGATCTGTCCACCAGAAAACCCTATCCCTCCTGCAAAACAGGGTATGAGTTGTACTTCTGTAAACCTTGTTCCTCTGATTCCTAAGCAGAGTTAGACAGGGTCCCCTCTCTCCATTCAGCATGACCCCACATCACACTTTACAGCACTTGTAGCTTCATAACCTGCTCTTTAATAAAATCATAAACTACTTACAGACCTTATTCTAGGGCATAGCAGTGCTTGATACATAGAAGATGCTCAATAAGAATTTTCTAAATTCAGGGGATGCATAAGTGAGTAGTCAGAAGAGGAGGAAAGAGAAATTGTCTCAATAAGAAAAAGAACGTGTAAATAAGGGACACATTTTAAGACTATTAATTTCCCAAAGGCCTTAATTTGATACCTTGTTTCTTTTTACTGATGTGAAATAATGAGATAAAGTTATACTACTCACCAATAGATAAACTCCTTAATTTAGGGTGAAATTTTCTTAAACTCTACTTCCTAGGAAATTTCAAAATTTGAAATTAAAACTCCGTTTCCAGCCAAAACCGGTTTGGCTCAGTGGATAGACCGTCGGCCTGTGGACTGAAAGGTCCCAGGTTCGATTCCGGTCAAGGGCATGTACGTGGGTTGTGGGCACATCCCCAGTAGGAGATGTGCAGGAGGCAGCTTATCGATGTTTCTCTCTCATCGATGTTTCTAACTCTCTATCTCTCTCCCTTCCTCTCTTTAAAAAAATCAATAAAATATATATTTAAAAAAAATAAAAAAAAAACACTCCGTTTCCAGAAAAGCTTTCTAGTCTGCTTGTAAATATTTTACCATGGCAAGGTGGATATCAGAAAGCTTTTAAAAACTGCTATGTAAGGGAGTCCATCCAAAAAAAGAAAAGAAAGAAAGAAACCCTAATGTCTGCAGTTAACTTTTACTTCTGTACTTTTTTAAAGAAAATTTCCAAACCACCTAAAGAGAAATCAGTCCACTCAATCATATTGTAATTTCGAAGTTCCTAGTGCTAGTATCTCCCTTTTACCCTCCCTCTCCTCCCTCTCCCTCTCTCTCTCTCCCTCCCTCCTTCTCTCTCTCTCTCTCTCTCTCTCTCTCTCTCTCTCTCTCACACACACACACACACACACACACACACACACACACACACACCTTCCTGAGTATTCTCCAGCTCAGAGCACAGGAGCTATGGGAGAACACCCTTTTCCTGTCTTTGACATTTCACTTCTCAGCTTTAGAAACCTGACTGCTGTTGGATGAGGTTTAAATATGACGACAGGTTTTCCATGACTTCATGAGAAAAGCATGTCTCTCCTGGTTTAAGTCTAATTGCGCTTACCTTTGTGTTAATTTGGGGAATTCCTGTATTCTCTTGCAGACAGGGGGAAACAGCAGTGTCCTACTGTGGAGATAAGGAGAGGAAGGCAAAGGGATATGTGTCTGTAGCAGCTGCAAGTCCCCATGAGTGACTTTGCATAGATTAGAGTAGGAAGAGTTGAATTGGAGATTGTAGAGATGTTTTAGACAGCATTTTCGTTGGGAAAAAATGAAAGGACAGTTATTTTAGTGGATACTGCATCCTTTGCATCTAAAATACTGCATATAGAAATTGTTCAACAAATATTTGTTGAAAAAAATAAGAGAATAGGTGATGCTGCCTCACCAGGTAGAGATTAGTATATGTGAATGTCAGGAACTTTGAGGAAAGGAAATCTTGTATGATAATGAAAGGTGTCCTTTCAGTTTTCCATGAAAAAAAATGCTTTTGAGGAGTACAAAGATGAACTATAGCTCTTCTTCCGTAACCCAGAATTTCTAGAATTGCTGAAGAGGATTTAGTGCAAAAGTCATTGCCCTCCTCGCCCACCTCCCCTCTGCTCATAAAAGTCACCTCCCCACACCTGCCACACCAAACAGCTCTGAGATCTCAGGCAAATTCCTTGAATTCACTGTACTCAGTTATCTTTTTGTACCTGTGAAGATAGGGCTCTTCTTCTCTTTGTACTATTTACTTTTCCCCAATCTCCCTTTGATCATGAGACTTTGTTGAAGGTAGTGACACATCAGTGTTATGTTCTAAGAAATTAGTAATAGTGCACTCGAGTTTCATTTATACTGTCCGTGAGCCAGTCTAAAGAAGTGAGGATCCAGGCTAAACCTAACTGGGCAGCCTGAAAACAGATGGTGGAGATAAAATGTTTTGGAATCCTGGGGTGAAAAGGAAGAAGAAGAAGGAAGAGGGAAGACAAAGAAAGTGAGATTTATGAAGGTACAACTCCAATAATCTGTGGAATGGTGCATACACTTACTTGTGAAGGGTTACAAATAGGCCTGAATTCATTCTGGTCCTGTGTGATCTTGACCTTTCAGGAAAGCATTTGGCAGAGTTACGTAAAATAGAGAAAAGAGTACAAGCTTACTGTAGTAGAAATTACCAATGCTTACCATATCTGGTTTTCTTCTCTCTTCTGGGAATATAAGGTGACTTCCTAGATTCTGATGTAGTTAGGCTGAGGTCATGTGACAAATTTCAGCAAATGGTTGTGACAATGGTCATTGCCAATGGGAGGCTTTTTGAAGAAAGGGGAACTCTCTACACTTTCTCTCCTCTGCTGTAGTAATCAAGAAAAACATGTCTTGATGGCATAGCCACAAAGTAGAAGTGCTATTTCCCTCTGTATTGCCACATAAAAAGCTATTTAGAAAAGTTACCTATCCTGCATCATACTTGGTATGAATAAGAAACACACTTCTGTTGTGTTAAGCAGTGGGAATTAGGGTATATTTGTCACTGCATCACAGCCCAGCCTATCCTAACTGGTTCACTTAACTAGTTGTTATAAGGATTAAATGAAAAAGTATTTGTCTTTTGGAAAGAGAAAAGTATGATAAATGTTAGGTGTTAATAATTTTGATGGGAGGCTTTCTTGTAGCAAGTTTTTATTACTAAATAGGTCTATAAATGAAAAAAAAGAAAGTTCCAGATAACACTTGCTATAGTTTTTTGCTAAACAATTATGTCACATTTAGGATCAAAATATCTATGGTGGCATAATAAGAAAGATCATGCACTTTGGAGTCCAATGAATTTGCATGAAAATCTTAGCTCTGTCATTTACTGGCTTGCGATTTGGGTCAAATTCCCTAAGATTCATATTTTTCATTCGTAAAATGTGGTAGCGAGTATGAGGGAACAGAAAAATGCTTGATTGTATCATTGTGAGAATGAAATTGTGTTTGCTCAATAAATTCTAGTGCCCTATACATAGACCAAAATACTTACAGTGGGCAGTATCTAATTAACATTAAATATTTTCTGATTACTATAGCGTGAAGGATAAAAGTAAATAATTGATAAATATATTTAGCCTTTGGATAATCTTATCCTATGGAAGACAAAGAGGATACAAAAGTAAGGAAAATGTCAGTAGAAGATTCTGGTTATGATCCACTTTCAGAGAAAGTTTCAAAAGAAGGTAGCTATCTCTCTATTGGCATCCCATCAGCCAAGTCCAATGTTGACATTACATGGTTAATACAACTCTAAAGTTTGAATTATATTCAGGCAATTAAAACCAGCCCAGCTGAGTGATGTGAATGAAGGTCGTCCTCTAGGGCCAAGATGTAGTTGTCATCAATCATAAATAGACGTAAGCCCAGGATGGAGTGAACTTTTACAAAAAAATATTTATGTCGGTTACTATGCACTTGGGTTTTGTGGGATATGTCTATTTTTTCCAACAGTGAATGACATGTATTAATGTGCTCAAGTTAACTCTTGACTGTTTCTTTTTTTCTCTCCTTTTCTTTTCTTCTCCCGCCCTCTGCTTTCCTTTCTTCAGTATAATGACCTGTTCCGATATATTTTGCCTACCTATCCCCAGGTTCAGATGCATGAAATGGCTAACACTCTGAGATTCCCACCTGGATTTGTATTTAAAAACACTTTATAAAGTATCATGATAATCCTTAGCTGCTTAGTTGTGTGAATTCACTGTCCCTTATTAGTATTCAATTCTAGCTCTGGATTCCAAAATAATTTTAAATTTTATCTTCAGCTGATATGCTAGAAATAGTGAATAAAAACCTTGGAAAGTTTCCATATTTCTGGCACAGTTCCTGAACCAGGGAATATCAAAATTGTTTTTCCTTCAATTAACCAGCCTGTGCCATCTACTTCTCAATTAAACAAAAGTAGGGGAGGCAGCTTCTCAATGTCCTCACTGGGGCCTGGAGGAAGGATTTTGCCCCAACTCCTCCCAGAGACATAGACATCTTTAATTGTCATAATTTGGGGAAGGGGTATTACTGGCACATAGTAAGTAAAGGCTGGGGACGCAGCTAGACATCCTACAGTGCAAAAGGGAGCCCCCACAACAGAGTTATACAACCAAAATGTCATCAGCGCCAAGTGAGTCTTCCCTTGCCTAGCCTACCGCAGTAGTAAGGAAAATACCAAGTTCAACGCTGAGCTCTGCTGTTCCTAAAACGGATGCAGAAACTGACATTCATTTTATTTGATCCAGGGCAACTGAACTGACAGAGCTAAGACTCATCCGAATCCCAGGATTCCAATGACCCCATGTCTAATCATAATTAGCCATGCCTGCATCTCCTACAGGGTAAACATGGTTAAAATGCACAGGCATCGAGCCATGTAAGAAACACTGTTTCTTGATTCATTTTTCCACATAATGACCTCATAATTCCTCAACTTAATACCTTTTCTAGGCTAAAAGGAAACTCTGCTGGGATTTTGCGGTCCTCTATATCTTAAATGATTTCATTTGTGATGATCTCCTGAGAATAACCCTAGATGGGGAAAGAGCAGAAGAACCCTGATTAGGGAGGAAAGAGAAAGTCACGATACCAAGTCTTTGAGAAGAAAGAAGAAATAACTGTATCAGCTTTTGCCTAGAGCCAACCTAACACATGTAATAGCCATATTCATACTTGATTTTATTTATTTATCAAACTTTTTTACTAAGTGAAAATCATTATCCTAGGTAAAACAAAGATGAGTAGGGAATGACTACAAATGTCTGGGACCTTACAGCAAAGAAGTTGGTCTGTGTCATATCACTTAACTAACGCAATGATCAAATAGCAAAAACAAAAACATATTTATTATTATAACAAATGACATGTACTCAACACTCTCAGGGAGTAGATTTATTTAATGGGGAAATGGTGGAAATGAGAAAGAATTTTTTGAGGCTATGACCTTTGAACTGGACATTTTAGACTTACGCAGCAAGGGAAAGGAATTTTGAAGCTGAAGGAATGCCATACCTAACCATCTATTTAGCATCTTACAAATGTTTCTTGTGCTCTTCTTGGAGCTCCAAAGATATAGCAGAGATGACATAGTCCCTGATGAAGGAGTTTTCTGCCTCATATAAGCCATTGGAGAGAAACATCAATTTAATATGAACTAGCTAGGAGTGAACTAAAACACTTACTTAGCTCTAGGCAGGTGGCCCATCCAGTTCATTACCTATAGATGGTGCTACTTGGATTATATTTTCTCTCCCTCTCCCTCTCCCTCTCCCTCTCCCTCTCCCTCTCCCTCTCCCTCTCCCTCTCCCTCTCCCTCTCCCTCTCCCTCTCTCCCTCTCCCTCTCCATCTCCCTCTCCCTCTCCCTCTCCCTCTCCCTCTCCCTCTCCCTCTCCCTCTCCCTCTCCCTCTCCCTCTCCCTCTCCCTCTCCCTCTCCCTCTCCCTCTCCCTCTCCCTCTCCCTCTCTCCGTCTCCCTCTCTTTCTTTCTTCCAATAAACATAAAGGAGTTAGCCTTCAGGGAGCAGCCTTTCTTGTTCTGATCTCTTTTCCCTCCCCATACTTTATGCTTGGACCACAGAGGTGACCACCCTCTAGAGCAGGGGTCCTCAAACTTTTTAAACAGTGGGCCAGTTCACTGTCCCTCAGACCGTTGGAAGGCCGGACTATAGTTTAAAAAAAAACTATGAACAAATTCCTATGCACACTGCACATATCTTATTTTGAAGTAAAAAAACAAAACAGGAACAAATACAATATTTGTATTTGCATGTGGCCCACGGGCCATAGTTTGAGGACCCCTGCTCTAGAGAATGAGTTTTCTAGTCCTTTTGTCAGAAGCTATCCACCTTAAGCTTTCATGGTTGGAAGAACTGCATTCCCCAGATCAGGCTCCTATTGTTCAGGTACTATTAACTAGGTACTACTTCTGCATAGCAGATTCCGATTATGTGGTTTATGATTTGTTCCCTTGAGACCCCTGTGTCCTAATACTCTGTGACATCAGAGAAGGCCAGTTCCTCTCTTTGAACTGTAGTTTCCCTACCTGTGAAGTAGAGCTATCTTCATGTCCTTCAGAGCAAAGGGAATTGTGTTGTTGTTTTGTTTTTGTTTTGTTTTTTATTTTTCTTATGTGTGCATGCATGTGTAATTGTGGAGGGAAAATGGCTGCTCCAGGATTAGAAAATATCAAATCTACTGTGGCTATGTCCTTATTTTGTGTTGGGAAAATTATGTTATGCCTTTAATGCCTGGGCCTCATATTTAAGGGAAAATACTTGAAGATTAAATGTAAACCTGACCAGCAATATAATCAAAGAAGGCAAGTTGGTGAGAAGAGAAGGATAGAAACAAGCCAGTTGACTGTTTGACTATTATTTAACTCAATTGACCAAACTGAACAGAACCATCCATCTAGTAGCCAAGAGTGTGTGCACATATCAAAACAATTTCAGAAAAGGATTTAGGAACATCTGCACATTTGGACTAATTTAGACAAAATATGGTCGACTAAATGCTTTCATATCTTTAAATCCCAGCTGAGACTGTTAGGGACAAAAGAAAAACAGTACATATAATGAAATCCATGCGCTTTATTAAGCCTTGGAGAGTCCACAAAATTGTGTTTCTACATATTTATTTAAAAATCATGATGTCCCTTCCACAATCCAAATATAACCAGTCCTTTGTGTTCTTGAGTTTTTCTTTATATGAGAGCAAAGGGACCATGACAATAATAAAGACAGCAAGGAAGAAGCAAGAAGAGAGAAGAAGCTCTCTCCTTCCTTTCTGTCCACTTAGTATGTCCTATCTATCTCATTCTCATTACTGTTGCCTCTCTCCAATCCCCCTCAAGACTAACTTCTGGGTTTGCATTTCTTGGGGAAAATACATCTTTCTTTCTCTTTAGTCGCTTTCTAAATCCCCACAAGGCCCTCTGATGGCTCAACTTGCATTACATCCTCGACATGGATTGAATCATCCCTGACCTTCAACTAGTTTACAGCTGCTGGGACTCTTAACATGTAGGTAGAGAAGAGAAGGAAGGTTGAGCAGACAACCTAAGATATATCTACTACAAGCCATTTGAGTCTAGTTGCAAATCAAACTCACTGTTAAAAAGGATTTGATCTCAGGTTTGCCTGGCTCCAAAGTCTAAGATGCCTTTACCACACAATAAAGCCATCATGATTAGTATTTGAAGAAAGACCATAACAGTTTATTCAGACATAAGGGGTACCTAGACTTTTTCAATTAGGGAGACTCGAACTCAATCAAATTTAGGCAGGCTAGGTATTTACTCAGACTACAAGTGTTGGGTTTCTACTTCATGATTAACATGCTGGTAAGGATGATAAAATAACAATGATAATATTAATAATAATAACAATCCGCAATTACAAAACCCCTACCATGTGTCAAGCATTCTTCTAAA
Source organism: Myotis lucifugus (assembly GCF_000147115.1). Taxonomy (NCBI): domain Eukaryota; kingdom Metazoa; phylum Chordata; class Mammalia; order Chiroptera; family Vespertilionidae; genus Myotis; species Myotis lucifugus. The sequence goes on along the minus strand of NW_005871321.1, from coordinate 847,663 downwards.
TTCTGTATATGCATTAACTCAATCCTCTCAAAACCCTATCTGGTCAGTATTATCATGTTCTCTCCATTTTACAGTTGAGAAAACTGAGGCACAGTGAGGAAAGTAGAAGCTCTCAGCCATTTTCCTCTCCATATTTTATTGTAAATTTTAAAAAGAACATTTGATAAATTAATTGTAAACAAGACAAGGTAAAATATGGTGTACTAACTGTTATGGCATAAGGAAGGCTTTAACAATTACCTCATATACAGGCTTACAGTTCACAATATGCTTTATTTAAAAATAAAGTTCTCCCAACCATCTCAGGAAGATCAGAAAGAACACTTCAGTAAAATCCCTGAACACTGAAGTCATTGCCCCCACATTTGTGGGGTCAGTTCTCAAGCCTGTGGTATTGGTCTCTTATGATTTCAGAAGAGGGACGACATCAAACATTTGTGTAGTATATACGTTTTCTGTGGCTGTTGTAACAAATTATCACAGATCTGGTGGTTGAAATCTATTCCTCCTAGTTCTGGAGTCCAGAAGTTCTGACATAAAGCACCGCAGGATCACACTCTCTGAGAGCTCCAGGAGGGATCTGCCTGGCCCCTTCCAGCTTCTGGTGGCTCCAGGCATCTTTGTGTTGTGGCTGCTTATGTTTTTCCCTCTTATCATTGCAAGAGGATCCACTTCTTTAATTCAGGATGATTTTATCTCACAATCCTAGTTTAACTACATTTACAAAGACCTTTTTGCCAAAGAAGGTCACATTTACAGGTTTTGGGTGTTAAGACATGGACATTAACAGGGAAGTGCTCAGGGAAGTTCTTTCAGGTCTTTCTATAAGAGACTTAGTGGTATTAACGCAATGTTAGGCTGTAGCCAGATAGCTCAGTTGGTTAGAGTGTCGTCCCAATAAGCCAAGGCTGTGGGTTCGATCTCAGCTCAGGGCACATACAAGAATCAACCAATGAATGTATAAATAAGTGGAACAACAAATCTCTTTCCCCCTTCCCTCTCCTATTCTCTCTCTCTAAAATTCATAATAACAATAATAAAATCCTACATAGTTTACTTGTAGTGGAGGTAATTCCAGTGTTCTTCACAATGGAGCCATTACCAAATAAAGGGCTCTGACCTAGGGAAATAAATGGTTTTGAGCCAGGAAGAGGCTGGTTTTGACTTAATAGAGCAAGAATAGAATAATAGACTTGTAAACTTCCACTTTCCCTTCTCTCAAATAAAATACTAACTTTTAAAACTACCACTTGGAATTGGCAAAACACTTATTCAACTTGATTAAAGTCATATGTTCTTGTTTTTCCTGTTGACAGGTTAAAAACATTAAGATATGTAAACTGGGCAAAAAGAGGAAAATACTGTTGGGAATATGAGTAAAATGATTTCTAAAAAATTAGAAAGTGAAATACATTTTAAGGAAAAAGATTTGTTTATTACTTTTTTATATTGGAACATGCGTTCTCACTTATTTGCCTGCATTTTTTAGATCACACATCTCTGAGTATTCAGAGATCTTAAAATCTCATAAAAATTTCAAAATTTGAAACTGAAAATAGCTCGAGTCCTTAGAGGAAAGATGGGGTTGTGCTTGGGAGAATAGAACAATGCCTTTGAGAAAAGACCTGAAGATTTATCTGAATAGCTCTTGTTCTAGACTAAATGTTTGTGTTCTCCTTAAAGATAATTTGAAATCCTAACTCCCAATGTGATTGTATTAGAAGGTGGGGGGCCTTGGGAAGCTGACTTGCATGGGATTAGTAACTTTATGAAAGAGATCCCAGGCAGATCCCTCCCTTCTTCCACCATGTGAGGACTAAGGAAGAGGATGGTCATCTATGAATCAGGAAGTGAACGCTCATCCCCAGCACCTTGAACTTAGACTTCCTAAGTTCCAGAAACATGAGAAATAAATGTCTAATGTATATAAGCCACCCAGTCCATAGTAATTTGCTCTGCAGCCTAAGGAACTACGACATGTGCGGATCTCAAATTAGAACGGTTCCACAGTAGTGAGAACTTGGCAAGATTCTAGGGCATTTTCTTCCTGGTCCTAGGGAAACAGCATTTCCCAAAGTGTGGTTTGTAAAACAGCTTCAAAATATTCAGTCCTTAATTCCAACATATCCCACCCCTCATTTTAATGTCTCTGAGATAAAGTTGCATGCTATATGGTGTCGAATGATATTTGTTAGCCACTAGGTCTCCATTGGGCAAATTTAGCTTTACATGGATAAGGCATTTTTATTTGATGATCAAATTCATGGAGTTATTTGTATTTGTTATACCTTATATTGTTAAAGTTAACTTGGGTCCTCAATTTTTGCTTATAAAAGAATTACTCGGTGTTGCATTGAAATAAAACGTTTTTACGAAGGCCAAAGAGTGACAGTCACAAGAGAATCTAATTTAAGGTGGTAGACATTGCCAAGTCTCTTGAAGTGGGTCATACAATGTTGAAAGCTGAAAGAGCTGATGTGATTTGTTTAGGTGTTGAACTGTCAAAGGCTTCCCGTGGAATTTCAAGAGAAGCTTTTTAACTTTTAGAGATACCTACTAAAATTAAATATATTATAGGAAATGCAGATAAAACTCTCTGAAAGCCTTTCATAAAATATAAAATTGTAATATCAGTTCTGCAGATGCTCAAGAAGTCAACGTTATGAGCACAGTTTATGAAAAGCAGTGTGTCAATCTGGTACTATATTGAAACCGTAGGATGCTGCAAGTCTTCTTTTTAGGATGTCTAAATGTTTATTACCTTACTAGAGGCCTGATGCACGAAATTCGTGCAAGAGTAGGCCTTCCTTCCCCTGGCTGCTGGCACCGGTTTCCCTCTGGTACCCTGGACCCAGGCTGGCTTCCCTCTGGCCGCCCGCAGGCACCGGGGACCCAGGCTTCCCTCACGGCCCCAGCTTCGTCCAGAAGGATGTCCAGTCTAATTAACATACTATGCTTTTATTATTATAAATTAAAAGCTCTTCAACATTCTGTAGTAAAGAAATCTGCTTATCTTTGATGTTACCATTATTTCCAAACATATATGAAATTAGAACAATTCACCACCAATGCCACCACACTCACACACTCATACACTCACACACACACACACACACACACACACACATATACACACACACACCAGATGCTATCATTTGCCAATGAGGCATGTTACTCCAAGGAATAGATTATGATAATTTACCTGTTCCTCACTTTTTAAAATGATAAAGTCCCAGATACAATCAGGAAAAAAAGGCTGTAATTCAGAAGACCCTGCTCCTGCATTTTCATTTTTGCTTCCCAACCATGAGCAGGTCCCTTCCCCTCCTCTTAGCTGATATCCCCATCTCTTCAGTAAATAGGATGTACCACAGGTTCCTTAATGCCCTACCTTTCAGTGCCTGCAGTGAAGTCTATTGTATGGGGAATAATATCAGCTTGGGTTAAACAAAAACTTTTCTCATTTGTAAATCTTTTCACAAAACATAAAACCACAACTTATTCATCCTTCCAATGACACATTGTGAGAGTGCTATGCCAGCCACCACAAGAACTGTGAAATCAACTGTACCTCCTGGTCATGTATTAAGTTCCTTTCACATGCTGGCATTGTGTTTTGCATTGGGTAGAGTCACCTGAGGCCACAGAGGGGCTCTTGAACTCTTGGTGGTGGTGTTGTTGATGGTGGTGGTTCTCCTTCTTTTCCTTTATTGTTATCATCATCATCATCATCATCATCATCATCATCCTATCTCACTTCCAATCCGCCTATATTACTTCCTGTAAGATGCTTCCCATACACCCAGGGATGAAGTCCAATCTTTTTGCATTGTTTATCAAACCCTCTATGGTGTATCAGAGTTTTTATAGTCTAGCAGACCTTTTTTTCCTCTCCGTTCTCACATTTTGCCGTTTTCCCACCAACCACTCCACATTCCAGCAGTGAATGATCATTGTTCAGTTCCTTGAGTGTGCCATGCACTTTTTTATCTCTGTGCTTCTGTACCTGTTCTTCCTTTATCTAAGGATGTTGTCTCCCCCTACCTCCACCTCCATCTCCTTTTTTCCATTGCCTCCATTTGATTACTGTTTTAGTGTGGTATCATTATCATCCTAGACATAAATCATCTGGGAGAATGCACAATGCCTCGACGGCCAGGCTGCATGAGATAGTCCTCCTGTCAGCTCCCACAGCTTTTCACATTTCCCCTAACACAGCACTGTCGGCACTCTGTGCTAATTGCCTCCTTCCGTGTGTGCCTCCCACTAAATATTAACCTCTGGAATGGCTTTTGCAGCTGAATCATTTCAAATGGTATCAGGGTCCTGTGAAACTCCACAGCTCTATTCAGCCATGGGGCCAGGTCTGACGTCTCCTGTCCAAAGCATAGATATGAGAATGTGAGGGATATAACCTGCTTGGAATCATTGTGGGTGACATGACCTTTTCAATTCCACCAACCCAGTGTGATGGCAAAGCAGATGTATAGCAGTGCACTGGGTACACAAAGCCCAAATCACTGTGGCAAATGTCCTACTTTGGAAATGATCCCCAGTTGCCCAAGGAGTGGCTTACACTCCCCAGTACTCTTATGTCCTCTCTTTACTTCTAGCTTCCCTTTTACTCACATGTCCACTGACCACGTGTTTTCTAACCTGGAGATGGAGTTTCTCTCCCCACCCCACCATCAAATGCAGCTTTCCTTTTCCTTTTGAATCTGTGAATCAAGCTAACTGCCTGACATGCTCTGATTTTATAACTATAGGGACCATGTGTGAAGGTTACTTGATTTGGAAAGCAAAAAAAAAATGTAACTCATGTTTATTAATTTACTCATGTAAAGGTAATGATAAAAATTGTGATTTTTAAGAGCCCACTATGACGTAGGCACCTTGAATACACCATATAAGTTAATCCTTCCAACTATCCTGACAGTAGCTATTATTGTCCCCATTTCAAAGACGAAGAGACAGAGGCCCTCAGCAGCTTCATGGCTGGTCCAAAGTCATGCACCTGGTAAGGTCCAAGCTGGGGTTAAAAAGCACATCTTTCTGATTCCAAAGCCTGTGGTCTTCCCACTCCATGAAGATATTTCAGAACAGGATATCCAGCACTTGCAGAATCAATAAAGCAACATAATTTATGTAGAAATGCTTGATTTTCAACTGCAATGGAGTAAAAAAGACTCTCTCTGAGCCAACCTTTTTCACGGGTCCTTGAAGTGGAGGACAGCTCATGCCCGGCAATACCACCAACCAGGATACATCTGTGGTCATGGGGGCCTTGGGACTCACTGCCCCTGCTACTGAGGGATATTCTCTGAATAACCCCATCCCTACCCAGGCAATTCTTTCACTGTCACATCCTAGGAGCTGTAGAGCCATGGGCCTGGGGTTAGACAGACCAGAGTTTGAGTCCTGCCTCTACCACATAACACTCCAGTGAATTGGATGACCACTGAAGTCCCTCATCTGACCAGGAGACGGGGCTCTCAAGGTCAGAGAAGGAGCCACACGAGGGAAATCATGCATGTGTGAGAACCCTAGAAACTGAGAGATCTGAACACATACAAGGTGCTGTTATTGGACCCTTCAAACCAGTAATCAGTAAAAACTTCAGACAGGAGGATGTCACGTAGACATGCTGTCATCTAAATTGCAAGCTCGTTGGGATGGGAGACATAGTCTCATGGTTTCCCTGTGTGCGCCCACTGAGCCCCAAGCCCTCAAGCAGAAGAGCAATTTCACAAGGACTTATTCCTGGAGACTTGCACGGTGATGACACAGCCCCAACACCTAAGCAGGAAGGAAGTGCCTCTCATTGCTCTGGAAGCCCTCACTCTCTGAAATCCTCATCTTAGTTTGTTGAAGTTTTGTTGTTTTCTATCAAGTGCATAATACTGTTAAAGTGAACAGTTATTGTGCTTACTTTGTGCCAAGCAAATTATACTTTACAGATATTATCGAATTTAATCCTATGGCTACCATATATCTTATTATTGTACAACTAGAGGCCCGGTGCACAAAAATTTGTGCACTCGGGGGGGAGGGGGGTCCCTCAGCCCGGCCTGTGCCCTCTCGCAGTCTGGGACCCCTCGGGAGATAATGACCTGCTGGCTTAGGCCTGCTCCCGGGTGGCAGAGGGCAGGCTCAATCCCTAGGTGCAGCCCCTGGTCGGGCTCAGAGCAGGGCCGATCAGGGGGTTGGGGCGCTGCCCCCGTCACGCACAGAGCAGGGCCCATCAGGGGGGTTGGGGAGCTCCCCCCTGTCATGCACAGAGTAGGGCCGATAGGGGAGTTGGGGCGCCACCCTCTATCACCCACAGAGCAGGGCCGATCAGGGGGTTGGGGCGCCGCCACTCTCACACTCAGGGCAGGGCCGATGAGGAGGTTATGGCTCTACCCCGTCACACACAGAGCAGGGCCCGTGTCGCGTGGAGGGGAGGGGGCCCCGCACCCTGTCCACACAGAGAGAGCTGATCAGGGGGTGGGGCGCCCACCCTGTCACACACAAGCCCCGGGCGGGCTGATCAAGGGGTTGGGGCGCCACACCCTGTCACACACAGAGCCGCAGGGCGATCAGGGGGTTGGGGAGCTCCCCCCTATCAGGCACAGAGCAGGGCTGATCAGGGGGTTCAGGCACCTTCCCCTGTCACAAACAGAGCAGGGCGGATAGGGAGGTTGTGGCCCCGCCCCCTTTCACACACAGAGCCGCAGGGCGATCAGGGTGTTTGGGCGCTGCCCCCTGTCACGCTGATCCTGGTGCTGGGAGGCCTTGCGGCTCCGCTGATCCCGGTGCTGGGAGGCATATTACCCTTTTACTATATAGGATAGAGGCCTGGTGCATGGGTAGGGGCCAGCTGGTTTGCCCTGAAGGGTGTCCTGGATCAGGGTGGGGGTCCCCACTGGGGTGCCTGGCCAGTCTGGGTGAGGGGCTGAGGGCTGTTTTCAGGCTGGTGGGTGACTGAAGCTCCCAACCGGTCCCCACTGGGGTGCCTGGCCAGTCTGGGTGAGGAGCTGAGGGCTGTTTTCAGGCTGGTGGGTGACTGAAGCTCCCAACCGCTCCTGTTTTTCTTTTTTTTTAATTCTGGGCCAAGGCCTCTGCTGCTGAAAGCAGGTATCTGGTTTGTTTGGGTTCTATAATCGAAACACTGTATCATCTCCAGCTCTGAGATCCCCGCCGGCTGAAAGCTGGTTTCTGGGGTTTTGTTTAGCTTCTATATTTGTAACAATGTTTCAAACTGCAAGCTCAGAGGCCGGCAGCGGCAGGCGGGGAACGTTGGAGTCCTCTGTCACTGAAGCAAGCAAGCCTCATGTTCGCTTCCAGCTGCCTGGCTGCCGGCTGCCATCTTGGCTGGCAGTTAATTTGCATATCGCTCTGATTAGCCAATGGGAAGGGTAGCGGTCGTACGCTAATTACCATGTTTCTCTTTTATTAGATAGGATAAGTATCACCAATGTTACATGTGAGTAATCTAAGAATTAGAGATGGCAATCCTGTTTTTTGGGTTCATCAGGACTCCCCAGCAGAGAAGGATCTGAATTGAAGTCTCCATATCCAGAGCTCCGATACACCTTATGCTAGTGACTTAGCTAAATTTTGACCTTCAAGTCAGAGAATATGGTTTAGCCTTGATTGTCTTCTCCAAGAAACCAGGACTTTGGATGCAGTTGTTAAATTAATATTCTCAGATTTTTCATCTACTTCATGAAGTTGTAAAGGGTGTCCCAAAATTCACGCAAGAAGTAATTTTGATAGAAAACACAGGTTTATAATTAAAAATTGTAAATTTTTATTGATTCATAAAGTATACAGTATAGGGTTATGTATGGAATAGCATATCGGGTAAATGGCCTCCACAGTTTTGCTGGCACATATGCACTCTTTTGTTGAAATTTTCCATGACCGTTTTGCATAAATGTGGCTGAATTTCAATGAGGCTCGTTTTCATCTTGATGGCTTGGTTAATCGACAAAAGTGTCGCATTTGGGGTTCAGAAAGTCCACCAGTGATTGTTGAGAAACAAATGCATCCACAGCGTGTCACTGTTTGGTGCGGATTTTGGGCTGGAGGCATCATCAGACCATTCTTCTTCAAAAATGCGGCTGCTGAGGCAATAACAGTTAATGGTGCTCGCTATCGCGACATGATAATCCAGTTTTTATATATTCTATTCCATACATAACCCTATACTGTATACTTTATGAATCAATAAAAAAATTACAATTTTTAATTATAAACCTGTGTTTTCTATCAAAATTACTTCTTGCGTGAATTTTGGGACACCCTTTATGAGGTCAAAATGACACTATATATAAGGTGCTTAACAAAGTACCTGCTACAGAAAAGCATTCAATAAGTGAGTGGCTGTTATTCCATATTGTTTTTGAATGTCATTGTCCTTATTCCCCTCCTTCCACTAGAGCATAATATCTTCAAGCCCAGTGTCAGTACTAACATTTCCTTTATTTCTGGCCACATAGAAACCTGTTCCAAATCTGAAGCCCACAGAACCTGTGAGTGGACAGGATGGTAGGTCCAGGAGGTCTCCTGGGATGCAACTCCTGGGGTAATCATTGTGGAGATCAGAACCAATGACCAAGTGGGAACAGTTCCTCAAAGGCTAATAGTTCCTCAAACTCAACAACTGAGACTTAGCCATCAGCACAGTGTTTGGTGACATGGATTTCGGGGTCAATGATTAAAAAGCAAAAGTTGGTACTTTTAATGAATCCATAAGTACGAAATAAGTGCTCTCTATTTACCAAGCATTGGGAAAGAAATATCACACTCACTAGCTTCTTGAACTCATGCAGGTCAATGAACTCCCCAAGCCTCAGTTTCCTCATCTGTAAAATAACATAACACAGTCTAGTTCATGGAGATGCCAGCTCTATAGGAAATAATGCATTGACATTTCTGAGAGCAATGCCCAGTGATTGATACCAGCTATAAATTTTGGCCTCTAAATGTGACCTTTTTATCTCATTGGATTCTCACAACAATCTTGAGTAGTATTTTTATTATCATAATCCCCATTTGGGGGGTGAGGGAATAGACTAGACTCCCCATTTGGGGGGGTGAGGGAATAGAATAGACTCACTCGCTCTCCCCACTTGTTCTTATGGATGGCACTAGGCACCTAATAGGCAAGCATAGGTGGCAACAGGTATTCATCAGTCCTTCCCGAAGGGATCTTAGAGATGCTGAACTATGTAAGTTTCTTGGCAACTGAAGAGGAGAATATTGTGCCAGTTGTTTCTAAATCGCCCCTCTAGTGAGTCCTAGAGCACCACACATGGCCATGTGAATTCGCTAGGACTCTCGGAGCTGCACGGAGCCGGGAAATCTGCCAGCCTTGGCCTTGTCCCTAGGAAAGTTCTGCCACCCCTTTCTGCCAACTCATCCACTTGTCATATTATTCACACATGTGGTATCTTCCCCAAGCAACCGTTGCCTCCCTAAATGCTGGCGTGGGTACACAGGCATGGGAAGCCCAGAAATCCAGAGCAGCAGTGGGAGAGTCTGGCGTGCATTTGGGGCCTGCTGGACTCATCAGTGCATGTCAATTCTGGGCAAACCAAGAATGGTCTCCTAAGGCTGGCATCCTGGGGCCAGTCTATCAATCACGCCAGGAAAGCCAAGCACCGTGCTGGACGCTGTGTGGGGATGGGAGGGATGTGTCTTGGTCTGCTGGGCTTCCATAAGAAAACACTAGGTGGCTTAAGCAACATAAATTTATTTTCTTTTATCTGGAAATCGAAGTCCCAGTTCAGGGGGCCAGCATGGTTATTTTCAAATGAAAGCGCTCCTTCTGACTTGCGGATGGCTGCCCTCACATAATGGAGAGAAACTGAGCAAGCTTTGGTATTTCATCTTACAGGTTACTAATCTCTGCCCTCATGACCTCACCTACACCTCATTACCTCCCAAAGGTCCCATCTCCAAATACGATCGCATTGTGGGGCAGGGCTTCAACATATGAATTTGGGGGAGGATACAATTCAGTCCCTAGAAAAGGATAGCATTGGATTGCATTTGGAGTCTGGTCAATTTTGGCTGATGTATTTACATAAATTAGTGACAAACTAAGAAGTACAGAGAAGAGAATTCATAATAGTAAGGGATCTTAAAATTATATTACACAAGAAAAAATAAGACTATAACTCAGCCTGGGTCAAGCCTGCTCTTTCTGTCTCATGCTGGGGACCTGCATTAATGTAACAGGAGAAAACAGTTACAAAAGTACAAATTGTTGGGGTGCTAACAGAAAGATATGAGGGTCCTAGTTACAAAAGTATTAGGGTGATAGAATTTAAGAAGGTGTTTCTAAACATTTGGTATCTTGTTATAATTTTAGGGTACAAGTTATATGGTTAGGGTGTCCATTGCAAATGGTATCATTGGGTGATCATTGCAAATGACTAATGTACTCATTTAATAATTAGCATGTTAAAATTAAACCCTTCTGGTCAACCTTTCTAGTAATAGTCAAATGATTTGAGCAGAACTTTTTACTTAGGGTGCACTTACAGGTGAGCAGTCATATAATACTGCTATTCAATATTGACCTTTCATGGCAAATAAATCAAACCCCAAATGAGTCTTTATACCAGGGGCCCTTATGCATTTGACTGGGGTTAAGAACCACTTTGAGGAACTTAGAAAAAGCCATAAACCCTTTCCTCAGAAAATAAATTAATGGACAAATCTTGATATATAGTTTCAGAGAGTTAAGAACCTCTGGCTTTGGTAGTGTCATAGTTGGTTCTCAGTGATTACAAGTTGTATGACCTAATGAATGACTGAATGAATAAATATTGAAACCCATTTTATCTTGGGGTAAGGATATTTCTTATGTATCTCTTGGGGTAAGGAGATTTATATGCATATCTTGGGTAAGGATATTTCATATGTATAGTTATAGTTGGTAACTACTTTTCCCTTCTGGGGCAGAGACTCTCTTTCAGAGATTTCCAGGTATGCCTGTGGCATCAATTGGACTCCGTTGGATTGTGTTGAGGTTGCTTCCAGCTTTAGGTCTGGGTCAAGCCTGCTCTTTCTGTCTCATTTTGCAGCCCAAACTAAAGGGGCAGTGGACAGAAGCATGTCATGCCATGTTGATGACAAGTAAATAGCCCAAAGTCATGGAATGGAGCGTACACTTCAGTTACCTTGAGGTCGTAGCAAGGGTGTGGATGGTTAATATTATTACAGGGAAAGGAAGAACTAAGACCACTAATTCAATCTGACAAACTCCCTCCCTTCTAATTACTTCACAGAACTTCACAGAAATAGGTTTTGAAGGACAAACTAAAGGGGGTGGGGGGAAAAACTCAGGGTAAGAAAACAAAGATGAAGAACTTAAAATAAATGAATAAACAAAGGAAACAAGAGGGAATGAGAGAGGGAGTCTAAAAGAACAAATTTGTGGGAAATTTTGATAAATATTATTGATGTCTGAGACCAGCTTTTTGTTGTTTGAGAATTCCTTGAAGTTCTGAGAAGCCAGAAATCCTGGATTTAGCTCACTTCTAATATTGTGGGCACTTTAAGTCCTTCCCCTCCCATTCTTGTTGCTCCATTTGTAAAGATGAAGGATTCAGCAGGGAAAATGAAAGGCCCCTGCAGCTTTGACGGTGCTCATGTTCCCACCCATCTGGAACTAGACGGGACTCTCCTGGAATCCCCTCTAAAACCTGGAGAGAAGAAAAGGAGTGATTAATGGGCCATGCATCTGCCAGCATCGCAATGAGGACAGGTTATAAATTCCATTATGCTTTGCAAAAGGGAGGACATCCAGTCTGGGAACGCTACGCTGGAATGCCCCCTCCAAGATGGCCCCAGAATCCCTGAGGGTTCAGCATTCTTACCTCCGAAATGCTGAAGGAACGGGGGAGGACAAATCTATATCTGATGCCAAATACATAAAGGCCATTTCAGTTAGTTAATGGAATCCACAGCTTGAAAAGAAAAGAACTTATTTTTGCAAGAAGCATTTCTGGGGAATCAGCGCCTCTGTTTCCATTCACTGGAGATGACTTCAGGTCAGCAGAGTATGGAACAGACGGCGGTGGCTAAGGCCTTCAAGAGCCAAGGCTAAAGGGGCTCTAGGGAAAAGCTTTCAAAGAGTCCGCAGATATTACTCACCGAGTCTGCCAGTGAAATGTTTGACCAAAATGGAGCAGGATTGCCAGGTCAAGTCAAGCACTGGGAAGGGTGCAAATGCCGCATTAACGGCCACTGACTATGGACACTTCTACAAGGTGCCCTTAGGAGGCCTGGTTCGGCTGAGGACTGTGCCAGGGAGAACCATTCTGCCTAACTTCTCTGAAGAGTTAGGGAGGCTGAAAGTCAAACAACATGCTTACCAACACCCAGCAACAGGTACCAGGAAAGACAACTGGGTTCTGGCTCTGAATCAGCCCCCCATCCCTCGACTCTTGAGTGATGTTGTGAGAACACTAAGGTCTCTCTCTGGGCTTTAGTTTTCTCACTGTTGAAAGAAGGATGCTGGGGTATCATTGATGCTTTGAGAATATAGAGAAGTGGTCTTTGCTTTAAGCAGCTAATATGTGGCTGGAAATTTACTTTAGGCGGTTTTGTGTGTGTAGCAACTTTATCATAGAGAAAACTAAGGCTCTGAGATGGGCATCTGCTAGGATCAGTTCAGTTTGGTAAATATGGCTGGACATATGGCTACACCAGGGGAAGAAGAATGAATAAAGCTCAGTTCCTTCTCTTGGGGAGCTTCCAGTTGGTGGGAGGACAGACCTGTACAAAAATAACCATGATGCAATGTGGTGGGAACAACAGAGGACTATCCCAGCTGATTGGGAGAGAGAGAAATAAGGCAGAGGCAGTAGCTACTCCTCCAGTAAGTGGCAGGAGGGAGACTGCCTACAGGAAAAGAATTTCTGAATTGTCTTATACTACGATTAGGGGTTGTCTTTAAAAATAAAGTGAGTGGGCCCCGCCGGTGTGGCTCAGTGGTTGAGCGTTGACCTATGAACCAAAAGATCAAGGTTGGATTCCTGGTCAGGGCATATGCCCAGGTTGTGGGCTCGGTCCCCAGTAAGCGGCATGCAGGAGGCAGCTGATCAATGATTCTCATCACTGATGTTTCTATCTCTTCCTCTCCCTTACTCTCTAAAATCAATAAAAATATTTTTTTAAAAAAATAAAGGGAGTGGGAGTGGCTGAAGGAAAGGATAAGGGAAGGTTTTCCAGGACAAAAGGCAAAGAATAAGGCATGGACACGTAAAAGAAATAGTATAGCATGAGATGGAACTGAAAACCGTCAGATTAACTGTCGTTGGAGTGTGAAATAGGACATGAAACAGTGGATAATCTGGGCTCCAGCAAATTCTTCTGAAAGCAAATCCATTCTTCATCCATGAAACCAATCTGCCTTTTATTTCGTTTTGTTTGAAAATACCTTATAAAATATCAATGTGCAAAATGTTGTAAAAATAAGATAATTACCACCCATAAACATTCAGTGTATGAAATTAAAACGTGGTCAACATGCTTGCATAGCCTTGTGTTTCCCAGCCAGAGCATATCCATGGAGGGCAGATTCATCTCTCAAGGTTGGCATCACAGTAACTAAACTCTTGGGAATGGGTCTAAAATTGGAATTTTAATTTATTAATTTATATTGCAAAATCTGTCACATGAACTGGAATATGACTGTCCCTGAAGTCAGTACATTCCTTCCCTATACCATGCTGCAGGGTACACCACACTTAGTCAAAAGCCAATTTGTAAGTTAACAGTGAGAATTTCCAGGCAGTCTGACCAGTTTATTCTTTCCCAGTGGCTAGTTCCTCATGAGATGTCAAATTGTAGACAGATGTTTTCTTGGTAAATCTGCAGTCAGATGAATCAAAAGTTAATGGAACAAACTTAAGGTAGCCTGATTCATAGGTCCCCCTTCCCTTTGCCTTTCTTTCTTTCTTTCTTTCTTTCTTTCTTTCTTTCTTTCTTTCTTTCTTTCTTTCTTTCTTTCTTTCTTTCTTTCTTTCTTTCTTTTCTTCCTAGGGTAGCAATATACAATACAGGATACTCAGTTAAATTTAAATTTCAGGTGGTAAACATAAAATAAATTGTTCATGTATGTCCCAAATATTGCATGAGACATACTTATATTAAAAAGTAATTAATTGCTTATCCAAAATTTAAATGGAACTGGGCATTTTATATTTTTATTTGCTAAGCCTGAAAATCCTGTAACACCTCCTTTTGTTGACAGATATTTATTGAAAACCAACCATGTATTAGTGAATCAGCCATTTTTCACATTTTCTTGCTACACCGTACCTTTTCAATTCCCATATTATGTTTCCTGGGATATCTAGCTTTCTGTGTTCTATCTGGCAAAAGTAGAAAAGAATACAATTCCCCAGGTCCCTCTGAGGCTGAGTCACAAGCAGGTCACCTGCTCTACCAATGAGGTTCACCCTTGCTGAATTTTGCTGAACTTTGGAAGGAAGCCCCACTCAGAATCCTTTTTTTTGGCAAGGGTGGTATCAAAGGCATCCAGCTTGATGGTGGGAGTATTGTAATGGTCAAGTGTAGAGGTTCCCTCTATAGACCATCACTAGGGCAGCAGTAAAGCCAGACTCATCCTCATCATTTCAGTTCTGCAGCATTGTTTGGGGCATGATTTTCTGGAAGTTCAGGCCTCACATGATTCACCAGCAGTTACTTTCAACAATACTATGAATGGTGACCCCCTATTCTTTCAACAACTAGTTTTTGCTTAAGCATCCAGAGTTGGCTTCTGTTTACCTACATATAAAAACGCTGTTTGTGCTAAGAGCTGTCTAACTAATGAATATCTACAGGTCCTGACCACATCACACTTAGAGACTCTGGAGGAGGCAGACATTAATGACATAAATACGGTTTTAATTGTGGTAATTTATATTTATCTTTATGAAGAAAAACCATGTCTATAAGAAATGATAATAGGGCCGATCTAACATCAGTTTCAGGGATTCTATAGCCGCCTCCAGGTGGGTGGAGCAGAATGAATATTTCTCCTGAGGACAGTGAGAAGTCATTGACAGGTATTAGATAAGAGTGGTGCCTGATCCTTTTTGTTGTTGTTGTTCCTTCATTGTATATAATAGATTTGTATTTGGGTCAAAAGTGGTAGTAGACAATTCCTCTTCCAACGTCCATCCCCACACCCACCACCTTGAGGGTGGTCTGTACTTAGTGGTTCATATCCAAAAAGTAGAGTGTGGAAAAGGGAAAGATGGTCCCTTTACAGAGAAGAAACCGGGCAAACATATCCTTAACCAAATGGTCAAGGTTAATGTCACTAGCCTCTCTAGATAAAATAATTGTGTCTCTTCTACCCCTCAAAACAAATCATTTGTTGAAACCTAATTCTCAATGTGGTGGTATCTGGAGGTGAGGCCCTTGTGAGGTAATCAGGTCATAAGGGTGGAGCCCTCATGAATGGGATTAGTGCCCTTATAAAAATCACTCCAGAGAGCTCTCTTCTGAGTGAGGAGACAACTGTCTAGGAACCAAAAAGTGGGCCCTAATCATGGGCTGAATTTTCGGTACCTTCATCTTAGACCCCCAGCCTCCAGACTATGAACAGTAGAGTTGTTGTTTGTAAGCCACCCAGTCTATTTTGTTATAGAAGCCCAAACAGACTGAGACATCTGCAATAGGTTGTACTGGCAATAAGTAACTCATGATATGATATGATATGATATGATATGATATGATATGATATGATATATGATATGATAAAGAGAGAACTTCACCTCTCTGGAATTTTTTCCCCAAAATCCATAACCTTAGTCTAATCATGAGACAAATATCTGACAAACTTGGTTTGAGGAACATTCTAGAAAGTACTTCACCTTTGATATTTCTCAAAACTGTCAAGTCACAAAAAATAAGAAGAAAAAACTTACACACTGTTGCAGATAAGAGGGGACTAAGGAGACATGACGACTAAATGTAATGGGGTATCTTGGATTGACTTATGGAACAACAACAACAAAAGACTTTCATGTAAAAATTCATCAAATTTTAACAAAGTCCAAAGTTTAGTTAATAGTAACGTACCAATATCGGTTTCTTAGTTTTGATGAATGTGCCATAGTAATGGAAGACGTCATCATTAGGGGAAACTAGGTCAGGGACCCACAGGAGCTCTCACTTTGCAACTGTTCATTGATTCCAACTTTATTCTATAACAAAAAGTTTATTTTTTAAAAGCAGAACCAAGGAACTATGTTAACTGACTATTGCAACCAGTCATTTAGGCAATATAGTGGGCTCTAGTGAGGGCATTGAAATAAACAGAGAGAGAGCTTATGCTGGAGGTAGAATTGACAGTTTCCATATGCCCTTCAGACATTATGGGGAAGGCTTTCCAATGACAGGACTGCAAGGCCCATAAACAAAGCCTCACACTGGTAAGTGACTAAGTGCCCCAGCAACACACACCAGATGTGTGCATGTCCCGAGTCCTGATAGATTTCCAATTCTCTAATTCCATGAAGAATAAAATCTATTTTTTCCAAGTCCCAGAAGCTCTCCCTCTAAGCTTCTTGTTTAGCTGATTTATAAATGTTTGGTTTTTCATTTGCATCAAGTAAATTGTTCCCAATAGTGAGCTGGCGATTCGGCCTGGGTGGGAAGCTCCCTCCTGTCCCGAGGCCATGTACTTGCTAATTTGTCATGCTGCGCTTATGGCCTTAGGAATCCTTTTATTTATTCTGTAGTTAACTACAGTAGTTTCATGTTCAATTGTTAAAAGGCTGGGTGGAACTGAAGTATTTGTCTTGTTTCTCAATGCAGTATGGTTTTGATGGGTAACTGTGGAAAGAGACCAAAGACCCCATAGACCACTGCATGCTTGGACAGAGGTGGGGAGTGGTGAAAAGGGGTGACGACATATACTTAGCAAGTTTTTCTAAAGCCCAAGGTTACTTCTTTCAAGGAGTTTGCAGGTCATCATAGTGTTTTAGCCATAAAATCCAGCATGGTTATTAGATGATGATGATGATGATGATGATGATAACGGTCTTTATGGCCAGGAACATGGAGATATTAGGAATTATAATCCAATAACAAAAGATAGTGTAGGGTACCTAGGTTTTGGCCTTTCCACTTTCTTATCCTTATTCTGCAAGGTTTGGGTGAGGCTGGTCCCAGCCGTTGGTAATTGAGAGCACAGTGTGATGCAGTGTGTCCTAGGATGGGCTAAGGGTCATACCTAGAAATTTTGCCGAATATATTGAAAGAGACATTCTTTCCACTGAGGTTGTCAGTTGTCAGAACACCCATTCATTATCAGAAGGACATGGTGGTGGGATAGTTAAACAAATGCTGGATCTGAGGTTGGATGAAGGAGCCTTGATGATGAAACAATTAGCAGGTTGTAGCCTGACACCTCTGAGTTCTCACATGATCGAGTTAAAGTCTGTCGCATGATAAAACCAACACATCTGAAAGCAGAGTGAGACAGTAAGACAACTTGAGCTCTGATAACCCTGGATCCAGCCATGCCTGAAGCCAAATACGCATCCTTGAATGTCTTTTTTAGTTGTATGATTTAATGAGTTTCATTTTATTGACTTTTAACCTTCTTATATCAATACAAAGAGAAGTAACATCTTCCGAATGCCTGTGAAAGGTATTCTATACTCTGACATATTGATTACGTTTAGCTGAAAAAAAAGAAAACAAGTGAGAAATAGCAGATACAAGAAAAATTCTCTGTCCTTCCTATATTTGCCCAAAAGCAGGACATCACTGTGTAAAGGTGCCCCCTCTTCCCTCTACCAGGAAGGACAGAGTTAATCACCAAAGACAACTCTAGACTTTCATCGCCCAGGGGTGGCACCAGAAGAATGTACATAGCTTAACCTAGCCCTTCTCTACCATTAGCTTTGCCCTGTGTTGGCCTTACTACAATTTGTCAACATTAGAAACTCAAAGTCCTTTTCCTTTGTCTTATCATACCTCTACAACTTTATTGGTTTTGCTAAAATGGTTTATAAGCCCAAAATTTTATCACTACTCTTAGTTACTCATCACTCAGTACTCCTGTGTGTATGCCTGTGTGTATGCACAATGTATGTGTTAATAACCTGTTCATTTTTCTCCTATTAATCTGTCTTTTGTCAGTATAATTTGCAGAGCCCTAGCCAATGAACCTAAAATGAGTAGAGATAAAAGGGAATCTCTTCTCCCCTACACTCACTAAGTAATCTACACTAACCCTGCTAGATGCTTATGTATGATTTCCCCTTTAATCCTCATAAAAGCATTGTGAAGCATGATGTATCTCATTCACAGGTCAGGAAACTGGAAAATAGAAAATTTAAAAACCCACCCAAGTTTGCAAGTGGGTTAAGCAACAGAACTGGGATTATATCTGAAGTCAGCCCTACAAGATGCAACCTTACCTGCTGACTTTGTCTTTAAGTATCAAAACTGTTTTCAGTCTTTGGAGTGGTGTATTTTGGTGGAACTAAACAGATACCCAGTTCTGTGGGTTACAAACCTCTGTGGTGTCTCCCAAATCATTTTTCCATCTGCATTGCCAACACCAAACCTAAGACAAGACAGCAGCCTGCTAACCAAGGTCACCGCTTCTGGTTTATCCGCCCACTTTGTTTTCTACTCTGCATCCAGGGTTCACTCTAATGCCATTTTAATCATAGCTTTGTGTAGTATTGTTTTATTTATTTATTTTGTTCTGATGTGAGGTCTTTGAGGACAAGGGTTTGGTTTAGTTTTCTCTGTGCTGGATTCCCAGTGCCTAAAAATGTTTGATGCCACTCCCCCAGTGTTCTCAGTTTATTTTTCTATTTCTAAATACCTTTTGTCGGCTAAATATTCTCAAATTTATGTGTCCAGACCTCACCTCTCCCACATGGGACTTGGCTCATGGAAACCCATCCTTCCAGGTGCTCAAGCCAAACATATGACATCATTCTCTGGACTCCCCACCTGTTCTTATACACCACTTCCAGTCAATCAGAAAATCTTATTGGGTCTCATTAGCACTTCTGACCAAACTCACTGCTCTTGTTACAATCCAGGTCACCACCTGTTCCTCTTCCTGGGTTACTATATCTGGGTTACTATATTGGGCTCCTAACTTGTTTCCCTCCTCTGTCCTTGCCCCATCCTGACTCCCTTTAAACCTGAGCACTTCATGTCTCTGCTCAGAACAATCAAGTGGCTTCCCTTCTGGCTCAGGGTGAAAGTCAAAGCCCACACCATAGACCACAAGGTTCGTCATCCCTGAATCCCCCTCCCCTCCCGCCCCTGGGCTTCCTCGGTGTTCTTCAAACACACCAGTTCTCCTGCATGCAGAACTTTACGGTCTCTTTTCTCTGTGTCTAGAATGCTCTTCTCTTCGACAGCCACATGACTTACCTTCTCTCCTTCGTATTTTGGCCCAAATGACATTTTCTCAGTGAGGCTCTTCCTGCGCGCTGTATCTAAAAATCCCACCCGCTCCGTTAGGACAGCATGCTTTGTCTGTTTGTTGATCTGTTTTGTTTCCTCTACTTTATCTCCAGTGCCAGTATATGCTCAAAAATATTTGTTCCATAAAAAGTACTGGATGGTACATATTTAATGAATGAATGCACAAATAAATAAATGTCACCTAATCATTGATGACCCTATAATAAAGTTCAAATTTACTAGAGTACAAGGCTTTCCAGAATCTCAACCGTGACTCTCTCCAGCTTCATCTCTGAGTTGCCTCCACACCACAACCTGCCTGCGCTCAAATACCTGTGCCCCAGCCACACTTCAGTATCTCCTTAAAGTGCATACAAAACTCTTTCTGTCTCTGCAGCCCATTGTGACGTCTTCCTTGGTCTGTCACATCGCCCCTGGTGGAAAAGGTGACTGACCTTCATAGGGCTCCTCCAGCACCTCATTCTCCTCCCTTGTAGCACTGACCAGGCTGCATTACTCTGCAACAATGTTCTGCTTCTGAGAGGTCTCTGCAGTGAGAAGCTGACATCCCTGGGGGCAAAGCACATGTTTTTCTGGCCACTGTATCTCCAAGTCCAGCACAGTAGTCACATCTGTCTGACTACTTGCTACCAATACTTTTTTTCTCTGCAAAAAACTGCTTCCTTTTCCTCTAACCTGGAAGGACCTCACCTTGGTCCAATTTCATGCCTGTGGTTAATCTAATCCTAATTTTGTTCATAGATGAGAGTGGTAACAATTTAAAAAAATGAACATTTATATCCTTTTAAGCAAAGCACAACTACCAAAGTTTAAGTAATTTTAATATAAAATTTTAAATGTAATATGTACGATTCTCTTTTACTTGAAAACTGAGTTGATTAGTCATTACCCACATTAAAGTCACTTATTGAATCTATACATAACAGTCATATGAATAATCATGGTTTTATTTAGAAGAATTAAAACACTAAAATATAACAAAATGTCAAGTTGGCTAAGCACCATTAACAGAAGTCATGCAAGATGCAAATGATATTAACTGGCTTAGGCAGAGTAAGTCTTGAGAAGTGATTAACTTTTCCTCCCACAAAGGATTCCCCTTACCACTGGCTAGGCCTCTCCTCTCAAAGCCTTTGATCTGTGCTCTTCCTTGAGTGTTTAGGACATTGGAGACACCAGCTCAGATCACACACGGAAGAGGCAGCACAGTTGGGAGCTGGGCCCCCAGAGATGACAGTGCTCCGAAGGCATGCTGGGGGAGGAAATGGCTTTCTCTAGTGGGGCCACTCTGTTGGCCACTGGGTGTTGCATCAATTAAAGAGGGGGTGGCAGAGGATGTCAAGGAAGCAAAGGCAGTACTCAACTTCTTCTCTGGAAATCCTATTAGTTGGTCCATCAATTATCTCCTTTTCCCATTCAGATCCTTGGCTTTGTCACAGACAATTCTATGATGGGATGGGAGGGGGTGGTGCACAGCAGTGATCACATAGGTTTATGGGAAAGAACATTCTGAGTGGATTTGTTCATTTGCCCCTGCCCCTCCAAGGCTTGGGTTCACCCGTGTCAGTTTAAGAGACTTGTGCCTATGGCTGGCCCATCGTATGTGTTTAAAGTTTTCTCCCACTTGACATTTCCAATCATTGTTTTCAAATTGCTGGTGGGTTGAAATATCTCTTTGGGATGTCTGCAATTTGTCCTCAGAAATGCATGAAAATTGTTCAGTCATTTTCATAATTGAGGCAAAGACAAGGCCTGGTCTGCAAGAACAGTGCTCTAGTCACAGTTCTGATTTTTCCAAGCTGGCGCTTTGTTGTTTTAATGAAATTGTCATGAGGTCAGGATTCAGTAAACTTGTTTTCTCAAAGACATTTTAGCTTTGGGAATTGTTTACCCTATATTGTATGTTCGGGAATATAAAATCAAATTATTGTTTTAAAGCTATACAAAATTGGGCATAAAAAATAATTCAGTTACTTGTGGTTATTAGATGCTTGACAAAAATTTTCCCTGTTCCTTTCATCGTATAGGACAGTGGTTCTCAACCTGTGGGTCGCGACTCCTTTGGGGGTCGAACGACTCTTTCACAGGGGTCGCCTAAGACCACCGGAAAACACATATATAATTACATATTGTTTACAGTAGCAAAATTACAGTTATGAAGTAGCAACAAATATAATTTTATGGTTGGGGGTCACCACAACATGAGGAACTGTATTAAAGGGTCGCGGCATTAGGAAGGTTGAGAACCACTGCTATAGGAAACAAACTTCTGCAACCAAGAATAAACCAAAAGTCTCCAAGCTCTCCATTTTGGGGGCAGCTTTCTTTTTCATATCCAAATGACATAATCCAAGCACCAATATTGAAAGTACACTGGAAGGCTTGCCGATGTCCCAAGTATTTCTAAGAACCTCTAAGAAGTGACTGCATGTTCCATACATATAGCTGGGTTGGACCATCTCTCATTCCAGGCCAGTGCCCTCAACTTCTCCATCACCTGTGGACATTTGCCAACATTTCTCTCTGCTGCTGTAGCTCTCTCTGTACTCCCACCTACGGGAAGAGTCATCATTTCACTTTGTTTCCTTAAGCACAGCTGCAACAGTGAGCTCAACTCTACAAACTTTACTAAGCTTCGAGCTTGATGAGAGGAATGACAGTGTGGAAAAAGGAAACCCATACCTGAATACCAAATGTCTCTCTCCTTGAGTGCCCATTTCTCTTTATAAGACATCCCTTATCGTCATCTTTCTCCCTAGCAGATGCTGTAGTTCCTATTGTGAGATGTCATCAAAAACAGTCCCTTTTCTCAAGTCACCTCTCCAGGGCTGTAAGGCCTCAGCCTTTGGTCTCTGAACCTCACCAGAAGAATGAAAGAATTAAAATCAGTCGACATCATAATCACCAAGAGATGTACCCAGCTTACAATGACCAGTCTTTGTTTGAGAACCTTACAGTCCAGGCTGAGCACAAAACTTTCCTAGTAATACATTGGTCTAAACTTTCCCTAGAATAAGAAATGAAAACTTGCAAGGCTAAGCCCACAAAGGCTGACCCAGGAGCCTCCTCCAGGAGACAGATTTCATTCTTCTCCACAGAATGCAGAAACCACCGGCCAACATTTCTGAACTAGCTGAATGGAGGTTGGGGAAGAGTGGCGTCCTGTATCCAATGCTAGCATTTTGAGGGCATTCTGATCTTATGAAAAAGCAAACTGATTCAGCGGAGTGTTTAGGTTCTGAGGATATAGCGGTTGACAAGATAGACTCAGGTTTCAGTCTAATAAGACCTCTAGACAAGAAATCAAGCTGCTGTGAGGAGCCATAATAAGTACCACCACAAGGCATCCCATGGGGCTGTGGGGACTTGGGGGAGCCGTGCTATTTTCTTATAAAGTGCTAAATGCACTCAAAGGCTGTGTCTTGGAGGTTAAATTTCAATTAAACCCCTTGAGTCTTGACACTTGGAAATCCAAGAATTCCCTTACAAAAATAAACAACCACACCACCAGAAAACCACATACTCTACCTCTGAAAGATCCCATGGCATCTTGGTTACCAAATAGTTCTTGTGAAACAGTTTTTCTTGGGAGTTAAGGAAACTTGAGACAATGTTTATTTTAAGTTCTATTGATAAAATTGCTATTAGAAATAAAGAAAAAGAAATGCTTGAAAATAAAGAATGGCTGCACCCTAAAATGATGAAATAGTTGTAATACAATTTAATATGTTGTGTAGAATGCATAGTTAATTCTGCATTTTCTAGAAAGCAAAAGTTCCAAAAATATTTTTATTGTTATACTTTTGTTGTTTTTTTATAACAAAATTGTTATACATTTATTGTAGTATAGAAGAATAGCTATGAGCCTAAGTTTGTAGGAGAAAGTCTATTTAAATCACAACTCAATACCCAAAACAATCCATTTTTTTAAAAAATGGGCAGAGGACCTGAATAGACACTTCTACAAATAAGACATTCAGATGGCCAATAGATTTATGAAAAGATGTTCAATATCACTAATCACCAGAGAACTGTAAATTAAAACTCCTTTCAATATATGAGCAGGTGGTAAAGAAAATTTGGGGGGAAAGTGTTTTATGATAGTTGCACCATAATGGACTTACAGAGATGAGATGAAAAAGATGCTTTTCTTTTCTTTTATTTTTTTGCATAGACTTCAAACTCAGACTATCTAGAAGAGGAAAGAAGCACAGGTGTAAAATATGCTGGAGAGACAATATACACGGGTCTTCCAGGTCATGGTCATCCATAGCTCCACGTTGTACACACTCTAGGGAAGCCGATCAGGCACTGAGAGGAAACTCATCTGTACCCTCTCAAAAGAGGCCTTTCTAATGAGTGATCACTAGGGCTTACCCCCTCTTTGAAGTGTCAGAACATTTTGCAGTAAACGACTGTTGGTGAAAGGCACTCTAAAATAGTCTGTGCACATCTCTGAGGATCCTAAACTTATTTCGCTTTTGTTGATTTAGCAAGTCAATGCTTCATTGGGGGGGAGATATCTTTCTTTGTCTGCTCTACTTTTATTTTTTCCTCCTCCATTCTCAAGCTGTCAAGTCTTCTATTGACATTTTCACTGTTCTTGACAACTCTTCTTCCTTTTTCAAGTCACTATATTTAATCTGCTAAGGGATGGGGTGGGGTGGGTAGCAAATAGCCAAGCTCACTAAATAAAATGTGTTTAATAAGATTTCATGAGTCTCAGCAGGAGAGCCAGAGGGATTGTGCCTTTCTTCATTAAATTCCATCTACAAATATCCATTGGGCTTCCCTTGAGCAATGCCTTGCAATAATCCCTGGGATATGACTTTCTCTAGGCAGTAAAGGACATTGCTTGGGGGCTGTAACTTTTGAAATGTATATTTTCATTTTTCAGGCTCTTTTCAAATATGTGATTTTATGGCTATATTGTGAATGGTCAATACTGTTCACTTCTGAAGATTAATTACTGAACCACCCTGCCATATAGTGTGGATTTCCATGTCTCCCAAAGCATTAGCACACATAATCTTTGGTTTTGATCCTGCATTTGAGGTAAGCAAGGTCAGAATGTTCATCCAATTCTTAGAAATAGGGAAAAGAGACTCATAAACTGTTACTCATTTCAAAGCCTTTACAATATCGGACCAAAATTGACTCTCCACTTAGACAAAATACCACATTCCAAGCTTTTGTCCAAACCTCAAAGAAGGAGAGTTTTCCGACCTCTTGTTGCGGTGCCTAAGATCCCATGTTGGAAGGTCCAGTGCCCAGGAACCAGGAGTCTGGGGATTCTAGTCTGAATTCTGCAAGGAACTCCCAAGCAAGCATCTCTGGGTCCCAGGTCCATCTCTTTTCCTCTGTAAAATGAGAATAATCACATCTGCCTCACAGGATGAAATGACAGCATATTTAAAACATTAGTATTAAGCCAGGTATATAACCAAGCCCAGTGCTGAGTTTGACCTACACAGAGATAGAGCAAAATCCTTTTCTCCATTGGGCCAGGGTCCTGCCTGCCAGTTACAGACCCACCTCCCTACAAAAGGCATCAGCAAAATACCAAAGATAATGGAGACACCAAAAAGCTGTCTTATGTAGGCTGTCTCTCTGGCCCATCAATCAACTCATTCCTTCCACACTAGGCTGGGCAGGAGGAGAGATTCCGGGAAAGACAGTCATCAGAGGCCTCCCTGGGAACCTTGGTGTGTTTCTCTCTTGCTGGCCGCTGGCTGGCCTGAGGTCACGCACAGGGAAGAACACCAGCTCCAACAAGACTCCTTGTAAGAATTTCAGTGATGCAGGCTGAAGACTAACAGATGTGTGCCTTTACCTCCTGCACAGTCTGAGGCCAGACACCAGCTCTCTGAAGGTGGGGCCTCTCTCAGGGCTCCTAACAGCACACTCCCAGCACCCATCCCTTGGTAGGTAGGACCACATGCTATAGGCTTTGCCTTAAATCTGTAAAGGTAACAGAGAGATGGGGGTGGTTAAGAGACTGGCATAGACAAACCTGGATAGTGTCTGAGCTCTGACATATCCTAGCTATGTAATTTTTGTAAATGTACTTTCCGTATCTCTAAAAGGGGCTATTCATCTTTTGTAAAGATTTAATGAAATAATATAAGGTTCATATTAGTGTGTGGCACAAAGTACATGCTTATAATCTATTCGTTTCCCTTCTTCTTCCACCAACCTACCTAGCAAATCCCACGGAAACCACTCTATTCCCTATAAGAGGTGGTGGTATATGAAATCTTCAGGACAAGTCCCTTTAACAGTTGCTCCTTAAAGAGCTTATAGAAATAAAGATGAAAAGCAGGGTTTTTATTTTATTTTCTTGTTAGTTTTTTGTTAGTTTGTTTTTTGGCATTGCCTCTGACAGCAAACTCATGGGACCACATAGAATAGATGACTGACCAGTATCAGTCATATTTCTTGCTGCCCTAGTTCTCACGTGCCTGTCCTGCTATCTCCCCCTCGCTGCCCATGGCGAGAGCGGAAGGGGGGATGTATGGAGAGGACAAGAATGCTGCTCCCCCCTACCCAGGGCACCCACTTATGTGAAAAAGACGGGAGATAGCCAGGAGTGGGTCCCTCTCTGCCTTCAGGAACCTGCCCAGCCTTCCTGTCTGAATCCCTGAAGCAGCCTCCTTGCCTTGCTTGGTTCTGACCTTCAGGAAGGAGACCCACAGCCACTGCCTGCTGAGAGCACTAGGCAGATGCCAGTTGTAAGTGTGGTGTTTACAGGTCTGTAAACGGACTTAACAGTGCTCTCGGGATGCTCTTTTCTGACTCAGGAGACCTTTTAGTGGCACTAGAATAAACACGGTGGTTACAATATGAGTATTCACCATAAGCCAGAGCATTGTGCTCCATGTTTTATGGCCACTACTGATAATTAAGGACACAAAGAGTAAGAGAGACTGTGCTACATTATCAAGAGTACATCTGGTAAGTGACAAAATCAGGATTCACACCCAGTTCTGGCTGAATCCAAAGTGGTTTCCTAAACTGCTAGCTAGGCTGTTGTGCGTCTCCCAACTGGGCAGGGTCAGCTTCGCAGTGTTTTTCAGCCTCCAGCCTCACTGGCCTACAAAGCAGCAGAATCTGCAGAGATGTGATTTCCTGGTGATGCCCTCTGTGCCTCGCATCTAGAGAGGCTCTGCCTGGTAATGTGGCGAGGTGACAGTCTCATGACCCCTCTGAGTCTATTCTCCCATTAGTCAGTGGGAGATGATACTAGTACCAGCTCCCTCCTCTTTAATCTCCAACCTGCTGGGAGTGATCCTGAAAGGATAACGAGATATTCTGGAATATAATATTCCCCGTGCAGTACCAGGCACATAGAAAGTGTACCAACCCCCTTCCCCATTTCCTGTGTCCAAGGGGAGAATTATTCTGGTTTCAGTGGGAAAAGTCTGCTTTCTGTCTATCATTAGGCCAGTTAGGTTTCTGCCTTTGGGAATTTTCTAATAAATGATATTTGATCAAACATCACAAAATTGATAAAAGATAAAAGGAGATGGATAGGATGGATGGATGGATGATAGATAGATATGTTGGACACATGGACAGAGGCATACAAATCCTATATAATAAAAGCCTAATATGCAAATTGATCAAACAGTGGAATGACCATGGAACCACCAGTCACTATGACATGCACTAACCACCAGGGGGCAGACGCTCAAAGCAGGAGCTGGCCCCAGCCCACAGGCCAGCCAAGGTGATGCCAGCGGGGGCCTCCCCGATCACCCTGCTGGTCACCCCACAGATCAGCCCTGATCACCGGCCAGGTCTAGAGACCCTACCCATGCATGACTTTCATGCCCAAGGCCTCTAGTAGATATATAAATAGATAATAGTGTAGTGATAGGGTATATGGATATTTTTCAGGGGTTTGTGTAGTGAATAGTGAATAATACTCTGTTTTAAAAAGGTTCCAACAAATAGTAAAAATGCTGAAATGTTTGAGCAAAGTTTGCCACAATTTAATAGCTTTTTAGAAAGAAATAAAAGGAAGTTTATTTTGATTTTATAAGTTGTTATATTGTCTAATTTTCCACACTCAGCACTGTAGTGACTTAGAGATTCTCTGCTACAGTGTCTCAGGTCAGTGATTGTGCTGTGATGCTGAAAAGTGGGATAGTATGTAGATGTGATTGTGAGCACCTGGGAGTGAGACAGGAGGAGAGGTACAGCCAACCTGTGCACTGTTCTTAGCTAAAACTTACCTCCTTCAAACTTAATTTCACCTTTTTATTTTTTTACTAGGGGTCCAATGCATGAATTTGTGCACCTTGAAAGGAACTGTGGGCCGCGAGGCTGCTGTGAGCACAGGGGCAGGTCTTAGCCCATCCTCCGCACCCCGACCCAAACCCTCCCGCCGCTGTCCCCAGTCCTCTGTCTGTTGGCAGTCCTGCTCCCGCCGCCACTGCTGCCACGCGCTGACAGTGCCAGCCCCGCTTGTACCCGCTGATGGCATGGAGTGATTGGGGCCGATGCCAACAGCAAGTGCGAGCAGGGCCAGCGCCAGCAGCAGATGCAAGCAGCAACTGCTGCCCCGATTGCCCCTCAGGAACAAGGCTAGGTGGAGAAGCCCTGAGGGCCTATCAGGGTTGGCAACAGGTGCGAGCGGCGGCTCCGGCACCAGCTGTGGGTGCGAGCAGGGCTGGTGCTGGCAGTGGGTGCGAGCAGTGGCTCTGGCACTGGCAGCAGGTGCAAGCGGGGCCAGTGCCAGCAGCAGGTGCGAGTGCCAGGTGGGACCACAGTGCGCAGGAGCAAAGAATTTTCAGTAACCACCATAGGCTCGCCCCGATGACAGCAACCAGTGCCCTGCCTCGGTTTGGTGCCCCTGCTCACCTGCTCCACCATCCCGCAGCAGCCAACACCTGCTATGTTCCGCACATGCCCCCTGGTGGTCAGCGCACATCATAGCAACCGGTTGTTTGGTTGTTCCAGTTGTACTGCCATTCGGTCTATTTGCATATTAGCCTTTTATTATATAGAATTATTTTCTTATTGAATTTATTGAAGTGACATTGGTTCACAAAACCATACAGGCTTCAAGTGTACAATTCAACAAAACATCATCTTCACACTGCATTGTGTACCCATTGGCTCAAGCAAAGTCTCTTTCCATTTCCATTTCCTGCTCCCTTTGCCCACCTCCATCTACCCACACCCCCCTTTCCCTCTGGCTATCACCACACTGTTGTCTGTGTCTATGTGTTTCATATTCACATTTCTAATGAGGTCTTCAATGATCATCCTATTTAAATTTTTTATTGTCCTTCTACCCAATACTTATGGTTCCTTCACCTTGCTTTCTTTCTTCCAGACCACTTACCACTACTTATTTAGTTTTCAAACTAGTATTATAATTATTGTCTTTTGTCTTTGTCCCCTACACCCCATATCTTTGAGTTGGAAGCCATATTGCACCAGATGGCTCTGGTGGTGGAAGAGACATTACACATATTTTATTGTATATGTAGCTACAGGGAAAGATATTTCTGTCTGTCTTGTTCTGTGGCATTACCCAAGTGCCTAGAACAGTGCTTGCAACGTGGCAGGTACTGAATTCATATTTGCTGAATGAATGAATGAATGAGAGAATTATGTGACTGAATGGAATCAATGAGTAGAGTGAAGAGGCCCTGAAATATTGTTCATTTTCCAAAACAGATTCAAATCATGGACTTTGAATTTAATAACTCGGGACATTGGTAGCTTTGCTTTGCCTTTGCAATGCTCTGGTTTTTTTCTCCTGCAAA
Organism: Myotis lucifugus; assembly: GCF_000147115.1. Classification (NCBI taxonomy): domain Eukaryota; kingdom Metazoa; phylum Chordata; class Mammalia; order Chiroptera; family Vespertilionidae; genus Myotis; species Myotis lucifugus. The sequence goes on along the minus strand of NW_005871321.1, from coordinate 818,405 downwards.
ATAAGAATGTGCACCATATCTATTACATCTAACTCTCAAGGACTCTATAAACATTGAAATGTGGATTAAGAGACTATATGAAAGAAAATAAATTTAACAAAAGGAGCACTAATCAACATTATTAGCTAGGGATATGGTTAGGTTACTCTGCATTGGGCATAGAAAATATGTTACCCTAATCTGATGGAATGGAGATTGAAGATATTGATTGGTCCCTCAAGGAGCCTGCTGTCTGTCCATTATCTGGCTTCTTCTGATAAGAGCCAGAATGAGCTTAGTTGGTCCTGCATAGAGGCCTATAGAGGAGGCTTGAGGTCTCTCTTTTAAAACAGCCAAGGCAACTAAAGACACACTAGCCCAGTGCTGCTGTCCTTGCATCTGCTATGGCTCTTCTATCATTGAAAGAGCTGCCTCATCTTTAGTCAATAAACAAAGAATCCTGCCCTTGCTGGGTTGCTCAGTGGTTAGAGCATTGGCCTGCAGACTGAAGGGTTGAGGGTTCAATTCCGGTCAAGGGCACGAGTCTCAGTTGCAGGCTTAATCCCTGACAGGGGTTGGAGTGTGTGTGGGAAGCAATCAATCAATGTGAGACACATTGACGTTTCTCTCTGTCTCTCATCCTCCCTTCCACTTTCTCTAAAAATCAATGGAAAAAGTATCCTTGGTTGAGGATTAACAACAACAACAAAATCCTTAGCCTGTGTGACATCTCCACTTACCCTGTCCCCTCAATGCAATCAGCTTGAACTTTGAAGTGGAATTTTGTTAGACTGATATACAAAGTAAGAAATGGTCTTACTTGAGCCTCCCTTTGGCTAAGAATTCTCCACTTCCCTCCTTGTTGCATCTCAGGTGAGCTCTAGCAAGTGGCATTGGAGAGTGAAGCTTTTCCCCACTTTATCCATCCTCTGTGAATTTATGTTCTCATCTCCCCTCCTCAGCTAGGGGAGAACAAACCTGCTTCACCTCTACCCTGGAACTTTAACATCACCTTTACCTGGAGGACACTAATGTCAAGGATATTTACTGGTGAGAAATACATGGCTACTTTCCATGAACAGATGAGGGCTGTTTATAACTGAACAGATAAGGCTGGTTCACAGCTGCTTAAAACTAAATGAGTACCTAACCTGAATGGTTGAAAAAATGTGTTCTTTCAAACAAGGTTACTTTTTCCTTATGGTTCTATTAATACCACTTACTTTTTGATGTGAAAAAATTATCATTATCATGGAGTCTATATTGTTTCAGTGTTCATCTATACTTTTATGTATGAACTTGAAATTAGAAAAATTTCCTAAGAAGACTGCCATCCACAAATTCCCACTTTTATTATGATTTTCATCAATAATCTTTACATTTTTCGACCCTATTAATTTGCCTTTATAAAATTGTTTCTATTTTCTCTTGCAATCTGTCCTTATGAAGGAGAATTTAAAAGTCCTAAAGGAAGTCTTAGGAAGGGTTTTCAGAAGCTATTTCGAAACCTCGTTGGATATAATCAGCTGGTTGAATAGGAAAGTTGGCATCTTGCCCCAGGATGGGAGTAAGATAAACTTGGGCACAGTGGGAGGGAAATGCGCCCTCCAGGAGCAAGTTCTAGCCTGAAGATCCCTTCTAGTTCACCCAGAGCTTTGAGAACATCCAAAAAGGAAGTCTTCCAAAGAAATAAGTATTCCCATCTGTGACCGCCTCATTCCTGGCTCCTTCTTGGAACCCTGAACTTGTCGCTGAAAGCCCTGGAGAGTCATATCTGGAGTTGTGGATAAACCAGTTTCAGGGGCTTTCCTTGTTACCAGAGTGATATCTGAGCAACAATAGACAGTTTACTCCAGGACATGCCCCCTTTTCCTGTTATCTTCACCCCTCTGTTTTCTCAAATACAACGGAGTATGGGAACAGACAGACATAAATCACTTCTTCAGCTCCCTCCAGTGCTGTCTCTACCTCACAAACCCTTTTATTTCCTCTCTTCATGCTTCTGACCTGATAAGCCTTTATTGCAGCTCCTATATATTGAGTTCCTACTGAGACCCAGGCCCTGTACTCAGACTTGTATGCATAGCATCATTTAATCTTCATATACCTTATGGAGTAGGTTCTATTATTACTGCCACTTACCACAGGAGGAAGCTGAGAGTCAGAGAGTTTAAGAGGTGTGTTTGAGTCTGCACAGCTAGGAAGTGGCAGAATTTCCCTCATGGTAATACATGTGTCTTTTTTCTTATGTCTTCTCCATGAACCTCCTTTATCAGCTACTTCATCATTTCTTGGAGAACATTGAGGGATCTGGAGTATGTCAAAACAGCTGTGTGATCTTGAGCAATCACTTCTTCCTCTTTGGGTATCAGTTTCCCTTTCTGTAAAATAATATGATGAGGATAAGCTTTGTACATGCTCCAACATCCTTGGACTCTAAGGATACAAATGATGGCAGCATGGGACTTCCTGAAACATCCCAATTTATAAACTCCACATACCTGCTTTTGCTAAGTCTACTGAGAAGTTATCAGCTGCCAATTCTACATGGCTCAGAAAGAGGAGAAATTGGGGACATCTCAGCACACAGGACAAGAGAAATAAGTCCAGATGCATAGTTTAGTCACTAAACATTTTTCTGATTTTTGAAAAAAGGAAAAACACATTGGCTTCTCAAACAATTGTGGTGCAGACTCTAGAATCTGGGAGACTCTAGTTCATGTTCTGGCTCTGTCACTAGCTTACTGTGTGATCTTGGGAAAGTCACCAAACTCTGTGGGAATTTATTCCCCACCTGTAAATCAGAGAAGTTAAAAACCATGCTTCCCTTCCAGGATCAGTGAGAGGGACTAACTGGCCTCACAGACAGGGTTACCCTCTGACTGGTCCATCACTGCCTGTGCATGTAAAAGTTCACAACTAGATATCCAATGTGCTCCCTTATTTTAAGCCATAGAGGGTTGGCCTCTTATGGATATAACTCTATACAACAAAAATAGCCAGAAAAGGATGGGAGGTTCTTAGCTTTCTCCCCATCAGCCTGACCATTAATGGAATTAGCCAAGAGCAGAATCTCTCATCCCTTACACTTGCTCTTCTGAGCCAGCAAGACCCAGGAAGTGATGCCCATGGAAGACACCAATTCTGGTTTTGTTTTGTTTTCTTGGCCCAGTGGTTTAAAAATACTTATTTGATCTTGAGTTTCTTAGTTTTGGACTGAAAATTGTTTGAAAACTCCAATTAAATTTACTGCTCTCTCCACTCTTGAAGCAGATTTGTCTGGATAACCTTGAATAAGAATGGCAAACAAAGACGAATTCCAAAGCCCTGCTTTATTTTCCAAAGCAATGGCCCTGGTGGGACAATAGTCTTGACTTTTATTTGAATCGGTGTCTCTAGGCACAGAGGGAACATGCACCCAGAAATGCACTTTCCCAGCATGCTTTGCTCCAGGGTCATACCCTCTTGGGTATTAGTCATTCTCAACTCATAAGATCAAAACTAGAGCTACATAAAAGCTAAAAATGGGCGATTTGTCACCCAGTAAGCACCAATAAAATGTAACCCCATGGAAAGATGCATTAAACCAAGCCTGTCTTTCTCAGAACGATAATTCCTCTGATGTCTCACAAGTTACCATGTTTGTTTTCCTACAAATCCTTCCTGACCCAGAGTCAAGCCCAGCCCTTCATTCCTCTTTTATGAGCCCACTGGGCTCTTTCCTCACAGGAAAATATTGCTGCCTGGTGTGTGTGTGTGTGTGTGTGTGTGTGTGTGTGTGTGTATGTGTGTATGTGTGTGTTTGAAGAATTGTGCTTCCCGCTTTGACAGGTGTCTTGAACCTGAGTGGACCAGGATTGGCACTACTCACTTGCAGCTGCCCACACACACAGCCATCACATTTGATAAAAAATATTAGTCATCTTTCTAGCCCCCGGCCCCTAATAAGACCTCCCAGATGATTTCTAATACAACTGCATGCTCAAGTTTGTTTCCTGAGGCTTGACCTTCTAGACATGATAAAACCCTTGTTCATCTTTTCAAAAGATTATCTCATCTTGCCCAGCTGTCAGTTTTCACCATGGGAACCACAGTCCATATATACACTTTGAGTATGGGTATTTTTATCTTCTGTATTACTTAGTAATATGAATACAAATTATAGGAATACAAAATAAAACAAAGCAATTATGAACACTAACACTACACAATATTGTTAGATAAACTAATACTAAATTCATGTTTATATTAGTAACTAGAGGCCTGGTGCACAAAATTTGTGCACAGGGGATGGAGGGTCCCTCAGCCCGGCCTGCACCCTCTCGCAATCCAAGACCCCCGGGGGATGTCCAACTGCCGGTTTATGCCTGAACCGGCAGTCGGACAACCCTCTCACAATCCAGGACTGCTGGCTCCTAATTGCTCACCTGCCTGCCTGCCTGATTGCCCCTAACCACTCTGTCTGCCTGCCTCATCACCCCTAACCACTTGCCTGCCTGCCTGATAGCTCCTAACTGCTCACTTGCCTGCCCGATCTCCCCTAACCACTCTGCATGCCTGCCTGATGCCCCTAACTGCTCGCCTGCCTGCCTGGTCACCTCTAACCACTCTCCCTGCCTGCCTGATTGCTCCCAACTGCTCGCCTGCCTGCCTGATCGCCCCTAACTGCCTCTGTCTCAGCCCCCACCACTGCGGCTTCATCTGGAATGACGTTCGGAATGATGTCCAGAAGGTCGTTCGCCCATCCAGTCTAATTAGCATATTACGCTTTTATTATAGATAGCTCTGATACACATATTATTAAAAATTATAACACAACATTAAAAGAATAACATACACCATATGTTGAAAGCTCACTCTGTATAAAACACTGTGCTACACATTTCTCTTTCACCAGCTCTAGGAGGCTGTGAGTGGATCTTATAATCCTCATTTTATACATAAAGAAACTAAGTTTCCAAAAGGCTAAATAACTTGCCTATATCATACAGCTCATAAAAGGCAGGGCCAGGATGGATGCCCAGAGCTGACTGAGAAGACCATGCATTTAACCACTGTGTTCCTCTTCTCATCCATGGGGTCAGATAAAACCATACATAGGTCCTTTGTCTTTATGGAAGAATCAACATAATGGATGATTGAGTAGAACCTGTAGCCTCCAATTCTGTCCTCCCTCCACTGTCACTAATGCACATCTAATCATTCTGTTGTGAATAGTTCTGGCTGACTGAACCAGTATCTAGACACCTTTTGAGCCAAATAAATGATGTGCCAATTCTCTGCTTCCCTTCCAGGATCAGTGATACCATACCATACCATAAAATTCACTAATTTCAAGTGTAAAATGATCAGTGGTTTATAGTAAATTTATAAAGCTTTATAAATTTATAAAGTAAATCTATAAAATATAGTTTTAGAGTCGGCCCATCAAACCTAGACTATCTCTCAGGGCCACTGCAGTCTCTTCCAGTGCCCAACCCTAGGCTCACGCAGCACTTCTCAGCTTGCTTTCTCTATAGAATTACCATCTCTGGACATTTCATATAAATTAAACAATGCAAGCCCTCATCATTAATGTCAATGTTAAAATTTTGTAGCTATTTGTTATCTGAAGGACGAATTTAAGCATAATCCTTTTATTGTATGACTTACCAGCCCTTTTGCCTCAGTTTCTTCATCTGTAAAATGGGATTTGCCATACTCCCACACATGATTAAGTTATTTAGTGCAATGCCTGCTATATGGTACATGCTCAATAAATCATAGCTGATGTTGTTATTATTACCCAGAATACTTTACCTGGTAAAAAGAGATAAAGAGATTAGAAAAAGAAGTCCATGGAAACCCCCACAAATGACACATTAAAAGGAGAGGAAATATTTCTACATAGATTTTAGCAGGAAAAAAAAAAACTTGTTTCTGTTTCAGGGCTCTCTGTTCACATTTGTTTTGGGGAATAGGATGTGGATAGAAGTGAGCAGCCATCTCATTCACTGCTGATTTACTGCCAAAGGAATGATTCTGGAATCTGAGTAGATGTGAGTCGACAGAGAGGGTGTTTTCTGTTTTTACTAGAAATGAAAGAAAACCTTTAATATGAGATCCAAGTGACAAGGACAGGGAGCTGGTATTGCCATTAAGCAGACATAGTAGTGTTTTCATGGCTGGTTATGGCATATCCATTAAGAGAAAGTTTAAAAAATATCCATTTCTGTATTAAAACCCTTGTGGAAATAAAAGGTTTCTTTTTTTCCCAGAAGGAAATTATTTCTTCCTCTTTTCAAGCTAAAGAGAGAAAAGATATAGTTTGTGATTTAGAGTCAGGAGCCAAGGACCTGGTGCTGGCCCTGACCCGGGAGCAGTTGACTTTGAGTAAATCGGTCCTCCTCTCTGGACCTCAGTTTACCTCAAAACCCTTTCTCCAGGGTGAGGCTCTGTGGTTCTAAGGCTACTGGGTTCTTAAAGTGAAGGCAGGGCTGATGATAGATGGCGAAGTGCACAGAGCTTCGAACTTTCCTACAACATCATGCATTTTATGGACCGAAAGTTTGTGTTGGGTGAAACTTAAACTTCCTCGTAAATCACAGAATAGTCACAGTTTCTTTTGTCTAAATCAGGGGTGGATGTAAACAAGTGAATGTGCCTGTGTCCCAATAAAATATTAAATTTGGCAGTAAATCAGCAGTGAATGAGATGGCTGCTCACTTGTATCCACATCCTATTCCCCAAAACAAATGTGAACAGAGAGCCCTGAAACAGAAACAAGCTTTTTTTTTCCTGCTAAAATCTATGTGGAAATATTTCCTCTCCTTTTAATGTGTCATTTGTGGGGGTTTCTATGGACTTTTTTTCTAATCTCTTTATTTCTTTTTACCAGTAAAGTAAATCCTGCCACCTCCTTTTTGTGAATAATATTTTATTGGGACACAGGCACATTCACTTGTTTACATAGAGTCTGTGGCATAACTTAAAATATTTATTGTCTGGCCCTTAGAGAAAACAATTTTCTGATAGGTTTCATGAACCATTCTAAATACAATTTAAAAATAAGTTCAGTATATACTTGAGCAGTTTCTGAAAGCCCTGAGTTATGGCTAATATGAGTGAGTATGCTATAGTCACAGAGATAGTAAAAAAGTGTAAGAAAAAGCCAGTAAATGATGATGATGGTGATGATGATAATGATGATGATAATGAAGACACTCACTGAGTGTTCAAGCAAACAAGGCAATAACCTAAATACATTATATTAATATGTTTAATTCTCATCATGGTTATTGCAACTTTATAATGAGGAAAATAAGGCCTGTGAGTTACGGCAAAAGTCATAATGTTAGTAAGTCATGACTTGGGATATGGGACTTTTTGGCCTGTTATAACTTTTCTTACATGAATTGGAAAACAACAATCACAGATAAAAAGGGGCTCGTGCAAAATCCTTTATGACAAAGGAAAGGGGACTCAGGTCCCAGAATCCATGACCACTATTCCATGCACTAGTGTGTCTGCTAACTTCTGGGAGAGCTATATAGCTATAGAGTATTACCTATCTAGTCTACAAACTCTTTCAGGCTATTAGCTCTAAGAAGACAAGAATCATGTCTTCTATTTCTTTTCCTAGAGCCCTAGCATATGATAGGCATACAGTAAATGCCTGGTTATAATGATAACAATCATTTATTGATATAACATAAGGTTTCAAGAAATTATTTTAGCATTGTGTGCGGATTACCATAGAATCTACTACTACTGGGTCCTTCAAACAGTATTTTAGGCCCTTTCATTCTCTGTAAACAGTACATGCAAATGTTTAAAATGAGGAAATGGAGACTCAGAAGTTCATTGATGTTTCCGTGGTCTCATAGCTAGTGAGTGGTAAAGCTTGCACATGGACTTGGGCAAATAACCATGTTCTCAGACTCGGTCACTTAGTACAGTTTACTAGTCAGGAGTGTGAAGGCACCTGGGAGCTAGTGAGGATGCAGAGTGTCGGGCCTGCTGAAGCATGACCAGCATATTAACAAGGTTCTCAGGTGATTTGTAGCCACAGTAAAGTTTGAGAAAATTGGCTGTAAATCAGCGTGTTATATAAAACAGGGTGAATGAATGATTGCTTTCTGTGCAATGGCAAGAGACAAATTGGTCAGATGTACACTGTACTCTATTGGAAGGGATCACAGTGTCTATTTTATAAATCAAACCTATTCCTGAAATGAATGCTCTTTTTGCAGATTCCATACTGATTTGGCTGCCCCTGAAGGCTCCTAAAACCATCTCACTACAAATGTCTGAGATCTGTATTTATATTCTTGGCTGCATGATAACTACAGAAGCAAATGCTTCAGACAGAGTAATAGTGCTATACCAGGCTGGGTTCTGCTGGTGGTGCAACCAGTGTGTGTATTTAGGCAACAACCAGAGAGGAAAGTGCCATCTGCTCAGCAACCTCTGAGTTACTGTTTCCCGAAAATCTAAGCTTTTCCTAATTCCTTTAACATGAGTAAAAATATAAACTTAGGCGATAGTCACTCTTGCCTCCGGGAGAATGCCTGGTTTTTGGATCTATCCCAAGTGGCAGGGGCTGTGTGGACTCATTCAAGGTAATAGGATTATTTTGTGCTTGGTTACCTTTTTTTTATAATTTTAATACAAATTATTACTAAATAATAAAAATGAGTTTTTTGGCCTAAATTCCTTCTCTTCCTGAGGTCATGGAAATGCCCCACTGCTCCCTTGTGCACTAGGGTTGACCCTGGACCATGCAGCCCCTGTTCTTAGTGATGACATACACTCAGAGCAAGATTGTTCAGGTCTCTTGTAATTCTATCTCTAGGCATTGTAACTGCTGCTAGCCTACCTTTCTCTTTGAACATAAACTCCATGGGGCTGACAAACGTGTCAGCTATGAGCAGGTCAGATTTTATCTCAGGACTGAAAGGTGACAGCTAACCCTATTCCAGTCCCCCAAGCTGAGCTATGAGGTCACCCAGAACATGCCTCTGCCAGATTCAGCAGCTGGAATGCCAAGAGCTTGGTTGTTAACTGTGGCTTATGAATTGCTCTCCTGACCTTTCATTTATAAGGTGACAGCTCCCTTTCTTGAGAAAATGTAAATTCTTAGGAGAAAGGACACATATGCAGATGCCCTCTTCATCTTTCCTCTACTCTTGGCCATTTATTGAAGAATTAAGCACACGTATTAAGAGAATAAAGTGAGATGAACCCTATTTTAGGCCTTGGGGATTTAATGATAAATAAGACGTGATTTCTGATTTGGAAGAAATTAATCCATATTAAAGAAACAAATAGATATATAGGCAATTCAATATACCACTCTTTCTACAGAAGTCTATTCCATGCCAGACATTATACATATGCCTTATTTAATCTTCATACCAGCCCAACAAAGTTGGTTTTTTTTATCCCAGTTCTCAGAATCCTCACACACAAGCTGTACGTTGCAGAACTAAGATCTCTGCAAAAGTCAGTTTCATTCACTTTCACTCTTCTGTTTATCATCTCCATTGCCTTCTCATTTTACTTATGGGAAAAGCCAAAGTCCCTACTATGACATAAGCATCCCTTTTATTACTTGTCAAATTTATAGGCACCCCCAATCTGAGCACGTAATAGGACTGTACTTCCTGATTCTTAGTTTGAGTCACTTCCAGTCTGTGGATTGTATTGCCAAGGTGAGACCCAGCAGGGATCCCTTTTTTCCCTTATGCCAAGGTTACCAGCAATATTACAGATATTGGTGCCCCAGCAGTCTGGGCTCTAGGGTGGGGATGTGGATCAGAGGCTTCTACTGGCCCATGATGACATTAGGCTTGTGGGAGAAGTTACTGAGATCCCAAAGTGGTTGATTACTACATCAGAACCTAGCCTCTCCTAATGTATACAGATTTTTTTTTGTTTTTTTTAACCTTAGTAGTTCAAAATTTATGTTATATAGTTTACTTAATTATCATGGAATTTTCTCTTACCAACACTAAAATGTTAGCTCTGTGACAGCCAAGAGTTTTGCCAATTTGGTTCACTAATATATTTCCCATGCCAGGAATAGTGCATGGCTCACTGGAGAAGATCAATACATCCTTATCAAATGAATGTGAGAACAAAGCGACCTCATTACGCCTGTTGGTGTGAGACAGTGAAGTTCGGGGAGCTAGTAGAATATAGAGAAGAGACTGATTCAAAATGAGGCTGGACTCACCTTTCCTCTGTTTGACACAGTACTTGGTGAGTGCCTGCAGTATTGTGGGAAATCAGTATATGATTGTTGAGCTGTTACAATAAAGAGCTTCTACTGTGGTTTTCACAACCAACTGAGTCACCATGCTCATGCATTAATAATTACTTCACTCTTCTGCTGGTGATACTTTCATCCATCACCCTGAAGGTCTTAGTCATGCCTTAGTCATGCCCAGTGACTCAGCTCCATTCAGTTTTTCCCTCAGTGCCATTCCTCTTTTCCTTTCTCTATGTTCATTCTCCTCTCTTTTAATTCACACCCATGCAGGTGTGTCTTAGACATTGCTGCCCAGATGCCTCCTGCTTCCTTCAGGACAGAGTAGCTCTTTTTGTGCCTATGTCACTGGAGGCATTTCCCCTAGACTTCAGTCTCAGGAAGCTGTTATGGACAAACAGACATATATCTATCAAAAAAAACTCTAAAGAAGACATGCCCTTCTAGTCAAGAGTTCTGTTTGCTCTGGAAATAATGCCAACTTCTGTTTACCTATGAATGAATGTACTTCTAATGGCTGGCTGTTTAGTTGCCTTTCTGGCACCTAAAACACAGAATTCCAAATCAAATTCATCTCTTTCTCCTCCTGAATTCCTTCCCTATTTTGCTGTTGACACCACTTTCAGAGACCCAAGTTCTCTTTTATCCAACTGGCTACTCTCACCTAAAGAAAGAAAATCAAATGCTGCTATAAACCCTGAGTTAGTAGGGCTCTCAGAGAAACAGAGCAATAGGAGATATATGTGGCTCACATGCATGGCTTGGGCAGGGGGCAGGGGGTGGCTAGGGAGTCTGAAATGTATAGGGCAGGCCAGGCTGGCAATGCAGGGAGGAGTTGACATTGCAGTCTTGAGCCCACAATCTATAAGGCAAGCCATTAGGCAGGTTATATATGTTACAGTCTTGAGGTAGAATTCCTTCTCCTCTGGGAAACTTCAATTTTGCTTCTAAGGCCTTCAACTGATTGGATGAGACATATTATCAAGAGTATTATTCTTTATTTAAAGTCACTGATTATAAATGTTCATCAACCAAATACCTTCAACCAACAGCTAAACTATTGTTTGACCAAACAACTGCACACCCTGGCCTAGCCAAGTTGACACATCCCTGTATTCTGTAATTCATAACAGACATTATTAATCAATCACTATACTTTCCCAGATAAGTTCAGATGAGGTTTCATGATTCCTCCTCTAGCAGCACTATTGCCAGCCATTACCAATGGATCCACTTTGGCAAGTAAGTTGGAATGCATCTCTGGCGTATACTTTGAAAAGCACTTCTAATCAATCTTCTCTCCTGCTGAAATGGCTCATCGTTGCCTAAGATTCCTTATACAAAGCATGTTGCACAAACATCAATCTTACAAGATATGCTGTACATGAGATTTTGTGATCAAAAAGGTTTATTATAATTGACTCCATGACTCTAGCCAAAAATCTTCAGGAACTCCTGCAGGGATCAATTGATAATCTAGCTTTTCCAAAATTTGACTACTCAAATCATTCTTAACATTATACTCATTACCACTGAGGAAAACACATTTGGGAAATGCTTATCACTCAAGGCCTTTCCATAACTGATAACACCTATTTTTCCAAACTCTTTGAATCAAGGTGTTCTTTGCACATCGCCTACACCATCTGCATCCTGCATGTCCCTCATCTTGCTCAATTAAAATATTTCCACAATATGCATGTCAGTATCTCTTGCGGCAGAAACAATGCTTTGTGCTCAGTGAAACTTCTCCTGTCCTGGGCACACAGAAAGGACACATTTTCCAGCCCCTTTTCCAGTTACTTTGGCGTCCCATTATTAAGTTTGTCCACTGGAATGTGAGTGACATAGAGTGAGTCACTTCCAGGCCCGGTTCCCCAACCTTCCACCTCCTCCTCTGCTCGCACCCTCTGTTCCCTGCTCACATGGTAAGACACACCGGACTCTCAAAGAGTAGATCCCATGATGCAAAAAGCCTGTATCCAGAGTCACTGCTTAGAATAAAGCACTACCTAGACCCAATAGAAAGGGAGGAAGACATTCATATTTTGTTAAGCCAATAATATTTGGGGGCCACATGTCATAGCAGCTGATGTTAATTATCTTCACTATTCCATGAAGCCTAATCTGATGCCTTGGCAGGAATAGACTTTTTCTTTCTCAGGCTCCCATAATTCTTTGGCCCATTCATACTACTTATCACTTTCTACCTCTCATTCGAATAATTTATGTTGCTGTTTTATCTCTATTCCTAGACTTTGAGCTTCTTGAAGGCAAGATTTATATCCATCTTATCTCTGTATCCCACACCTCGCTTGGAGAGTGAACCGTATGTGGTAATCATCAATGTTTGTGGAATGAAAGATGATGTGAGGGATATTCACTTTCTAACAGGAAAACCTCACTATAGTAAGACAAAGCTGCAAGCTTAAAGGGAATTTAGGACCTGTAGCCTTTGGCAGCTTCGATAGGCTGATCGTATCGACTCACACTCATCCTTATATAATTCTTTGGCACATCCTGATGTGGAAAGCCAGACTGAAAAGTAGAAAATGCTCAGATTTGGGGATTAGAGAGTCCTTGGCTGAATCCCAGTTCTCTCACTTATTCCTCTAACTTTGGAGAAATGGCTTTACACTTCTAAGTTTCCTTGTCTTTAAATCCAACAATAATCCCTCCCTCATGGGACTGCAAGGTGGATTCAATGGCATCTTGAATGTGAAGTACCCAATAGAGGCTCGACAAACGGCAGCTCCCTCCGCCAGTGCTGCTGCTGCTGACGTGTGGGCAGGAGCCATCCTGGCCTGAGAAGCACGCCAGAGCCCTAAAGGAAATTGGACGGCTTTTTAAGCAGAGTTGATTAAATATGATTCTGCAGCTCCTGCTGAGAGGCGAACTGCAAGGGGACAGCTGTGTTGTTTTATTGGGGAATCACGGATTGAGTGTCATATGAAGTCCTCCTAAAAAGACTCTGAAACTAGTTATTGATGCTACTGAGCAGTTTGTTTAGTAAATGAAGTCCTGTCTCAAAGAGCTATGGCTAAATGGTGAGGTCCAAACAAAAAGTAAATAACAGTTTTCTTTCCTCATTGGTCCTGACAGATTAAAATACATGCATCCTTATGCCTGCCCAGCTTCAGGCTGAGCTAATGCAACATTGATGCAACTCTCATTCTCAGTGGAAAACTGACCAATTACAGCAAAGAGCTGCCTAATCTTTGTGACATAAACAGATTAGAAATGGGAGTCCCTGGATGGCGATTGAAATGGCAAAGGAACAATGTGTTCCTTTAACAGCCATCATTTTGCATTTGGAAGTTGTTATGGGGAATAGACAGTTGATGAACTGGAGACATAACTGTGTGAGGCCTGTTTTTCGTCTAGAAGTGTCAGTGAAATGTGGCAGAAAGCAGATTAAACACACCTGGGTTCAAGTCCCACCATGTCCACTCCGTCATCCGAGGTAAATCTTTTCCCTTCTCTGGCTTGTTTCCCTGACAGGAAGGGGTCACATTGTGCCCTGCCTGCAATTCCACTTAGTTTAGCGTCCTAGGAGTCCCTTCCATACACCCCTTGGGTTGTTGGGGAGAAATAAAATGGTTACATAGGAGGTGGAATCTAGAGACTTAGTTTAAGAAGGAACATTTTGGTCTGGAAGGAAAATAATAAGAACGTTTGGTTCGGTTCTCCATTAAAAGATCACTGTCAAGTTTAAAGTAATCAAACGCAATGAGAAGATGATGATTTTTACTTTATTGAACTCCCTGGTGCCCATTAAAGTTGTTTTTCACAATCTCTAGATATGCAAACACCATGGCAGGAAGGATTCTGAATCAAACCCCACAAATCTCATCTCCTCAGATGAGTGACAGCCAGCATTTGCTGAGTGTACACGATGTGCAGGCACTGTGCTAAGTGATTTATGGACTTTATTTTATTTTTCTCACCACAGCAGTAAGGAAGAGGAGATAGTATTTTCATTTCACTAATTAGAGACAGGAAAACAATTGCCTAAGGTCATGAGGTCGGGGACCGTGCTGGAATGCAACCCAGGACTTCAGTTGCTCTGACAGAATGGTTGTGTTCCGCTATGCCTCCTGCTGTCCTTCACTCATTCCTTCAACAGATGCTTCCCAAAGGCCTGCAACTGGCCAGGTGCTGGGGATTGAGTCTGGTGCGAGAGAGGAGAGCTCCTCTTCTTAGGGAACTCGTGTTCTGGCTGAGGCAGCAGTAAATAAACAAAGTCATCAATAGACATATGTATGCAGACAAGAAGAAGAAGAATATGCAGATAGTACTCCTGGAGTAAATGTAAGAGGGAGTGGTGGCTGGTTTACACTGGGTGGTTTGAAGGTGTGACATGTAAGCTGAGATCTTGGAAAAAGCATCTGCCCGCTCTGAGCTTCAGCTTTCCCATCAGCAGTAGGATTTTGGAGAAAACCAGAGGGGACTGTGAAAGTTGGTAGCTTCGTATACAATAAAATCCTTGCAAATGCAAGAGTGTAACCCCCAAGTACTGACTCCCAATATGAGGCGATTCTGCACTTGAAAATATATTGTTTCTCAGCATGTGATTGAGCCACAGTAGTGCTGGTACTACTACTACTAATAATAAAAGTTTACTGAGTGCTTTTGGTATATTAGGCAGTGCTCTCAATACTTTGCATGTATGAAATGATTCAATCCTCTCCACACCCTTAGAGAGAGAATACTATTATTAGTTTTATTTAAAGATGCTGATCCAAGGCTTGTGGAGGTTAAGTCAGCTGGCCAATTTCATGCAGACAGCAAGTAGTGGAGCTGGGCTTTGGACCCAGGTGCTCTGGATCCTGAGGCCATGTCCTCAGCCATCACACTTTGCTGTTTCATATATAATTGTCCTTGAACTCAGACCTCCAAAACGCTACCAGGAGTGCATAAAAATGCTGGTGAACCTCATATAACCCTTGCACTATTCAGTGTTGGTCATATAGGGATCTCAGGGTGTAAGATAATCTTTCTGGAGGGCAAATGCATGGTGTTGCATTTTCTTGCAATGATTTGCGATCCTCCCAGCACTCATGGACTCCAAGACTGGGCTTTATGATGAGAAGCACATGATGGTACCAGCAAGGTTCCTGAAGTAGTGAGTGCCCCACCCCAGAGGAATTCAAATAGAAGTTTGATGATCCTTTGCCAGGAGTGCTGTAAAAGGCCCATTGACCATTAACTAGAGAATTGTTCTAAGAGCTCTTTGATGCTAAAATTCCACCTTCCCATATACATTATGCAATAAAGGTCTCCTCTTCCTTTCTGTGCCCATAGATGAGGTAGGAGGCTGCCTATGAAATAACACTATAGTGCCTCCCCTTCCCAAGTATACAGTCCACATGGGTCTGTTACTCTCAGCCTGGATATTGCTACTCTTCTGATTTAAGGCATAAAAGGCTTCAATGGGAATGGAATTGTCATCTTTGAAAGGAGGTGACTTATTAATGACAAACAGCAGAGCTGCCAGCTCCTACATCAGGTGTCTCCTAACAGAATTAAACAAGGGACAAGGAAAACTTGCTGGGGCAGTTAACTGGGCAAGAGTGAGATCAAGGTCCAGATTGGAAGCCAAGGATAGAAATTAATAAGTTGGAAGTTAAAAAAAATTCAGACTATTTCATGTTTTGCCTGAGGCCACCCTAAAACAGTGTCTAAACCAAAGGAAATGTTTTCAGATATAAATTATAGTCTGGAAAAAAAAGCAGAGTCAGGAAAAAAAAGAAAGCTCCTTATAGACATCCCTGCCCATTCTAAAAGAAGATCCTTGTATTCGCAGTCCAAGAGGGAGGGGAAAACAGCAGTTATATTTTCCACACATCCGGGAAACAGTCCAAGTTATAGACTCGGACCTGTGGTTCAGGCCAGGTTTTCATTTTCTTTTATCTGTGTCAACTCACAAATGTCAGCCTGTGCAGGGCCATCAGGATGAAAAATGAAGGTTGAAAGAAATTCCTGGGGCCCGAGGCGAAAGGGGTTGGCTCAGCAGTCTGAAGGGTTGAGCAGAGAGGCTCCTTTCCCTGAACAAAGGGTCAGACCTAAGGTGATCTTTGAAGAGCCGGCCTCGTGAGGAGGCATGAGACACCAGGCTCGCAGGGTCCCCGAAGGGAAAGAGGGACTCCAGCATTGTGAGTTCCAATTCGGCACCGAGGCTGGTACTCAGCAGGAACTCAGAGTTCTGAGCTTCTGTTTTCTCGAATGGGTTGGAGGTTTTGTGTGTAGGTCATTTCCACCAGAGGGATCCATCTATCAAGTGTGCAGCAGGACAGTCTGAACCAGACTTATACCTGGGACACAAAACAGAGCATCATAGAATGGTAAAAATACATAAAACAGATGGGTCCTAAGTCCTCCTTTACTACTTGGTTAGGCCACGTTACTTCTACTTTGCAAGCCACTTACATCATCTATAAACATAAAGTAACAGTGCAGACTTGAGTCTTGTGTTGTTGGAATGAGATAATGTAAATAGAATGCAATGCCTACTACAGTATAAACTCCAGTAAGTGCTATAATTATTAGCATTGTCTTTATAATGCATATATAAATTTATATTTATGGTTGGGAGAGATGTCTCTTGCAAATAGCTATCCTATCTTCTTTTGCATCTTCAAATCCAAATGTTCAATCAGATGGATCAATCCAATGTCTGAATGGATCAATTAGGAAACATCACTTTTGGATCACCAGTCAGTGGCTGCCATGCATCAATGTCCCCTTATCGCCCACTGAGAGACACAAGGACAGCCTACAGAGGCTTCCATGAATTTAAACTGTGGACTTGATATCCTTAGAGCAGTGGTTCTCAACCTGTGGGTTGCGATTCCTTTGGTGGTCGAACGACCCTTTCACAGGGGTCGCCTAAGACCATCCTGCATATCAGATATTTACATTATGATTCATAACAGTAGCAACATTACAGTTATGAAGTAGCAACGAAAATAATTTTATGGTTGGGTCACAACATGAGGAACTATTTAAAGGGCCAGAAGGTTGAGAACCACTGCCTTAGAGGGAGGCCTTAGATTGATTTGTCTAACTCATCATCTGAACCAACTATGTACCTAATGAAAAACCCTAAGAGAAAACCAGGCATACCTAGACTCTCTACATATCTTGGCAGCTAATCAGTGACATGAACTCATGGGTAAAATAAATATTCCAAATGGAATGGTCATCGTTAGATATCATCTTTATCATAGATTATTAATGGTGTATCAAAGCTATTTTACCCTGCCCTTTTGTTTTTGTATGGGAAATCAAAGTTCAGAAAGAAGAAGTGAATTTGGAGTGTCATACAACAGTTTCTTCTTTAATATCCAAGCCACTCCCAGCTTCAAGGCTCAACTCTTAACCTCCTCTGTACAGAGCTTCTTGGCCTTGCATGGAAATAATGCTAATGTCCTCTCCCTGTGGTCCCATTGTTCTCAGTATCTGTGCTGTTCTTTTCAGACTTAGCTATATTCACTCGCTCATCTTATGCAGAGAAGTATTCTTAAACACCTTCAACGGGCCAGAATCTATATGCAGAGATTAACAAGACTCTATCCGTCCCTTTAAAGAGCTCACAGTCTAGCTCGGTGCTGTCCAAATGAAATCATGAGAGCTACACACCTAATTTTTTTTTATTGCTTAAAATAGTACAAAGAGTAGTACATTTGTCTCCTTTTTTTCCCCCCTTGACCTTCCCCCAGCCTCCCCTACCCCCCCCCCCAGTGTCTTGTGTCCATTGGTTATGCTTATAGGCATGCATACAAGTCCTTTGGTTGATCTCTTACCCCCTCCCCAACCCTCCCCAGCCTCCCTGCTGTAGTTTGACAGTCTGTTTAATGCTGCTCTGCCTCTGTATCTATTTTTGTTCATCAGTTTATAATGGTCTTTATTATCCATAAATGAGTGATATCATGTGGTATTTTTCTTTCACTGACTGGCTTATTTCACTTAGCATAATGCTCTCCAGTTCCATCCATGCTGTTGCAAATGGTAAGAATTCCTTCTTTTTTACAGCAGCATAGTATTCCATTGTGTATATGTACCACAGTTTTCTAATCCATTCATCTGTTGGTGGGCACTTAGGCTGTTTCCAAATCCTGATTTTATATTGTCAAGTAGACACATTTAAAAAGGTAAACAAAAAGATGAAAATAATTTTAATATTTACATTTACCCAAAATGTTTTAATGTCACCATAAAATTATTATAGTTATTAATAAGACATTTTACATTATTCTTTATACCAAGACTTTCAAGTATGTGAGTTTTACACTTCCAGCACATCTCAATTTGGACCACCCCATGTTAAGTCTCAAAATCCACCCATCACTAATGGCTACCATATTGGAGAGCCCCAGTCTAGATGGAAAACAAAAAATAAACCCCAAAACTCAGAGATAGGTCAGTATATAGAGTATTTGAAGAAGGCATATTATGGGTCCCTGACCTGGTGTGTGTGTGTGTGTGTGTGTGTGTGTGTGTGTGTGTGTGTGTTAATATCCACTATTTGCTTGCAGGTGTCTGACTGTGTATGGTAGAGTTATGTAAGAAAGAGGATTTCATCGGAAAATAGTTCTCAAAGTTTTGTTATTTTTTTATGTGTTTTGAGATATAACTCATCATCAGCTCCACTTTTTAAAAAGGTTGTGATACTTAAGCTAAATCATAAAAGATGATATTATTATTTGGACAAGTAGGGAAGGGCGTTCCAGATCAGTATTTGCAAAAGCTTAGGTACCTCACTCTGTATAGCAGGGGTCCTCAAACTTTTTAAACAGGGGGCCAATTCACTGTCCCTCAGACCGTTAGAGGGCCGGACTATAGTTTAAAAAAAAACTATGAACAAATTCCTATGCACACTGCACATATCTTATTTTAAAGTAAAAAAACAAAACGGGAACAAATACAATATTTGTATTTGCATGTGGCCCGCAGGCCGTAGTTTGAGGACCCCTGCTGTATAGCATGTAACAGAAAATGAAGTCATTTTTGTTGTTATTGTTGTTGGGTGGTATTATGGGAGCTTGAAAAGCAGTAGGGGATGAGCGAGAGGAGGCTCTGCAGTCTTCTGAGGCAGAGGAACTTTGCCACTAAAGCAATGAAAACTCATTAAGATTGTTTGGTTGTGAAAGTGGTAACAACCAATTGGGACCATTGTGGTAGGAACTAGAGGAGGCAAGCGCAATGGCAGAGGGCTAAGCTACTGACAGCTTAATTTATTTTGAGAAAGGAATTGATATTTGGTCTGTCTTGTATTTTAACAAATGGTACATTGCTGTGTTGTATCAAGTAGTGCGGGAGCCTCCCAAGGCCACTGAGCACTTTATTATGTTTTATTTGTTCAGTGTTCTTGGTCACTCTAATTCCTTTAGATGTTTTCCAGCTCTCATCTGTACTGTGACCAGAACAAGAAAGCCTTAATTCAGACCATCTTCTGATGACAAAAAAATAAGTTTGTAATTTAATAAATGTGGTCAAAGCTGACCTTTGTGATGACCATGAAACTTCTTGTAGAGTAAAATTTTAGTCCTAGGAACTTGCCAGGGACATTGGATAATATGATACCTTGATTCTTCTGCACATGAAGAACTGGGCATAAGATTTCAAAATGTGTGTCCCACATCCTTCCATAAAAGATAAACTGTGAACTTTTTCCTTCTAAGTTGCTAAGATAGAATGACGTCCCACAGTAAAATCGTGTCTTGTCAAGCGGGGCTCAACATATTGGGGGCTAGCTTCTAAAATGATGAATTATATGAAAAGTGCCTTGGGACCGGCCAGATGGAAACTGTCGCCTAGGGCTGTTACCGTTGTGGAAGAGCTGCCTAAAGAAAGAAATGCAGCAGGAAAACCATGAGACAGACTCAAGCCCCAGTCTTGATAAACGGCTATCCAACATGTCCCTTGGATACTAAACCTCTAAACAAATAATAGCACAAACATGCTACCACTCACACGCATGTCTGAAGTGCATGTGTGCACCTCTGACACACTCCCGTCCTGCTCAGTTTTGAGTTAGTGTTTAAAATAATCAGGAGAATTAGCTAAGTTGTTTGGGTAATCTCTTGAATAGTTTGGTGCTTGTCATTACTAGCTGAAGCTTCTCTTGTTTATCTCTGGGTTCTTAAGGAAGACAGCAAGGAACTGTGCTGTGCTCATGCCGGCTCTGTGTTTACCAGCTCGGGGAAATTAGACAAGGCACTTTCTCTCCCAGAGCATCAACTTTTCTATCTGGGAAATAAAACATTCACACTTTACTCTGAGAATAATCTCCAGATAGTTATGGGTCCAATGTTCCAATCATACTAAGCGACCATAGGTTATTTGATGCAGTAGATGAAAGGTTGTTCTCAATGTAAATGATTGGACCTACAATGTTGCTTCAAGACAATGACATTCAAACTTAGACTGTCTCCTCCTAGAAAGAGGTGGCAGAGTACAGCTCGGTTAACTATTTACCTTCCTTCCATTGAGAACTGACTCCGCCATTCTTAGCAATGCATGGTACATAGGATTGACTCACCCTCATATCCAGAAGCAGGCTTTGACTGATATATGCTAATCAGTGAGGGTCATCTACTGGTTGGTTTAGAAGTGGGCATGTGACTCGGTTTAAGCCAGTGAGATGCAAGCAGGCCCATGTTGAGGACTTCTGGGAATGAAGCTTTCTCATGCTTTAAAGAGAAATAATGAGAGTGAAGTTCTTTTTATTCCTGCTTATGAATAAACATGCAGGCTCATAGCATCTGGTCACTATCTGATATCCATCTTGTGTCCTAAGATGATAACAGGAAGGTAGACAGCATAAAGAAGAAACAGACAGAAAACAGGCTTTTGGTTGAGCCACTAGAGTGAGCTTTCCGGAAAGCCTGCCCTACCTCTCAACTTTTGGATACTACCATCAATAAGTTCCCTTAATTATCTAAACAAGCTTGATTTATTTTGGTTGCATACAACCAACCAGTCCAGTGAGTCCAATGATGAGGACTACCTCATACCTGAATAAGCTGTCCTGCTTGTCAAACTCCATGGCCCCAAATACCTTCTCTGTTAGGAAAATTTGTCTCGTGGACGAATCCCAGACACTTCAGCAAGTCTCTTCACGTCCAGCAGAGCCCTGTTTTTCTTTGTGTATAGAAGGCGATTCTTAACTAGATAATAAAAAATGGTTATGCAATTCCACAACTTCTTCCAGCTAAATATGTGTGACTCAACACGAGGCTTAGGCAAAACTGTGGTTTGTTTATTGGTAATTGTCTAACCATCTACATAAAATAGGGTTGTTGCTGATCTGACTATTGGGGGGCTAAATAAGGTAATTTAAGATTGTCCCAAAACACAGCTTCCTTGAGACTTCAACTGGTGACCCTGTGTCACATCAGACCAGGGCTGCTGGATTCAGAGGTGATATTTTGATATTTTATTTACTAGTATTATATGGCTAATAACTTTTAATACTGTCAGAAAGTCCTTCAGCTGACAGTTTGGGTTTGGATTCTAGTGCTGCTACTTACGCCGATGTGTCCTCCGTGATCCCAGACTCTCTCCCTCTGCTTCTGTTTTCTCCTGTGTGAAGTGAGGACAACGGAATTCCCTATCTCAAAGGCTCTGTGGATGACCTACAAGGCTGTCAGAAGTTGCCTTTTGTTTGCTTTTCCAACACCAGCTCTTGCTACACCCAACCTTATACACCAGCCTGCATGCATTCTTTGCCATTTCCTACATTTCCAAGCTCTTGCTAATCCCATGCCTATAGATGCTGTTACCTCTGGTTGAAATGCACCCCAAACATCCATCTCACCTGGTTGACATCTCTGTGTCTTTCAGGCCTTGAACAGTTCGTCCTCTGTGCTCTGCTTCCCGAAAAGAGATAGGAACCTTACTTTGTGTCCCAGCCCTGTTCCTCTGCTACTATCCCATCTGCTATAATCTATTGATTCCTGCTTCCTGGAAAGTGTTCATAAGAGCAGGGATGATAATTTATTCATATCTAAATCCTTAGCACCAAGCATGGTGCTTAATATACAGTGTAAGCTCACAAAATATTTGATTAGTGAATGAATCAGTTATGTCATCTTTGAACCAGTGAAGGTAGGATTGAGGGGTAAAGAAAATACTATTGTGTGTCACCATCTATCTCTAGTCACAGAGGCTGGAGAGAACTAAAAACATAAAAAGTTTCAGGGACTCCTAGTAATCAGTACATTTTAACTGAATTCTCAGTATTTGAGTGCAGGACTTAACAGCATCATAATTCTCTTGACTATAACTGACTAAGAAATCATGTGCTCCTCAACCGCAAACTCAAGAAAAAGTCTTGGCTTAGGGTATCCTAATCTAATAAACTGTCTCTCTGACCACATTCCATACCAGTGAAAAAAAGTGGAAACTTTGGGAGGTGTGTGTGTGTGGGGGGGGGGGGGGTTAGTCTTCAGGGAGATAAATTAAAAGAATGAGTAAAATTTCCTAATTCCCATGAGTTATGTAATGTTTTTAAAGGTATTTATTGGAAGCAAGCTTTTCAAACTTAATTGTTTTAGGAAAGCCACAGTTTGAATAGCAAACCTAGCCTACCTACATTACAAAATTCATTTTCTTCCGGCTTTGGTGAATTACAGCAACAACATTTAATTGAACATTTACTATGTACTCAAGAAATAGCATATTGAGTATTTTATTTTGTATGCTTAAATGCCTTTCACAATTTATCTAATTTTCCCCTTACAAACACTATATGAAGTAAATATCATTTTCCTAGTTTTACTTAGTAGTGAGGAGAAACATGAGCTAGACAGAGGTTTAGTAGCTTAGATTTAGAACTCAAACTTGGGCATTATAGCTTCAGAGATGCCCTCTTCACCAGCTGGCCTATTTCCTTACATTCATCTAATCTAATAAAAGACAAGCATGCAAATTGACCGTACCTTCGCTATGCCTTAAGCCACGCCCGCCAGCCAATCAGAGCGACTATATGCAAATTAACCCAACCAAGATGGTGGCCGGCAGCCAAGGAGCTGGAGCGAGCAGGAGGCTTGGTTGCTCCAGTGATGGAGGAAGCCAAGATTCCCGGCCAGCTCTGAGCTCCACTGAAGGCAATAAAGTTTCAATTATAGAAGGTAAATAAATCCCAGAATTAAAAAAAAAGAAAAACAGGAGAGGCTGGGAGCTTCCGTCACCAGGGGGCTTGGCCAGCCTGGAAACAGCCCTCAGCCCCTCACCCAGACTGGCCAAACTTCCATGGGGTGAGGGTCCCCACTGGGGGGGGCTTGACCAGCCTGCAAACAGCCATCAACCCCTCACCCAGGCTGGCCAGGCACCCCAGTGGGGACCCCCACCCTGAAGGGGGTGTGACCAGCCTGCAAACACCCATCAGCCCCGCACCCAGGCTGGCCCAGGCACCCCAGCGGGACCCCCACCCTTATCCGGGACACCCTTCAGGGCAAACCAGCCGGCCCCCACCCGTGCACCAGGTCTCTATCCTATATAATAAAAGGGTAATATGCAAATTGACCCTAACAGCAGAATGACTGGGAATGACTGGTCACTATGGCACACACTGACCACCAGGGAGCAGATGCTCAATGCAGGAGCTGCCCCCTGGTGGTCAGTGCGCTCCCACAGGGGGAGCTCTGCTCAGCCACAAGCCAGGCTGACGGTTGCCAGTATAGCGGTGGTGGTGGGAGCCTCTCCTGCCTCCTCAGCAGCACTAAGGATGTCAGACTGCAGCTTAGGCCTGCTCCCCGCTGGCAAGTGGACATCCCCTCAGGGCTCCCGGGCTGCCAGAGGGATGTCTGATTGCCAGCTTAGGCCCAATCCCCCGGGGAGTGGGCCTAAGCCAGCAGGCGGTCATCCCCCAAGGGGTCCCAGACTGCGAGAGGGCACAGGCCGGGCTGAGGGACCCCCCCCCACACCCCGAGTGCACAAATTTTTGTGCACCGGGCCTCTAGTATATATATAATATCATTTAACTCTCATAACTGCTCTACCAAGTGATTACTTTTATTTCCATTTTACAAATAAAGAAATTATCATAACTTACTAAAGAAGATGGGCAAATGGCAAATAAGCATATAAAAATACTCCACATCATATGTAATCAGGGAAATGAAAACTAAAACAACAAGATACCACTACACACCTATTAGAATGGCCCAAATCCAAAAACTGACAACACTAAATGCTGGCAAGGACATGGAGCAACAGGAACTTTCATTCATTGCTGGCGGGAATGCAAAATAGTACAGCCACTTTGAAGACAGTTTTGCAGTGTCACTAAACTAAGCATACTCTTACCATATAATCCAGTAGTTAAAACCTTATGTCCACACAAAAATCTACACATGGATATGTATAGCACCTTTATTCATAATTTCCAAAACATGGAAGCTACAAAGGTATCTTCAGTAAGTGAGTGGATAAATACATATGGTACACCCAGACAATGGGCTGTTGTACAGCACTACAAAGAAATGATCGTTTAAGACAAGGAATAAATTTCAGTGCATATTATTAAGTGAAAGAAGCCAATCTGAAATAGCTGCATACTATATGATTCCAACTATATGACATTCTGAAAAAGGCAAAGCTATGGAGACAGTAAAAAGATGAGGGTTTCAAAGGGTTTGAGGAGAAAGAGGGATAAGTAAGTGGAGCATAGATGAATTTTAGGGCAATGGAAATATTTTATATGATCATGTAATGATGGATACCTGTCATTATAAATCTGTCCAAACCCTTAGACTGTACAACAGCAAGAGTGAATCCTCATCTAAACTATGGCCTCTGTGTGATTATGATGTGTCAGTGTAGGATCCTCATTGTTCTAAATGTTCTACTCTAAAGGGGGATGTTGATGATAGTGGGGAGTCTATGCATGTATAGCGTCAGGGGAACTTTCTGTGTCTTTCTCTTATTTTTGCTGTGAACCATAAGCTGCTTTAAAATAATAAAGTCTTAATTTTAAAAAATACCCAAATTCATGAATTTATCAAAATATTGAAAGGATAGTAGCTTTGAGTGGGCAAGGACTCTGTGTGTGTGTGTGTGTGTGTGTGTGTGTGTGTGTGTTTACTATAATTCCAGCCCCAGCACTGTGTTTTCCACATGGCTGGCACTTCATACACCTTCCTTGAATCAGTGAAAATGCGTCTTTATCATATGTTCTTTGATCTCATCCCAGCCAATGTCATGCCAGTCACTCATGGTACTATATAGCGTCTCATCATGGAACGTAAGCAAGTCAAAATTTTATTAAAAGAAAAACTTATATGAGTACTTAAAAGTGGACTTTTAGAAGGAAATTAACACACACACACACACACACACACACACACACGATACCACTTCTGTTTATATATTGAAAACATCTGGTCAGGGAGACTTCTCAAAGTTTGAAAAAAAATTACATAAATCTAGAAAGCTGTGGGGTTGGTGACATCTGGGGAAGTGTCTGAATCTTGTTCTTTTCCACTGGAAAGTGTAGCGTGGAGCTGCCTGTCTCTCTGCACGTATAGTCGTGGTAATTTAAAAATAAAATAAATAAGGGGGTGGGAGACAGGAGAGGGCATGGTTTCTATTTCCAAAATGCAAAACATGCTTTTTCTGCTCCTAAAGCTCTGGGCAGGCCAAGGTTAACATAGAAGGGATGTGTCCGTCACAAATTCCTTTAACCAAATCCAGGTCTGGAAATCACGCCACCTCCATTCCTGCAGGGCCTGCAAAAGCCCCACTATGTCAGCAAAGTGTCCTTCCACGAAAAGACAGCTCCTGCGATTTCTAAGAAACGGGATTAAAGAGCAGCCTCACCCCAGAATCCGCCCTTATACCGTAAAACTAACACCCCAGCCCTGACAAGGAAGGACAGAGTTTTTCGGGAGGATGAATAATGGAACTGCTCTAGCTACCCAGCACATTAACTGCCTGCTCAGCTGGGGAATGTGAAGGCCTCCTGATACAGACTCTAGAGAGGCATTTCTTGAATTTTTTCAACCTGTTCTCCCCCTCAGCAGCCGCAGTCACAGAAATAAGAGGGAAATCCTGGTGGGGTGAGGGAGCCAAGGAAGTTCACATCTTTTGAGGGTCCTGCACCTTCCAGGATCCTGGAGACACCAGCAGATACACCACCCTTCCCTCTCCAGATAAGGGACATTGGAGAACTACATGTGTTAAGTTATATGTAAGTTATATATGTGCCAACTTATTTACACACATTATAAAGCTACTTAGAAACATATTTTTTACCCCATTTGACAGGACATTCAAAACCAGAAGGAATTTGTTCATGGTCTTAGAGGAAGTCCGTGGTAGAGCTTGGATCTGGACCAAGGTCAACTTGCTTCAAAATCCACACCCTTCCCAACACACCTTACTACCAGAAGAAAATAAAATTAGAAGTGAGAGTTGGAATCTAGCATTCGAATCTGTAACTTTTAGTGGCAAGATCAGAAGAGCAGGAATTATAAACACGACTCCCAGTCCTGGCTTTGCCCCCCTCCCTTTGGGCCAGCAAGCAATTCCTCTGGGCCTCAGTTTCCTACTTTGAAATGTGTGAAGGTTGGATTTGCATGAAGTCCGCTGACTTCCTGGGGAATAGTGGGTAATTGGGGGATAATAATGACTGGATAATTCCTTTGCTGACATAAAATGGTGTTTTAATAATCACATTTTTGGTTACTTAAATCCGAGCTACAATGCCTGTTATGCAATAGGATATATTGACAAGTTCTTAGGTTTTGTTGTAGGGCATTTATGGAAATGAATTGGTGCTGGACCACTCCCTAGTCTTCCTGCAGCTTTGTCATCTGTAAAATGCTAGTTGTGAAATTGATCTCACATTTAGTGGGTTAAATGGGATAATATGAGTAAATGCTTGTGAAAGTGCCTGGCAAAAACGTAGCTGTCCTGTAAAGATTAGCTACATGGAGGATATGGGAGGATTATAAAATTGGAGCAGTTATCTGAGTCAGAGATGGAAAGTATTTTCAGGCCAGAGTTGTAAAAAAAAAAAAAAAAGGTAAAGCTATCTAAGAACAGAAAAAATATGCGCATTGGAAAGACATTTTTCTCTATGCATTGTAGAAGTGGTACCACAGCCCACTTTCCCCAGGAAGAGCTCCTGTGGTTACACACCCTCTTTCTACAGTGACCCTTACTATCCTCACTCCCTCTCACTATCGCTCACTCTGTCATTCTGGGTCATTCTGGGCATGCTCAGTGACAGATGACCTTCTAGTTGCTCTTTGGGTGCTTCATCTCTGCATTGGCATCTCAAGGGGCAAATAGAGATCAGATTCTGACTTCTGCTATGTATTTCATAATATTCTTGGAATAGGGAATTTATCTTACTCATTTCTACCCACATTCTTTAGTGTGGTAGCACAGGGCGTGGTGTGGTGTTTAGTACCCAATAAATCTATGTTCAAATAACGGATAAATGATCACTGTGCTTCACTATAACATGTGTCTGCCTCACCTACTGTAACATGTTCAAATGTCCAGAGCAAGCATGAAAACCACTCCAGGACCCAGCTCACGTCAACTTCTTCACTCTCACCCTGGCCATGCCTCTGTGCTCTAGGCAAACCAGACTATGCATTATATGTTGCTGAACATATAATCCCGTTTCTTGGCTCCTTCTCTTTTTCCTCTTGTCATCTTCCTCCTTCCACCTGCGTTTCCTTCCCCTTCACCGCACATCACCTTGCACACCTGACAAAAGTCATCACACCTTGGAGGGCTCCCACCAAGCTTCCTCTCTTCTGGAAGACTATCGCCCAGGAAAACGGACCATCTCTGCCCTTTCTCCACTCAGGGACTCCACTGAGCTCCCACTTGCCAATAACACTTCAAGTCTCTTCTTTTTTTCAGTAGTACCATTTCCCCACGTAACTATTGGCTCCTTTAAAGCAGTGGCCATATACAAATTTTCTCTGTATCCAGAGAGACCAGCAGAGGGACCAAAGCACAGTAAATGTACAGTAAGAGGATCTAACTCATTTTCTTATGAGTACTTACTGGCAAAGTATTATGTGCCAGGGACTCTTCAGGGGCTGGGGAAACAAGGGCCACCCAATCCAGGCATGTGCCTTGCCTCCAGATAAGTGGTCAGCTAACCACTCAAAAATGCCCTATTAGAATGACGACAGGCACAAAGGAGGAGAAATGGAAGAGACCACTTGACCTAGTGAGGGAAATAAGAACCTCCTGTGATAAAGTGATATTTGAAGTGAAGTATAATTAAAAGTCATCAGGTAGGCATAGGATCAGGAGGGAATATAAAGAAATAAATATGGTCTCCAGGTGCCCAGGGCAGTGTGCTGTCTCCTAATATACCCAGAGATTCAGTCTCGATTTCCCTATTAGCATTGCTGGGGAGCAGTCCTTAGCTGACTGTGTGTGTTTTGAGGATGAAACGAGAACATGTATTTGATGTACTTTGTACAGTCCTTGGCATGGGGTTCCTGCTGGATAGATACCAATGCCATTATTCATTTTCTCAGTAATGCTGGGAGACAGAGCACAGGGAGGTTTGATGGAATAACCCAGGACCTGGCTAGCGCTGACACATAACAAACTCAGTACTCCCTCCAAATAGGAGGAGAATTGACCTCTTTCTGAGTATACCTCTAGAGCAGTGGTTCTCAACCTTCCTAATTCTGTGACCCTTTAATACAGTTCCTCATGTGTGGTGACCCCCAATTTCATTGTTACAAATTGAACATAATTAAAGCATAGTGATTAATCACAAAAACAATATGTAATTATATATGTGTTTTCCGATGGTCTTAGGCGACCCCTGTGAAAGGGTTGTTCGACCCCCAAAGGGGTCGCGACCCACAGGTTGAGAACCGCTGCTCTACAGTTACTGAGTTTACTTGTCTATTTTATTAGATTGAGATCCAGGAGGTCTACATTTTAGCCTTCAATTCTTCCAGTGTCATACAGATAAGTCCAGAAGTTGAACATGATGATTGATGATGTTTCTTTCATATAGACTTCTTTCCTCTCTTCTTTCTTCCCTTTTCTTCCTCCTCTTCTTTTCTTTCTTTCTTCTTTCCTTGCTTCACTCCCTTCATCCTTTTCTCCCTCTTTCTCTCCTTTATCACTACTTGATGGTACATTCAGCCATACCTACTACGGGCCAGGAGCTGGGAATACAAGGATGTCCAAGGTATGTCCTAGCCCTGTGGAGCTCACAGATGTGAACCAAACCTATGGGGTTGCAGTCAGGATAACTACAATGAAGACGACCCAATTACTATGGAAACATGTAACAGAATTTCAATCTAGTCTGGGATGTCACATTTCAGCTAAATCCTGAGGATGAATAGGAGTTACCTAGGGGAAGGGTTAGTAAGCAAACTTTTCTAGGAGGGAGGAATAGCATTTGCAAAGACCTTGAGCAGTGGAGAATGCCTTATTAGAAGGACTAAAAAATAGTGGTCAGACTGGCTGGAGAAGATAAGAGAAGTCCCTGAGGAGGCAAAGAGACAGACCTGCTAGAGAAGCGGTTCTCAACCTGTGGGTCGTGACCCCTTTGGGGGTCGAACAACCCTTTCACAGGGGTCGCCTAAGACCATCGGAAAACACATATATAATTACATATTGTTTTTGTGATTAATCACTATGCTTTAATTATGTTCAATTTGTAACAATGAAATTGGGGGTCACCACACATGAGGAACTGTATTAAAGGGTCGCGGCATTAGGAAGGTTGAGAACCACTATGCTAGAGCCAGCCTAAACAGTCACAGCCTACGAGCTGTGGGAGTGTCCTGCTCCTGAGACCCTCTGTCTGCTCCTCAAAATCATGCTTTTACTTCTCTAAAAACCCTTAGCAATAACCCACAGAAACCATTCCTTTCTCTTTCCTGTCCTCTCCCACTCATGCCTGGAGTGACCCACCCTAGTTTTCCCGCTGGCCTCCATGAACAGGGCATGATTGTTAGGAGTCCAAGTTTGGAATGTTGCCCTTGGAGCCTGGGGTTGCAGCTGACACTGCCCACCACGTCCCTGACCCAAGTGTAAATCAACCACGAATTACTGAGTGAAGCTCATCCACTGGCGGTGGCCTAGCTATGCCGTCACAGTGGGAGAGCTGGCCCCTGAAAGCACACGCCTGCCCATCGAGGAGCAGCGGAGTCAATGGCCCCATTCATGGTCTCCTTCTCTCCAGAGATATATGGCAGGATATCCATACGTGCAGCTGTCAGTGGAAAACCAGGAATGGGTAGGGTGGGTGGAAAATATCTTTATTTTTGCAAATTTATGGAAAGCAAATATTGCAGTCCTCCCTCGAGATGCTAAATATAGCAGGTAACAGATCCTCTTTTTTAAACTAAAAGTGGATATTGATTTACTTTATACAGAAGGAATAGCAAAAACAGCGGTGACAGGCATGTCTGCTATAATCATTGAGTATTGATTCAAAGACCGATTCTTTCTAGCTAGACCCCGAAACCACGCATGCAAAGGATGGCTGGCATGCAGTCTTACTCAGGGCTTAGTATTAACTACGACGTGTCCACCGGCAGCCCATTCCTCCCAGGACTCTAAGTTCCACTTCAAAGTACATTCCTCTTCCCCTTCCTCCTCGTGGCAAATGCATTCCCTTTTGTACTTGCAGCCTTTACTCTCAGTCCCTCCAGACATAATAGTGCCACTTGATAGTAATGAGATAAAAATAGAACTTTAATAAAGCTTAGCAACATTATGCCAGTCCAGGAGTTCTCTCTCAGCATTATGGACATTTTGGGCTAAGTCACTGATGTGGGGGCTGCCCTGTACTTGGCAGGATGTCTAGCAGCATCTCAGGCCTCCACCCACTAGATGCCACTAGCACCCCTTACCGCTTTCCACCCAACATCTGTGACAACCAAAAATGTCTCCAGATATTGCCAAATATCCTCTGGGGGACAAAACTGTCCCAGGTTGGAAACCACTGGTCTATTCTCAGGCTGAACGTAGTAGTATTAGCACCCCTGGTGCAGTGCAGACCACTGTTCTACTCCACCCTGCTACAACATCGATCCCCATCACCTCCACTTTCAGCCTTCTAATGAAATCCATCGTCTTACGTTCTCTGTAAACTCTCTTCTACATCAGAGACTTTGGGGTTTTGTTTGTTTGCTTGCTTGTTATCAGCATCTTCTTTTAGATTCTGTCTGACTTAGGAAGCATTATAGCACTGTGGTTAAGGCATGATGGACTTTGAAATGAAAGAGAAGCTAAGTGTGAATCTGAAAGCAACTTAATCATTTAAAAACATGTAGCAAGTGATTTAAGATCTCCAAGCCTCACTCTTCTCAGTCATGTGAGGAAAAAATATTCGTAGTGTCAAGAATTATATAATACTAGAGGCCCGGTGCACAGATTCATGCACGGATGGGGTCCCTGGGCCTGGCTGGCAATCAGGGCCAATTGCGGCCGGCCAGCCTGGGGCAGGGACTATGGGAGGTTGGCCAGCCATGGGAGGTTGGCTGTGGAAATGAACTGACCACCCAGCCAACCTGGGGGTGGGACCATAGGAGGTTGGCTGTGGGAGTGCACTGACCACCACAGGACAGCTCCTGCATTGAGCGCCTGCCCCCTGGTGGTCAGTACTCATCATAGTGACCATTCGACGAATCATTTGGTCGTTCAGACATTCAGTCGCTTAGGTTTTTATATATAGAGATAATGTGGGTAAAGCACTTTTCAGAGTCTGGAAGGTAGTAATTGCTTAATAAATGGAAGTTGACATTAACCAAGATCATTATTATTCATCTCTATTGTTTAGATGCCTTCATCCCCCTTTTTTAGTTCTGTCTTCCTTCCCTGCTTATCTTTCTTTTTATACTTTCATACTTATTTAAAATTAATGCATCTCTAAATCGAGAACTTGCAAAAAGTTTTTCGCTCATAAACATTCCCCTTGAAGTCTCTCCCTCTGTTTCTAAGTCTCTAGAAAACTGCTCCTTGAATGTCATGGGATTATGTGTCAAAAAGCAGACAAACTCAAATATATCAGGGATGAGTTACAAGATTACTAAAGGGGAAGGCAGAAGCATGAACTGTTTAAATTACTTAAATGAGGTCCTGATTCTCACCAAAACAAAACATATTATATCCCTTCAGGGGCAAAGTCAAGATTTAATATAATCAGAGCAGTTTAGAGATATATTAACAAACTGCTGGGATTCTAGAAAAAGAATCCAGTTAAAGAAGGGTCTGATGAGGAGTCATCAATCTCACCAACAAAACATTCACTATGAAAGTCTAACTGTGTATAGATGTTAAGTTACCTATAACATTGGGTAGTGAGCAAAGTGCTCTCTCCCATAGTAGAGACAAGTGAGAGGGAAGCTACATTTAGTTGGTATTTAAGGACAAGTTAAAGGATGACAAATGTTAGACGTTACTGAGATGGTTCAATTGGGAAAAAAGAGATTAAAGGAGATATGGCCATTGCAGCAGACAGATTCTCATGTATTCAAGTATTTAAACTTATTTAATGTGGTATTATAAAGCAGAACTAATGGCAAAGAGCAGAAATTTTAAGATGTTGATTTCTGCAGCTTTACCAAGGATACTCTTGCAGCGATGGGAGAATGAGGTTCGATGAGTGTGTCTAAGGTTAGTTCTTTCCAAGACATCAGAGTTCAGTGATTAACAAAGTCTATCACAAGCATCTTCTCAATATCTTAAAGTTGGGAATTGGAGTCATGGTTAATAGGTGAGGCTTCTGAGTTGGTTAGATTTTTGCTGAAACCTGGACTCCACCACTCACGAGTCATGTGATGTTGGTTAGAGTGCTTTCCCTAACTTAGCCCATTTTGTAATCTGTAATCAAAGATGATCATGCCCACCTCCTTGGGATGGTTAATAACAAGATTAAATTGGTTCATTTTTGTAAAGCACTTGGCATAGTCTGTGGAATCAGCTAATGATTGGTAACTGATACTAGTTATTTTAATTACATTAGGGGGGAATCTTGCATAGGGTAGGGTTGGACTAGGAGAGTAGATGGAATTCAAATCCTAATGAGCTTTGCATTTGCACCCTCTAGCTCCCTCCTGAAAACAATAAAGTATAACCAAGATATTGAAAGATTAGGACTCCAAATGACATGGTGGGGGTGGGGTGGGTGGAATCATTTCATCCCCTTTCCCCCCTCTCCCCCCCTCCTATTGCCTATTCAGACATATCCTGGACATTTAGTTCTCCTGTGACTGGATGTAATACTGAGTTGGCTGGATGGCTAGGCTGGTTGCAGTCCAATAATAACAACGTCCTCTGAACAGCCCAGTTCAATGATTCATATGTTCAAGTCCATGGAATTACCACAATTTTAACTTGATTTATGGCTCATGTTTCTTCTTCTCCCAGCTACACCAGATGTGGTGCTCATAGTTGCATTTCCCTTTTTCCTCCACCCCCTCAGGCTGCGCCTGGCCCCTCCAGGACCAAGTGGAGGACTGAGGAAAGGAGGAAGCCAGGAAATGTCTCCCTTTATCAATGCTGATAGAACCTGGCATCCATTTCCTTTGGGCATGTTGGGAATAAAGACTGAGACTAGGTTCAGCGGATATTCAATGTTGATACTTTATGTTTGAGTTCTTTACAGTCCCCTGTAGCTTCTGGGTGGCTCACATTCCGTAACCTACACAGGAGCCATTGGCCTCTGGAGGTCTCATTGAGACTCTCTTTACCAAGATCCCAAGACCCATCCAGAAGTTCATTTAGTGAAGAGCCTTTTTAGGATGACTCCTAGCCTCTCTTTTCTGGTGACCACCATCGGGCTCATTAGAAGCATGGACTTTTTGCCCCAGTGAAATCCAGCAGGAGAGTAGGTCATTCCCACCCAGTAAAACTGCCCCTTTCCATCTATCGCCAGAACAGATACCAGGCCCAGTTGTTACAGGTATGTATCCAGAATCATCCCTGTGCCTACCGATTCCAGGCTCCTTAAAACTTCGCTCATTCAGCCTGAAGCTGGGTGGAATGAGCTCTTGTCTCCCCCTACGTGCAGAGGCCACATCTCTAGCAATGTTTTTCAATTAAAATGTTTCCCACTTTTTACATCTTTTCTGCATTCACTTTTCAACCCTCCAGGTGAATATTGCACCAATGGTCACATAACCTCTAACCTCATCCTTTACAAGTCTGGCGCTAGTCATCAAATACCACACTCCAGACAATGGAAGTAGTTGGCACTGTATATTCTGAAACTAATTCAGAAAAGGTCCCATTGTTATATCTCATCACAGAAAGCAATCGATCTTCCAAAATACCAAAGGCAGCACTGCACTAGAGTCTTATAGTGCCCCCTAAAGTTGTGTGCCGAGACAGCACCGTCCGGGGGGCGGGGGGCGGAATCACAGCACTCCGCCATTTGGCAGACTGAAGGGAGAGCCGAGTGGAGAGTGTGTGGACAGCTCTTTCCAATTTGTGAGCCCTTTATCAAAGCAGTGTGAGTGGCTTAAGGTCTTGGATCATAATCTCTTATTTTATTTTTTTGTATCTGCAGAAGTAATCTTTCTAATATTTTTCCTTTTTTTCCTCAAACATATAACATATCTGAAGGATAATCATCCATGGGAGGCCCACATGTGAGCTGCCAAAGTATCACTTGGCACTTGACACAAAGGGTTTCCTGATTAGAATTTCTACTATTCCTTTCTCCAGAGTTTAGGAAAGGAAGGACAGGATGAGGTAGCAAAGAGCAGAGGGACTTTGGAGTTAGGCAAGCCAAGGGTCAAATTCCAGGTCTTTCACTCCCTTGTTAGGTGATCTTTGGAACTGAGCTTAATATTTATTATATTGTTAATTCAATTATTCCATTCCCAAATGTTTATTAAGCACAGTACTGCTATAACCAAGTGTTCTGCCAGATTCTGAAGGATGGTGAATAAATATGCTTGTAGTCATCAGGGCAAGATATCGGAGTCCAGAGTCCAATGATAGAACTCTTGAAAGAGCATTATAGTTCTCCTTAGTTACATATTTCAGAAGATAGAAGCATGCTCCATCAAATGTAAGTCCTGATGGCTTGCTGATGAACTCTGAAAAGGTTAAATATTTGTGAAATTGTTGCATTTTTTAATGCAAAGAGCATGTTAATATCAGATATAACAAGAGACCTATAGAGTATGAGAGTTGTTAAACTGCAGAATTCACAGTTGTACCATGTTTCCTACAACATTTTCCTTTACTATTGATTGTGGCTTATTATTGTTTGGAATATTCTAAAGGCATAGTACGTGTTTCCTAATTTCCAATCATCATCTTTCTTCCTTATTCTTTTTCATTCTTCCCTTTCATAGATTTTCATTTTAACCTAATTCTACTTGATTGATATTTTACTGTTTCATTAGCATGTCGTCTTTGATTAAGAAAAAAAGTCAGCCCTAGCTAGTTTTGCTCAGTAGATAGAGCATCGGCCTGCAGACTGCAGAGTCCTGGGTTTGATTCTGGTCAAGGGCATATGCCCAGGTTGCAGGCTGGATCCCTGGTTGGGGGTGTGCAGGAGGCAGCCAAGAAATGATTCTCTCTCATCATTGATGTTTCTATCTATCTCCCCCTCTCTGAAATCAATAAAAATATATTTTAAAAAAGGAAAGAAAAAAATCATAGATAAGTACATTTTTGAAACTAGTCATTACCCACATGTCACTTCTTATTGAAATCACAGTCATCCAACATAGGCCATTTAAAATATAAATAATATTTTTCTTTTTCTTGCATTTAACAGAAAATAGAACCCACTCTGAAACTAAAAGAATTGTTGAAATTTAAATAATAAAAGTCTCTTTACAAAAATAGATTCCACTTACTAAAATGCCATTTAAAGCTAACGGGGGGAAATATTGAAAACATTGAGATAGGAGACATTTTAAGAAATTATGTGCCTCCACACTAGATGATATCTCTAGATTGCTTTCTCCATTTTCTGATTTTAAATATTATTCTTCATTGTCAAGTTTTATAATGCTTTTTCCACTAGATTAAAAAACACTCAATCATTAATATTACTTATATATTTAAATGGATTTAATCTTTACCACCAATTCTTTTTACTATGATTTCTTACACCTAAATTTTTTATTCCATCTTTTCATTCAGTTTTTTCTTTATTTCATCTCTTAATCTAGCACCTGTTCTTCTAATTCCAGTGAAGGTTTATGCTGTATGTTGAATATCTGCATGTTTGAGGATGTAGAGCTGTTAGCTTAATATTCTAATCACAAACTATAGCTGGATATAAAATTAATGAGTCCAACTTCCTTTGTTCCAAACTTGTGGATGCTGCTCCATGATTTTTCTGGCATTACATGTTGCATGGAAAAACACAAGGCGGGCCTGAACTTCTTTTTGCTTCTATATTTTTTTAAATTATTATCATTATTAGTAGTAGTAGTAGTAGCAGCAGCAGTAGTGGTATTGGACTATAATAAATTCACTAGGATCTGTGCTCATCATTCTATATAAAAAATTTTAGCATAGGATATAGTGATTTTTTTCTATTAAATCATCTTTATTTTATAAAACATTTTCTTATGTAACTCTTTTAAGCACAATCTTATCTTTGACTATGTTTTTGGTTGAATTTATTATACTCTTGGGACATTTCATGTGGCTTTTGTCTCAATTGATACTTGAAACTTTTTCTTTGCTTATTTCTTGAGCTCTTCTCCCCTTCTATGATTTAATATTTACTGAAATTCTTGCTTTTCAGATTATAGATTTTTTTTAATGCAAGAGGGATACCAAGGTAACTCATTTCCTTGACACTATTGAGAACTGGAAAACTATTTGCTTGAATTTTCATCCAGTGATGTATGTTCTTTTTGTTTGTGTTCATTCCTTTGATTATTTAGTCTGTATGCATAGGTTTTTATGCTTATGTCTTTCTGATAATTGTTTGAATATGACAAAACATTGACTGAACAATACTGTGCATGGTGAGGGGTGCAGAACTAAAAGATGGGAGGAAAAGTCTTTGAAGGTGGTAGACATCTTTTTGTATTGGTTTTCCAGAACACTTTCACCAAATTTAACATTTCCATTGCTGGAAGCCTGTATACAATCCTTCTGTTTTAGGTGTTTGGGAAGTCAGTTTGGATGTCATATAAATTCTGTTTCACATGTCTTCTGATTTGTGATCTGATGATCACTGTTTTCATTGTGTACTTCAGTTCCCTTTTTTCAGAGGTGGAATGACAAGAGTAGGTGGGGAAGAATCAATTGGTAAGCTAACCATTGACATTTATAAATGTCATTGTAGAGAAACTGCCTCTAGGGCAGCGTTTTCCCACAGTATTACCTCTCTTCTTCCAGGGCCAGCCCCAATCTTAGATTCTCCATGGATTCCACAGTCTTAGATATTCAGGGGTCACTAAATAATCTCTTCAGGATTGTGACACTTCTAGGGAAATCTGTCCCCAGTCCCAGGTCCATAGAGTCACACAAGTTCTTGGCATCCGTCCCCTTGCCACGGACCAGATTTCACAGTGTTGCATAGAATATATCAAAGCGTGTGGTTTGGGGTTGTAACTCCACTTTCGATTTTATTTCTCGTTCTGTTTGACTTTCTTTTTCTTTTTATCATTTTCAGAAGATTTAAAGGAAAGATTCTCTAATCATTAAACCGAAGTCTCTTCTTTGAATGTTCAACAGACCTCATGTTAAGTATAAACCTCAGGGCCCTTACAATTTCCATTCCTTTTCTTCCAACTAGAGAAAAGCAAGAATGAATAGGTGAGGGAGATGTGAATGCTTCACCTGTGATGACAGAAGAGAAGATGGAAACCTTGAACTTACC
Source organism: Myotis lucifugus (assembly GCF_000147115.1). Lineage (NCBI taxonomy): Eukaryota > Metazoa > Chordata > Mammalia > Chiroptera > Vespertilionidae > Myotis > Myotis lucifugus. The sequence goes on along the minus strand of NW_005871321.1, from coordinate 780,357 downwards.
AACCTGGTTTACTCCTTCTTCTTGCTATGAAGCTTTATATTTACTCAGCCTCCTTTAGTAAGAGCGAGTCATTTTAAAATAAGTCTTGAAAGAGGAGAAAATTGACCTAGAGTTAGTTCATAAGACCCTTCTTATACTTTTGACAAACTCCAGTATCACATCATTTAGAAAACATAACTTCTACTGTAGGAACACTGTCTCACACAAGGCAGAGCACAGAGGACCCTTCAAACAAAGAGCCATCAAGTGAAACAGTTCAAGAAACTCATTGTAAAAAATAAATCCCATTTTTTCAAAACTAAAGCCATACTTTTTCCTAACCTCCCTCTCACTCCCTACAGCTTTTCCATACAGGTTCCCCTTTTCCAGTCTTAGCATGGCAGTAGAATTTGGTTTGATTTGCAGCATCCCATGAAACAAGCACAGAAAAATGGTTTCCTTAGACCTGCAGTTCAAGGCCTTTCTTTTTTCCCTATTTTGTGTTTAAGGCTCAACAGTTCAGCCTCACCAAGGCCTGGAGCAAGTAAGAAAAATTGAATGCAAAGTTTAAAAGCACTGTGCTTAGAATCTTCATCTCATCTTTGGAGACAGCCCTGGAAAACATGTGTCACCTTTTTAAATAAAGTCTTCCCCCCGCTTTTTTCCCTTCCTCCAAGGTTCCTCCCTCAAGAGATTCAACATGCTATTTTAGGGACTTAATGCTTCAAAGAGTCTAATTCTAATTGGGTTATATGGTAACTGGAAACGTAGCCACAGGGTGTGACTGAAGGTCAAAACAGGAGCTTGCACTTGATTGGGTATCAGAAGGTAACTTATACTTAGCTACTTTCCCATCAAGCAACCTGGTTTAAACCTCAAATCCCGGCTCTCCTATTTTCTAGCCATGTAGGACAAATTACCTGACCTCTCTGACTTTATTTTTCTCATCTGTAAAATGAGCTTAATATAACCCATTTCACATGATCATGCACTCATAATAATTACTGTAGTTTCTACCATAAAGATTAAATACTCAATAAGTGCTAACTTGTATGAAAAAAATTTCTCTCTCTCTCTCTCTCTCTCTCTCTCTCTCATACAAGCATGTGAACACACACATACAATGATTATTCACTGGGTACCAGCTGCTGGACTGAGTGCCGGCCAGCTCTATGAAGTTGGTATCCTGTACCAGTATTTTGCAGATAATAAAAGTGAAGCCCAGAGATGTTAAATAACTTTCCTGAGATGGCCCAACTAGTAAGTAAAGCTATGAAGTTTATATTTGACCCTAGATCTCTGACTCCAGAGCTCATGTTGTTAAATGCTCTGTCATTTCACTCATCCAAGATATTCCAAGTCCTCTTCTGAACTCCAAACAAAGTCTACAAAATGATTTCACATCAGTTCGATAAAGGGCCATGGCAAGGAGGCCCCATACTGATTGAGTTACTGTATATCTTCTGGCCTGGTGCAGGAGGGCCCTCCCCTTGGGTGTCCCTAGCAAAGAACTTCAGCTCCTCGCTCTCTTTCTGAAGGATTTCCTGATTCTCTCTCTCCCACAATCCAAAAAGTCCTCTTCTCTCTGTGGTCCCAATGTTCTTTGTCATTTCTTAATCTCAATAAGTACTTCTAATTCATAGCATTTTTGTTTTCATGTTTCTCTTGACACTCATATACCAGCCCCTGAGACCAAGGACTGTGACTTATTTGTACACTAGAGGCCCAGTGCACAGATTTGTGCACCGGTGGGGCACTGGGCCTGGCCTGCACCCTCTCGCAATCTGGGACCCCTTGGGGGATATAGGAGGGGTGGTGCATGGATTTCTCCCAATCCCTGCAGGCCAGGCCGAGGGACCCCACCAGTGCACGAATCCGTGCACCAGGCTTCTAGTATGCATATAAGATCTTTGGTTAATCTCTTCCCACCCTCCCCACTCCCCCTTCTCTCGGAGATTCAACAGTGGTCAGTGCAATCATAGCTACAGGTCGATTTGACTGTCGCTTAGGCTTTTACATATATAAATTCTCTCCTGGTGTCCAAAAGATCATGTAAATGCATGTTGAATGAAAGATCACACAAACTGCTCTACTTTAGCAAAAAGCAGATATTGGGCCAAGCACTTCCCATATATTCTCTGATTCCATTCTCACAGTTGTCCCATAGAGTAGGTTCTGTTGTTGAGCTCAATTTACAGAGGAGGAAACTGTGATGAAGCAACTTGCCATGACCGTATTTAAATAAGTGGTAGGATGAGGAAATACACCACATGATGCCCCTCTCCAAGGGCATGCTCTTTCCCTCGCCCCAAAGTGAATGAAGAAATGAGCTGTCCCTGTGACAGACCTCATCTCTCCACCTCAAATACCACTCACACACCTACACAGAGGTGCAACCACACTGAATGGCACGTCACAATTAGGCCTTCACTTCTTAGGGTCAGTGTGACTTTTCCATGCAACATAACCTTTTTTAATACACAGACGTCCCTTCTCTGCTTCCTTCATCTGTGTAAAACCTTGTCATCTATTTCTTTAATCAAAACTAGGGCAAAAAATGAGGTCTGAGATGGTGCCCAGGAAGAGAAATGCCAGAATGGAGTGATGACTGGAAGGAAGGCAAAGGGCCATGGAAGGATTGAGGATTGAGGGCAGCTCTGGCCACCCCCTGCTGTAGTGGGCAGTCCCTGGAGCTGGGGCTGCCAGCAGCAAAGTGAGCAGGGCCACAGCCCTCCTTGTCTGCCTCTGAGATCATTCCCTAAGTACAGCACCACTGGGCTCTCCAGGGATTAATCCTTTCTCTCAGGAAGGCACTGCTCCTGCCTGGCTCTGTGTCCTCTGGTCCAACCTCAGAGCTGACTCAATTGTCCCTTCCCTCAAACTCTTTTCACACTGGAAAAGTGCTGGTCCTGTCTACTTTTCCATTTGCCTCTCACTCAGAGTCGGGTTCATCTCTGGAGCCCGAGTGAGTCACAGCACAGGGCCCAACACAGAGGTGATGCTTCGTAAATCCCTATTAGCTTAAGAGGCACCAGCATGTGGAGAAGAATGCACAGACTTCAGTGTTATGTACACATTAATTTACATACTAATTCTACCACTTAGTCTCCATGCCATTTTGGGCATGTACACCATTTCCCCAAGCCTGCTTTTTCTTATTTGCAATTAAGAATATTGATGTCTCTGATTCAACATTGCTCTGTGGATGGTATAAGATAATCCAAGTAAAAGTAGTTTATAAACTATAAAGGGTTGAACAATGAGTAATTCTCATTACAATCAAGTAGTCTAATATCCACTGTCAGATCTGCTATACATGAAACAAAGATTTGACTTATGTCTTCTTAGTGCTTGGAGGTGGTCCCTTGAGTCATCATTGTAATCTGCATTCATTCATTATTCATCCATTTATTTATAAGACTGCATTCAGAAAGTATGTATCTAATATTTTTTCAGGCTCTGTGACAAGTTTAAGAGATGCCACAGTGAGCAAAGTAGTTACGGTTTTTGTCCCTTGATGCTTACAGAGAGAGACATTACACAGATAATCATTAAAATATGTTATTATAGCCCTAGCTGATTTGGCTCAGTGGACAGAGCGTCATCCTGCGGACTGAAGGGTCTCGGGTTCTATTCCAGTGAAGGGCGCCTACCTCAGTTGCAGACTCCTGGCCCTGGTCTGGGGCATGCTGGAGGCAACCAATTGATGTGTCTCTCTCACATCAGTGTTTCTCTCTGTCTCTCCCTCTCCCTTCCACTCTCTCTAAAAATCAATGGAAAAAAATATCTTTGGAGGAGGATTAATATATAGATATATAATACACACACACACACACACACACACTGACTGGCCAGATTATTATGACCACCCCATCAGTACTTCGTTGGGCCACCTTTTGCCTTCAATACTGCGGCGATTCTTCTTGGCATTGACTCCACGAGATGTTGAAAGGTGATGCAAGGAATCTGACACCATGCGTGATGAATAGCACTGTTCTGTGAGATTTGATGGTTGTGGAACCGGCTGCCTGATGGCTCTTTTAACTTCGTCCCACAAATGCTCAATTGGATTGAGATCTGGTGATTGTGGGGGCCACCTAAGCAAGGTAAAGTCTCCCTCATGTTCTTGAAACCACTCCTGCACAATACGAGCACTGTGGCATGGCGCATTGTCTTGTTGGAAGAAGCCATCTCCATTGGGATACACCATCAACATGATAGGATGAACCTGATCAGCAACAATACTTAGGTATGTTGTGCTATTCAAACATTGTTCCACATGAATTAAAGGGCCCAAATCATGCCAGAAAAACATGCCCCAAACCATAACACTGCCCCCACCAGCTTGAAGGGTTGTACTCATGCATGTGGGGTGCATGCTTTCAGGCTGTTTCCGCCAAATTCTCACTCTGCCATCTGCATGATGCAACTGGAAACGTGATTCATAGGACCACATGACTTTTTTCCAATGCTCAACTGTCCAATCCTTGTGTTCCTGTGCGAATTGGAGACGTTTTATCTTGGTAACTGCAGACAGCAAAGGTGTTCGAACAGGCCTTCGGCTTCCATATCCCATACGATGCAGTGTATGGCTAATTTGCCTACAAACGTCAGGTGGTCATAATAATCTGGCCACTCATCATAATATATATCCCACGTTCAAAGGCTGTTAAATTGCGTTGTTTACCCATATCTTCAGAAAAAAAAATCACTTCTACTGTCGTGGTAAACAACCTGCTTCCCTATTTATAATGGTCCGGCCCTCTAGCAACTTCAGCACGAAATTATAGCTAATTTGCCTACAAACTTCAGGTGGTCATAATAATCTGGCCACTCAACTGTAATATATATATATATATATATATATATATATATATATATATATATATGTTATTATAGTTGAGATAATACTGAAAAAAGTGGAAAGGACAGGAAATCAGGGAAATATATGTGGGGAATTAATTGTGTGGTGTGTGTGTGTGTCCATGTTAGTGAGGTTGAGAGGCAATGCTTGGAAATAGGACTTTCCTGAGGACAAGTCAATAAAACAGCCTGAAGAAGGAGGAGGTCACAAGTAGTGTTAAATGTCTATATGTGAGAGCATGAGTGTGGCAGGGGTCGGGTGGGGTGAGAGGAGGCAAGGATAGTTAGACAAAAGCCTTCTCAAAAGAGGGATCTGGTTGACAGGAATAAGGCCACCAGGTGGGAAAGCACTTGGCACCTTGAAAGCCATTTAGGGGACAGACAGGAAAAGATACTTTCTGAAAAGTCTGAAACTTGTCTCACTTTTTCCTATTGGCTTATACTGATTTCCCCAGTTCCATGAAAGACAGGAAGAAAAGAAAAAGGAGGAAGTGAAGAGGATGAAGGAAAAGGACAAGGAGATGAGGAAGAGGGGGGGAGGGAGAGGAGGAAGAGGAGAATTTTGCAATTCCTTACAACTAAATAGCATTATAGCATTATTCCTATAGAATTTTCTGTGTGGTCCCTGTCTCATTGGTGGCCCTGCTTCACTCCACCTTTTAGGCTAAAAAAAGATGGGAATTATCCTGATCTCTCCACTCTTTACTTTCATCATCTAATCACTACTGCTTCTACTCACTAAGTCTATCAAATCTGATGCTTCCTCCTTCCTGTGATTGCTCTTTCTGCTGTAGGCCAAACCCTCAGCACCCCCCAACCTCAATTGTTAAATAGCTTCATTAAAGTTCCATTCATTATTCTCTCAGGAATCCCAAGTCTGGTCATGTTCTCCTCCTTTTAAATCTTTTATTGGGAAGCTCTTGTCTTTAAGAAAAAATCCTACACTCTTGGCATTTGGAATGGCTACAAAATTTGCAGGGCTTAGTGCAAAATGAAAGTGTAGAATTCCTTGTTCAAAAATTGTTAGTAATTTCAAGACAGCCACAGCAAAGCATTAAACAAAACACAAGGCCTTTCTAGCTGCAGGTGTGTGCAGCTGCCCATGTTGTATGCCCAGGAAACAGACTTTGCTTGGCTGGCACTAATGGCCCTACATGACTCAGCCCCTGGCATCTCCTCGGGCTGCCCAGACTATATTAACTCCCAGTAGGCCTAGCATGCCCCTTTTATGCACATGCTACCCCACCTGGACTCTCTTCCTCTGCCTTAACTACTTATTCACCAAGAGTTATCCCAGATACCATCTCTTTCCTATCCTGCAGGATCTATGGACCAATTCTGGGTTCCCACAGCCCTGACCTTCCCTTGCTAATAGCAGTTATTTAACTCCATTGACATCATTTATTTCACATTTTCTGAACCAGATCTTGAGTTCTACAATGGAAAGGGCAAGGACTTCTAACTCTAGACCATGAATGCTTAATATTGATAATTTCTAATATCTGTTGAGCACTTACTTAATACCCTGAACTAACTGTGCTAAATAATTTCTATGTGTGATCTCATGTGATACATATTATTATAGTGAAAGTAGCTTACCCAAGATCACAGCTAGGAAGTGGCAGACACATTATTCAGGGGTAAATCCTTCTGATTCCAAAACCCATATGATTAATTCATTTATTTTATTAATCCTCAAAGTGCCAGGCAAACACATGATTGTAGGATGTAAAAAAAATTCTAATATTTAGAATCTGTGAATGTTACCTGGCAAAAATAACTTTTGCAGATGTAATTAAGTTAATGATCTTGAGATGGACAAATTATCCTGTATTATTTGGGTGGGCCCTAAATGCAATCACAAGTGATATGAAGAGGGGACAGAAGTAGATTTCAAACAAAAGAGGAGAGGGCAATGTGACCACAGAGACATAGAGTGCTGTGGCAACAAGCCAAGGAAGGCAGACAGCAGAAGCTGGAAGAGGCAAGGAATTGATTCTTCCCCTAGAGCAGCGGTTCTCAACCTGTGGGTCGCGACCCCTTTGGGGGTCGAACGACCCTTTCACAGGGATCGCCTAAGACGATCGGAAAACACATATGTAATTACATATTGTTTTTGTGATGAATCACTATGCTTTTATTATGTTCAATTTGTAACAATGAAATTGGGGGTCACCACAACATGAGGAACTGTATTAAAGGGTCGCGGCATTAGGAAGGTTGAGAACCACTGCAGAGCCTTCAGAGTGCTGACCCCTCTATTTCAATTTTGGACTTCTGGTATCAAGAACTGTGAGAGAATAAATTTCTGTTACTTACCAAGTTTTTGCTAACTTGTCATAATAGCCACAAAAAGCTAATATATAGGATAAATAAATGTTTATTTAGAAGAACAAATGAATATATGATGAATGTACACAAGACCTGTATATGAATTGTATATGAATTGTACAGTACATTATTCTTATCAAACATTCACACACACACACACACACACACACACACACACACCTTTCAACTTTCAAGTTAAGCATTGCCCTCATTGTACATATGAAGGAATTGGGACTAAGAGTTTAAGTGACTTTTATAAAATCACCAACTAATGGGAAAAGGATCTAGGAGTATATACCACTCCTCTTGATTCCTATGTTAACCCATTTATTTACTTTTCTGTAAGAAAAGAAAATCAGCTTCAGAGAGAGAACCCTTAAGAAATTTTCTCCCTCAAACTTTGAATGTTTTTTTTACTCCACATCTATGTCCACCTGATGGACAATCAGTGAGAGCAGAGCCCACAGAATGTCAGGTACCACAGCTGTGAACCCCTTGAGGGCAAGGACCACCCCTTCTTCATGGCATTACTCCTGGTCCTGGCACAGCATCTGGCACCTAGCAGTACTTGGTGAATATTTGAAGAGAAAAAAAGAAAGAATCAATAAAATCCAATACCGGACACAGTAAATATTGAGATTTAGTATCTTTCTTTATTTTTTTCATTTTATTATAACTTTAGATGCCTGAGTCTCTAAAATTTTAGTAAAAATAATTTCCAAACAAGTGGGAAATATTAGCTTGTGGTATAGTTACGGCTGTGTCTGGCCTCACTGCTAACAGAGAATGCCTTGAGAGGAGAAAATGCGTGCCTCTCATCTTCTGGGAGGTGTTCAATAAAGCAAGATTTACTGTAACTGAAGACATGAAAAGACCCTTTCTCTACCCTGAGCAGGCGCAGATTTTATGCTTCTGGGATACAGATCTGACTGTGCTCTTCCTATGACTTGGTGTGAGGGTTCCAACTTGAGTACAAGTAGCATTTGTATCGTTTCAGCCACCACGCATCTCCACCACTGTATGTAATTGAGAGCTAGCTCTGGCTTCCTCCGGGAGGAATTACATATGGAAGATTCATGCCTTTGGGGTGTGAACTTCCCAGTGAAAGACCTCTGTTAATTTATAGGAGGTCATAAATCAGCAGGAAAAGAAACATTGGCTCACAGTCCATGGAAGTAAAAGACATCCTCCAGGCACAAATGAAAACCAGGCCACAGGCCTGATGATGATTTAAGATCCTGGACTCAGTGATCTGTCCCTGGCTGATTTGGATTCCTTGGGACTTCTCTGCTTAGGCCAGAAGGGAGGGTTTCGCACTGACTACTGGTCATTAATGAGAGGGATACAAAATGTTGTTCAGCCGACTATACATCGCCGAGAGTGCCATTTCTGCTCCGAAGAGTGATGCCATGCATTGCATCATTGACCACGATCCTGCCAATTGGCTGCAGCATTCATGGTCCCGCGGGCCAAGGTTTGTACTTGTAGAGGACAGCTCCCATTCACATATTGATTTAGAACTGGAATGCTTAGCCTCGGCCAAGATGTTTAGAACGCTGTTCTTGTGGGCTAGAGGCAAGGAAGAAAACAGGTGGAAATAGTCTAGGCCTTGTTCGAGACAGTGGTTACCCAGGTGTATACAAAAGTCAAATTCATCTAACTGAATACTTCAGAACTGCATATTTATTGTATTGAAATGATAAGAAAATGCCAATGAAATTATTTCTCCGAGTAAGAAAAGGGTTATTTATGTTTTTAAAATGAATTGCCTGGAAATATTACTACTATAGTTGTGATTTCTGATCAGGAAAAGCAGTTGCTCCTAGGCACCTGCTATTATGGGTCAAAATCTATGTTAAATGCTAAAGATAGGAAGTCCCTGCCCTTCTAGGGCTTTGGAGCCAGAGGAAGAGGCAAGGTACGTGAACATGCAATTATAGTATGGTCTAGGAGGTGCTATGATGGTGGCGGGGGTGGGGGGACAGGAAGGGGCTGTGGGAGCAGAGACGACCCATTCAACCCACTTGGAAGTCAAGGGTAGATTCCTGAGGCTTAAAGGATGAGTAGAAGTTTCCCAGTCAAAGGTTAGGGAGGGCAGTTGGAGTGGGGAAAAGAACTTTAGAAAAAGGAACAGACTGTCGTATGAAATAGCAGTTTTGTGATTTGTGTGGTTATTTTTAATCATGATGAGTAGCTGGGATGGGAAAGGGTTGTTAGATCTAAAAGCACGAGGTTGGAAAGGGCAGTCAATGAGAATGGAAATGTTAAGAAACAAATTTTTTCCAGATGAGAGTTTGTCTCAGCTGAGCTAAAGGAAAGCAGACTAGAGGCTGCATCCACATGGGAACAGGGCATATTACTTTGTTCTGTTTACCCATTGGCTTGACAGCATAAGAAAAGAAGACAATAATGAAAGCCTTTGATAGGGGTGAGTACCTAGAGGGAAACTGGGAGTCCAGGCCCTTCTCTTTCATGAAGTTTACTGTGTGACTTTAGGCAGGTTCTCTACCTCTCTGAGCCTATTATCGCACTAGTCAGTTGGGGGTAATGATAGCTACTTCACAAAATAGAATGAGATGCAAAATTATTGAGAAAAGCAATTTGGATATTATAAAGAGCTTTCTAAAGAATAAATTTGCTTATAGAGTTGATTATAAGGACAGGAAGAACTTTAAATAAAAAGAAGTCTATGTTTATGAAGTTCTTTCTAACTTTAAATTGGATGAACTTGGCAGATAGCCCTGTGAGTGGCCTATAGGGGGATATTAATGGATATTTGACTGCCAGAGTGTAGGCACGCATGCATCACACTAGACTTTCAGAGAAGACTATGGAAATCCAGGGAGAAAAGAGGTGATGTTGGGAAGTGTGGGCTGCTCTAGGGCAAGGGCAGGGAATATATTCTGGACTTGACGAATTTTGTTAACTATCTGCAAGGTTCTTACAAATTTCCCCCATGTCATTGAAATCATGTCCAATTCCCTGTTCTAGGGCCTTCACACGAAGTGGGAGGCATGGCTGCAATTCCCTGGGCACAGTCCAGGAGTGGGCATAACACTGGCACCGTTGAGTCACCCACCATTGAGTCACTAAGAGATGCTGAGTGCTCCTCTGTGCCTTCACTGACCCGTCTTAATGCTCTGTAGAGACTCAAATCCTGTTTGTAAATGGGAGACCCCCAACCCTCACAGGGGACCCCTATTGCTGTTCTGTGGGAGCCGTCCTGTCCCGTCCAATTGATTGATTTCTCCGGATACGCCGAGGGTGGTCCTGGGAGAAGGGGGTCTTGGCAGGATATCTCCCCATATTCTCAGTTCATTTGCCACTGTGTCCTTGCCAAGTTTTGCTTCCCGTTGCATTTCATCAGATCACTCCTTAGTTTGTCTCCTTAAGGCACATTCAGAGAATCTGAATTAAGCTTCAGTCGGTCCCTGACTTCCCCCAGAATGCGTTGTTAGGGAACTTGCCTACAAAGGCAGCCCGGGCTCTGTCCCAGACTGCAGTCACCCTTTCCTCTTCTTCTCCTCCTCCTCATCATTCAGTGAATCTCCAGCCAGCTTTCCTCAGCAGCCCTACTCTCCTGATCACTGGGCGAGCCCTTGTGTATCCTGAACAGCTATGCCAACAATCTGCCCATCGTAGCCCCATTTTCTGCTCCCTGCAGCCATGAGACTTTTGTCTAATTATCTCTGGACTTGGCAGCAGTTTCATTTTCTAGGAAGAGCATATGAGCTCCAGCCTCCAGCTTCCCTGTACCAAAGACAGGACCCTTGGATGACAGGGCTGCTGTAAATGACCCCTGTCAAGTACCCTTACCCACCCAAAGCAAATCCTTCTCTGAGACAAAGGAGAGAATTAACTTGCAATATCTAACCCATAAGTCAGACATCAAAGTTAATGGGTACCACCCTTGTCTGTTCCAAGGCTTTCTCTAAGCTAAGAGGTTGTTAGCAAACATTCTCTGAAACATCAAGGAGAGCTTTCATAATGTGTCTGTCTGAGCATGGGGACATCTGCCCATCAGAAGCAGCCAAAATAAATCCCACCTCCGATGAGCTACCTCCATCACCCCAGCTATCACTCTAGTCTAGGCCACCATTAGCTCTTACCTGATCCACGAGTTAGAATCCTGCATGGTCTCCCTGTCACTACATTTATACCCCTATAATCCATTCCTCACTGGGCACCTAGAGAGAGAGGGATTGTAAAAATGTAAATCACATGTCATTTTCCCATCTCCTACCCTCAGTCAAATCCCATTTAGGATAACACGTAAACCTCTTATTCCTGCCTATGAAGCCAAATGGCTCTGTTCTTGCTTCTTGCACAAACTTGACTGCTAGCACTGTTTGTCCAATTCACTGCCCCAGCCTGATAATACATGATTCTCAAATTCTCAAATTGGTTCCCTCCTAAGATCTCTTGCAGTAGAAGTTCCCCTTTTCATGGGATATTCCCTTCTGATTTTTATATACCAGGCTCCGTCTTGGCATTTAGATCAAAGATCTTTAGAAAGGCCTTCCTTAGTCACTTGATTTAGATTAGCTGACATATCAGGCTGAGCCATATGAAATTGCTGTTTCATAAAAGTTTCATAAGGTTCAACCCAATAATAATTTCAGAGCTCCAAGTAATCCATAGGCACAGGGAAAGTAAGGAGAGGCCTGGGACAGCCAATGCTACTTCCCAGGCCCTTTCTAGCCATATTAGGACTCCTCTGACCCAGATTTCACATGTATGTTTCTCAACTATGGGTAAAAGCACATCACTTACATGGAAGCCAGATCTTTTGGTTATATAACATCTTTGTTTTATACTCCAATCATTACATAGCTTACATGGCATTTTTAGGGAACCATGCCCATAAGTCTGTAGACTCCAGGTTTATTTACCATAAACAATCCTAGAGTGATAAGGTACCTGCTCCTAAAAGTATCCCAAGGAGAAAGACTCTCCACTAATAAATACCATTCATAGAATTTCTAGTAGCACATTTACAAGGAGATTTACCCAGATCACATTTCTTCCCCCCAGCCATTCCCAGGAAGGAGAAAAAACGTATTGCAGGCCTGTGTAACCCTTTCCTTCCCACTTCTCTAGGCTACAGTTCCCTCACCTGTAAAATGAATACCTCGATCACCATATCTGAGGCCCTAAGGTTCCTAAATCTCATGAACCCATGATAAGTGAGGTTATTTCCTGTCACTACATAGACCAGGTAGAAGCTACATTCATAGCATGTAGCAAAAGGGATGCTCTCCAGGCGGCTTGTTAAACAAAACCCAAAAAGCTCCTTCCTACATAGATTACTGAGCAAGCAGTGTGCAGCGGGAGAAGGGTGCACTCTGGAGTCAGAGAGGCTGGGTTTGAGCCTGAGTTCTCGAATTTATTGGATATATAACCCTTTTGGAAAGCAGCACTATGTGTCTAAGACTCTGTTTCCTCACCCATTAGGTTTGCAGTCGTGAATTTTCAATGACATGATGCATATCAACACCAAGTACAGTGACGGACATAAAGTCATTGGCAAGGATGAGGTCATTCATTCATTTTTGCCATTGCATACATCTACTCTTTCACAAGACCTTGCTGTCTACAGTGTCTACAGTGTACCAAAATAGACTAAGATGATAGGTATTAGGCCTGCTCTGGTGGGCAGCACAGGTAGACCAATAACCACACACACCTCATTTCATTCCTACCTTCTTGCTTCTAGCTTCAACTCACTGCATATATAGCATCCAGAGAGTACTTCCTAAACTACAGGTCTGATCCACGCCTTTGCTTAAAACTCTCCAGTACCTACCTCCAAACCGCTTTAAAGAACAATCCCATGCCCTTCAACACCTTGAGCAAGCTCTCAGTGACGAGGCTGTTGTTTCCTTCTCACTTATCCCCCACTCCCCAGGATTAGTCAGGGTAGACTAAGTACTGGAACAAATACTCCCCAAACTTAAGCAGAATTAACACAATAAAAATTTCTTTTTCATTTACACCTCCATCTAGTTAGGGTCAGCTAAGCGAGGGGTGATGGTCATGGGCAATAGTTCAGAGCCCTCCTTTCCTTTGGTCTTGTGGGTCACCCTCCTCTTCTGGGTTCTCAGTGTTCTGTCTGACAAAATATAGGGAAAGAGAGAAAATATTATTCATGGAAAGGTTTATTGTCCAGACCTGGAACCATATCACCTCCTATCCCATTCTATTGGCAATAAATGAATTCTGAATACTACTTCACCTAACCACAAATGAGGCTGGGAAATTAGGTATTGGTGATCATTAATATTCTTTGTCCTATTCCCTTACAACTGACACTGGAGCAAATGCAGACTCCTACTTATCTGTCCCACCAAAGAGCACCTGAGCTTTTGACCCTGCTGGTCTCTCTGTCAATAACACTTAAGGTAAACTCCGTTTTATCCTTCAGCTCTGTTCAAGCATTACCTTCTCTTTAAGTCTTCCTTTATTGTGCCCATTTCTTACTCAGAGATAAGCTAATTGCTCATCCTTCTTAGTACCTCTAGATTTGTCCACACTGTCATTGTCTTATGGCTTGTTCATATGCTTGTCTTCCCTCTAGAATTTCAGCTCCTGAGCAGTGGCCTGTGCTAAGGCATCATTGTGTGATATTTTACTATTGAGAGGAAAATATCAAGTTAAGGATTAATGCTCTCATTCTGCACACATCCCAGCACTGAGTGAGCTGCCCAGTGGGAGAATGCAGTGACACTCAATGTTCTCAGAGAAACAGAGCTGAGTGTTAACAAGCCAAGTTTAAAGTCAGACCACCTGGTTTTGAAGATTGAGGAGATTGTATAACCTTGATCCAGTTGCTTATTCTATGAATTTTAGGCACTTCATCTGTAAAGCCAGAAGAATGTTAGCTCTTTGTATCACACTGTTGTGAAGAACTCATGAATTAATGGATATAAAGCTCTCAGTATGGTGCTTGATACACACAAGGAACACTCAAAATCCTAGCTATTGCTGTTATGATATCCTGACCTGTGTTGTGAATGGGAACAGAAGTGCTCTCTCCTGACTTTGAGCAGCTTGAATTAGGGCAGAAAACCTTGCCTATGGACACGTGGGCTCCATGGAGTGACTCAGGCAGGCAAGGCCGTGGTAAGCTCCCATGGCCCTGGAAGGGTTTTTTGAGTGAGGTCTGGCAAAGGCAAGGAGAAGCTGACAGAGTAAATGATTTAGTCTGTTCAGCAAAGTAAACGTGGCTCCAGAAAGTTAGAAGGAACTCGGAATGAAAGCTCTGACTGCCACTGGTTGGAGGAAATTTTTTTCCAAATTCAATTTGTTTTCACTTGAGCTGCTTCATTTCATCAACACAGCTCTTCGGAACATTGGCTGAATTCCCTGAAAAATTCTCCCCTTTTAAGTGTTTTTTCCTCTCTCCCTCTTCTCGAAGTTCCTCATTTGCAATAAAAATTAAACACTTGAAAACCTAGAGAAACACCCCTACCCCACCCCAGTGTAGGTATACCAGGTATGGGCTTTCAAATTGATTGGGGAAGATGGGACTGTAGGTTTGGATATACAGTTGCTGTAAGCAGCACAGTGATTACAGTTAAATCATTCACCAAAATGGCCCTGCAGTTGATAAATGGCCTTCTCTTGACAAAGACCCTTTTATGCAGGTCAGTCTTATGTGAGGCCCTCAGGGCCTCCCCCTTTCGGCCTCAGGAGGAAGGCAAAGGAAGGAAGTAGGCCCTTGCCTACAGCAGCACAGAAGGTTTCCCAATCAGCATTCCCAGGTGCAACCCTTTCTCTGTTTACACATCTGGGTGATGGGTGCACACTCCATTTCTCCACCAGTATGATCAGGCTGGGAGCCCAATGCCACAATATGTTGGGGGGTGTCTTTCTTTGTTACCTGGAACTTTTTCAAAAAGCAACAATAAACCAGAGAACACTGCTTGTGCTGGCCCATGCAAGATTCTGAGGTAGCCTAATGTTTCTAGTTCATAACCAGCTAATTCCAGGCCAGCACTGGTTCCTTCTGAGTATGAATTCTCCCAGTTTTAAAGTGTTAGTTCTCTCTGTTGGAAAGGAAATATATAATATCAACAGCAGAAGACTACATAAAGGATATTTTTCTTTTTTTTTCTCCACTGCCTCCTCACCTTTTTTTATTTTTATAAGAACTTGGCAGAGCTGATAAATTAAGCAAGTTTTTCCACACAGGCAACATAAGGATTCATTGTAAACTGTATGCAGGAGTTAACATGACTATCATGGCCTGGTTTCAGAAGACAATTTTACTTAATATTTTTTCTAAATTATTACATATTTAATGCCTATAGTTATGAAAGAATCTGCAAAGGAATAACAAAAGAATAACACCACTATTTTATTCTCATTTGCTAAGACACCAGTACGCTGTTGTAACCCCTGCAAGATCCTGGCAAGCCTGTCAAACTCACGGCTGGCGGCCCGCAGGCTTCGTTTAAATAACATGCTTGCGTGTAAGGTCTTTATGTTCAGAAAAAATTAAAGCCTCTGAAAGTTAAGAACTTGGTTCAAGATCCTATAGCTGGGGTGCAGCAAAGCCATCAATCAATCAAATTTTGACTTACCAACTTTAAAAGCCTGCTCACACCTGTAACTAAAAATTCCCTCTTCTCACTGCCCCCTTCTTCAAAATGGCCACATGAACTGCCTCTGAGGTGGTTAGATGGGTTAAATGAAATATATTTGAATGAATATATCTATTGTACCTTTTATGTGGTTGAATATGACATTCTACCAGCATAAAGTCTGCAGCCTTAGTTGTTAGGAACAATTCAAGGCAACATGGCATGGGGGGATAGGTCAAGGAGGGAAGCAGGGTCCCCCCAATCTCTCTAAGCACCACTCTCACCCTGTCTGGCCTGGGAAGTAGCCTTGTCAATGGACTAACCATGTTTGCTAGTGATAGGGCTTAATTCTTGGACCTCTTCCAGGGGCTACTACATAACTGCTTCTCATTAAATGTTGGTTGAGACGTTAGCTGGTATCTTTCTGACATTTGAAATCTCAGCAAAATTACTTTGACACATTTCCCAACTCTGTAGCCAATGGACATCCAAAACCTTCTCCAATTTCAGCAAATTCCCAGGAGCCAGAAGCCCCTTGTCTCAGAGGGTCTTGTTTTTAGCTGGGCATTTCTATTCTATTCCATTAAGACCCAGCTGGGGAAAACAAAACAAAAATACTATTTTTGACTCTCTAAAATGTTCACTCACACATTTGTGAGAAGAGTCCACTTCATTCAATACTGGGGAGAGGGCCCCAGAGGGGAAATCTCTATCAGCACCATGAGACAATTGCCAAAGGAACAGAATATTACTAGTCAAGAAACGTCCTCTGGCCACCTCTGTTTCAAGGTATTTCACACACTTCATAACACTCTTTCTCCATTTGGCTGACTTCTCAGTTTCCTTCCTCCACCCCCCTCTTTTTTTGTCTTATTACTCATTTCTCACTTATTGCATCAAAGGAGCAAAATTGATAACTCATGCTCCTATCCTGTGGAAAACGAATGCTCTCATCCATGATAGGTTAGCATCTGTCAACACCCACACCTTGAAGATCTCACCAAGCTCCAAAGAATTATTGAGCTCCACCACTCTCTTCCCAGAAGGCATTTCAATGCTGGATGCAAAGATCATTAGATAAATAATAATAATAAAATTGTATAGTGCTTATGTTGCACCAGGCACTGTTCTAAGCACATCATATTTATGAACTAATTTAATCCTCACAGCAACTCCATGAGATTGTTATGATGACATTTCCATTTCACAGAAGGGGACTGAGACCCAGAGAGGTTAAGCAACTTGCTCAAGGTCACGTCTATAGTGGTAGACCCCTGATTCTGACAGTCTGTGCTATTCACTTCTTTGCACTCATTGGATAGAAAGAGGGAAAGCCAGAGGCCCGCCCCACAACTCACTGCACACTAAAGGAATGCATTTATTTACAAAATAAATGAATTAGTAGAATATGAATCAGAACTTTGGGGTTTTGAAAAATGCATAAAATGAAAACAATAAAAAGTAGGTCAGAAGCTATCAGGGTTTACAAAAATGTAAGATCTAAGAGGGTAGTTTTGGAAGGAACAGAAGGCGCCCTCCAGCAAGCAGTCCTCAGGAACATTGGCCAGACTCCAGGAAGTTATATGCAGGGGTTAAGTTGGGTTGGGGAAGGACTGCATTTTAAATCCTATAATCGATCTCCCATACCTGCAGGAAAAGCACCATGGCCACTGAGCAGGCTGCTTCCTTTTGAAGTCCCTTGTGGGGAGATGAAGGTTGTAAAGAGGCAGGAGGAGAGCGTTCATTGTTACATGAAGACTCATGTTGCTGCAGGGGACAGGCCCCTCATCAGAGGAGCAAACTCAGGAAAGTTTCTACTTCCAAGTGATCTTTATTTCCAACTTGGAAACCACCATAGTGTGTCTACATCTGGACAGTGATGTCTGTTATAAGCATACAACTCTCTGATCAAAATTCAGCAAACTGCGTAACCAGGGCTGAGGCTTCTTAACGAGCTAAGGGAGTTAGAGTTCTCTTCCCCAGCTTCCTTTTCTAACACTTCGCTCCTGGCAAAAGGAAAAGTTAAATCATCCTGAATTTCCAGACCCATTCTTACAGAAGAATAGGAAAACCACTCTTGATTAGCTTACTTGACATTAAACATCATGTAAAGATGTATCTTGAGGAATAAAGGTCTCATTCACTGAATGATTCCACCTTTTCCATTTGGCAGACTCTCATACCCTCACCTTTTCTCTCACCCAGATTAACTGAAAGGTTATCTCATTAAGTACTTCCTTTTTGGGCCCCAGCATAACATATATACAAAATGATAATGATAATAACAATACTCTTTACAAAGAATTTACTCATTGACTGCCATGCTGTTTGACAAGCATAATCTTACTGAAATGTTAAGACAACTCTGAGTTAAATAACACCACTTTCATTTTATAATTGAAAAAACAAAGGCTCAGAGAGGGTCCCATGGACCGTGAATGACAACACTTGGACTCAACCCAGGTCTGACTGATTCCAGAACTTGAATTACTTCACTATTTCCCTAGTTGAGACATGGCCACGACCATTGGTGGAGAATGCAGTAGAGCTCACGGCCTCCACCGCCAAAATGCTAGTTCACTCATCTATCCTGAAAGGCCTCCTATTGCCCCAAAGTTTCAATTTGTCCATATCAGTAGCATTGAGACCAGAAACTCTTCATAGACCCTACCCATTCAAGCCACACAAGAGACCACTCAGGTGGAGGGTGTTCTGTCCCTCATCTCTCATGTCATTAAAGTTAGGGAGTTTTTTCTCCTTGCTTCTACTAACCACTTGTGGATTAGATTTCCTCAGTCCATCTAGATCAGCAGTTCTCAACCTGTGGGTTGAGACCCCTTTGGCGGTCCAACGACCCTTTCACAGGGGTCGCCTAAGACCATCCTGCATATCAGATATTTACATTACGATTCATAACAGTAGCAACATTACAGTTATGAAGTAGCAACGAAAATAATTTTATGGTTGGGTCACAACATGAGGAACTGTATTTAAAGGGCCAGAGGTTGAGAACCACTGATCTAGATAATTCTGACTCATTTGAGATATTTGCCTTGCAGCTCTGCTTTATTATACTCCTTCTTAGCACCTCCCTCTAAAGACCTCCTGTTCTGGTTACTCCTAATTCTTGCAATGCTCCTGGTCAAGGCACCTCTGCCTTCCAGTCTTTCTCCACACTCCACATATTGCTTTCATCTTTGGTGACCTCAGCCTTGGATAATCCTTCCAACATCCGGGCCTTTCAGATCCTTGCTTTCTTTATCTCGTATGATCCTCTTCACCTCTCTACTCCAGCCACATTATCTCAATTCAGTTATCCCCAATATACAGACATACCTCATTTTATTGAGCTTTGCTTTATTGTACTTCACAGATATTTCTTTTTCTTTTTCTTTTCTTTTCTTTCTTTTTTTTTTTTTTACAAATTGAAGGCAAGACCTTCAGTCCACAAAAGATCACAGCTTGCTTTATTGTGATACCGCTTTATTGTGATGCTTTATTACAGTGGTCTAGAACTGATTCCATGTGGGCCTACACCATTTTACAGGTCTTCTGGGAACTTAGAGTTAACAGGCCCATCTACGTTCTCCTCATCTCCCAGGGCTCCCTTATTTACCTTCTTTCACATCCAGCTAAGATATCATTGACCATCACAGCAACCACTTTTCTCAAAATTCTCAATTTTTTCTTTTGCAGTGATATTATTGTGAGTCCTGTAAAAAAAACTCCAAACCTGAACAAACTCAATTTACTATTTTCTCTATACATCCACTTGGGTTTCTGGGTAATTTGGGGGTGAAAAAGCACTCTGAATTGGAAACAGTCTTAATTCATGCTCCCCAATCTTAACTAGATCTGTAATGATGCCCAGAAGTCCCATTACGTTTGTATAGGGAGTGCTTTCCCCGCTCTGAGAGAGCTATTTCATACTGTCTCCTCTGCCCTCAAACACATGACCCCCACTTCTCCTTTAGTCTCTATATGACCTTGCCTCCCACAGAAAAACAAAAGACATCAGTCAAACCTCTGTCAGCTTCCTGCCATAAAATTTACCTATTTGCATCTTCGTACTTATCCCTCCCTCCTCGTTGCTTGATGGACTGAAAGGAATATCCTTTATCTTATGGAAAATTGGATCATATTCCTTCTTGACTTCTCAGGAATATTACTCTATCCATCTTTTCCTCTTTTCTTTCTGCATCCCATTAGCATGAGGTCATGGCATTGGCTCCAATCTTCAGGTCCTCCTCCACATTCCACACACATTCTCTCCTCTCTTTCATGGAGAAGGTTCCATGAAGCATCTGTATTAAATATCTCCATGTCATCACTTCCCACTCACGCCTGTGTATCTGGCTCCCCTACCTTCACGTCACTGAAGCTACACTTGACAATTTGACTGATTACCTTTTTCTTGCTACATGGCATGTGCATTTTTCACTATGTGTCTTACTTAATTTCTCTGCAATTTAGTACTGTTGTCCACTCTAAGCATTTTCTTTCCTTGATATCGTATTCTAGTTATCCTCAAACTATGGGGCTATTCAGTTCTTTCTCTGTCTTGGGCCATGTGATTTCATACTTCTCATCTCCCTGGTTGGCTCTCTTTAAATGCCTACAATGTCTTCATGCCTCCCAACCCTGAACATCTATTTCTGGTCAGTTTTTAGTGCAAATAGAAGTGGGGGAAAAAGCTGGGGTAGCCATACTTAATATCTGATGAAATAGACTTCAAAACAAAGGCTATGGTAGGATACAAAGAAGGACACTATATTATGCTAAAGAGATCAATTCAACAAGATGACATAACCATTGTCAACATTTATGCATGCAACATAGGAACACCAAAATATATAAAGCAAATTTATGAACACTACACACACACACACACACACACACACACACACACACACTATAGATTTGGGTCCAAACACCCAAAAGACCCTACCAGTTAAGAATAATACCAGAACCAATCAAAAGCAGTATTTCATTGAGGCCAACACCAGATTTCTTTGCAGCTCTGTTAATTTCTTTTAGGGCTGTTTTCTTCCTCAAAGGAGTATGCTAAAGATTAACTAAGACTGCATATGTAAATATCAGAACACAGTTTTGTCACAAATGAAATGCTCTGCATATGGAAGTGTTTTTCCTTTGAGTCTGTGACTAAGTTGTGGTCTTCTTTTGTTCTATGTGAAGGTGGAGTGGACAACAAACACTAGATTAACCTGTAAAAACAGCCATGGAGGGGCAGTCACTCTGAGAGTACCTATGTCTACAAGACACAATGATCAGCAATTTGGAGACACATATGTGGCTTGCATTGGAACTTGTGACATGATCTGTGCTTTCAAGATGAAATTTAGAAAAGATTCTAACTTCACAGGAAATGAATATGTTCTGCCCAGATTTTCCACAAACACTCTTAGTTCCTGCCTCTCTACTAGTAAAGCTTCCAGAGACCCCCAGTGCAACCAACTGTTTGTGCCTGTCACACCTTTGCATTAGTGATACCCTGAGTATAAATATTGCCATAAAACTCATTTCCAGTAACCACTTCCAAAAAAATTCACTGACTTTGAACTTGGACCGTGTGCCATACCTTTGTAATTCTCTAGTTGCACATCTTCACCACAACATCTACCACACTGTACTATAATTGCATACTTATTTATATCTTTTTCTCACTAGACCATGAGCACCAGGAGGACAGGGACTGTATTTTGCTTATTTCTACATTCCTTGTTTCCAAAAGAGTGGCACATCTTTAGAGTTAAAAACATGAGTTAGGAAACCAAGATGAAAAAAGAATGATACAGCAAATGGGGAAAGCAATGAAGATGAAAGGAAGTCAATGGAAAGGGAGAAAAAATAAAGGAAGAAAAATGGGAAAAGGAAGGAAGGGAAGAAAGGAAGGTTGAACTTTCATCTTCCTATTTAGAAAAGCTAGCTTTAGGATTCTACAGTTCTGGATATTTGGCCCTTTTTACAAGTTAAAATATTATTAGATGACTTTATTGGCATTGGATAGATAACTCTTTGAAAGCTGTAAGTGCAGAGTTGGGATAAAAAGATATTAAGGCTGAGTATGGAGGAACGAAATAATAAATTCAGATACTCCAAAGGCACTCTTCCAGAGATAGAAGTTTTATGCAGTTTCACCAGTGGGGCATGGGAAGGTGAAGTTAACCAGTGTTTCAAGGCTCAACTTTCTACTCAGATATTTGTCAAAAGCTGATTTCTTCAACCAGTTTTCAATAACTTCGTGTCAATACCACTAAGCAAAGTATGTTTTTGGCCCCTGGATGCTATCAGTCAATACAAACCAACTTGGGAACTAATCTAAACCACAGAGATGAAGAACCTCAGAGCATGTTGCACAACAGAAACTATTTGCTTCTACTTATTAATGGTGTGGGATTTTTAGAGATAAAACATAATTCCTTTTTAATTGAATTTTCAAAAAATCTGAACAATCCCAGCAGAGTTTGGGTTTTCCATTCACACTAAGTAGTTTTATTCATTTTTTAATTGCATCTGCTATTTTTTTTAAAAAAACACAGATTCAGATCTTTTTCTCCCTTGCTTAAAAGTCTATCCTTAGATCCCAAGCCTATAAGATAAAATGTGAAACAAACCCCTTTATAATTTGACACTAATTTATATTTTAGATTTTATCTTGTATTGTTTGCTTTCTTGTACCATACATTCTCACAAAGTGGTCTTTCTTACATATTATAAGAAACACCTGTATGCTTTTTTCATATTATTTCTTTTTCCTAGAATATTATTATATTCTTTCTCTACCTACATAATACTCTTCAACATTTACCCTTCCCAGAAGACAGTCTGGCATAGTGCGCAAAGAAATATGGACTGTGGAATCAGCCCAGGTGTTGGATCTTCTACCTAATACCTGAATATTATTGGGGAATTTGTGGACACTCTTAAAATCAAATTGTTCCTCTATAAAATGGTGATAATAATACTGATCCAAGAGAGTTGCTGGCATGATCCTATAAAATAATATATTTAAAGGACCAACATAGTATCTTAAAAATAGTGTTTAGTATTATGATCCTAATCATGTTATTCTCCTTATCATCATCACCACCACCACTACTACCATCATCATCACCAGTATCCCAAGGGTTTTGTGTTAAATATAATAACTCAAGTACAGGTATTAGCACTGGAACTAACACTGAGAGATCAATAATGTTAGTTGTAATCACCATTTTATTATACTTAATAAACTCCACTTAATCAGCATTCTCCCTTTGTTATTCTTACAGATAACTATACCTACCTTTAACATGACAGTTATCATAACATTTCATAATTATCTGCTTATGTATTCCCCTTAGTCTGTGATTACTTAAAAGGTAGTCCTTGCTCAAGTTGATGATGTATCATTAGAACTTAGAGCTCTTAGAAAATTCATTTTCAATGAGCAAAGTTAATGTTACATACTAAGCTACCACTGATGTTCTTGTTTTGTTTTGCCTATTTACAGCCTATTCCATTTATTTGCTAAATGGCACTCCAGAGTGAGGAATATGATCTACGCGCAGATCTACGCGCACTAGAATGGGACAGAGTGCTCAAAACATTACCCCTAATAGCACCATATTCTCAAACTGAACTATAAAGGCTTCCTTAAAAGTCATCTAGAACTTCTAATACCCCCAGAAAGTCCTTGATTACAACTATCAGGATCATTTTGGAAAGACTTGGAGCCTACCCATGAGTTTTCTCAAGTACTCATTACGATTTCTGGGATGAGTTCATAGGAACTCACCACAGGTCATTAAATGATTCCTTCAGCATTTCAGAATTTGGAGCCACCATCCTGCTCCATGGAAAATTTTAGAGGAAATTAGATTATGGTGGGGAACATTGGCCAAATAGATGAAAGGGAAATAAGTGTATTTAATAAATACTCAGTTTTGTGGCTTCTAACAGCAGTCCACGTTTCGTCTTCTATCAAAAAGGAAAAGTATTAATTCCTTCAAAACCTCACTGAAGCTAGCCTCGTAGGCAAGGATTAGGTTCATATTCGACTCCCAAATAAAAAGTAAAGTCCTAAGATCATGCATGACAAGGCATTTTAAAAGTACCCCCCCCCAAAAAAATAAGGTAAATAACAGACAAATCTTAAATTTTACTTCCTGTCTAAACTCAATATATTGTTCTCAAGGAGTACTTTGTAGGGACTAGTGCTGGCATCAGGCAGACCTGATTTTGAATCTTGGCTTTGATACTTGCATAGATTACCTATCTGAAGCTAATTTTTCTGACCAGTAAAATGGGAATAGCGGTCTTCATTACGATAACGAATAGTTGTGATATGTTGGTGAACATGCTTACCACAATGCTAAGCATACAGATAAATATTACTTCCCTTCGCATTTTCCCTTGGCTCCTAGAGTATTCCTAAAATTAAAGTCTCATAAGTTTGTGTTGTGAAGAATCCAAGATATATATTTCTATTTCTATGTTAATTTATAAAAATATAGATATATATACTCTATAAAATAGAAGAATATCATTCATGTACACCCATCTCTAGCTTCAGTGGCATTTTGTTGCTGCAAAAGTACAATATTGTACCAAGTACTTAATGCATGTGAATTGGCTCAAACAAAGCCTAAAAAGCCATGCCAGGTGATAAGACAGATTCCCCCCATCACAGCTCCTGGGCTGCATGACTAATGCTAGGGAAAGAGAGACTCATCTTTTCTACAAGTGCTGTCCTTTCCATGTGCTAGTGATGGTGGAGATAAAGGCAAAGTATGGAAAAATCACAGTTACTGGTTCTCTCTCCTGTGCTCCAAGTCTAATATATGTGTGACCTCACTGAGTTCTCCCAACAAGATAAGGCAGATATTCTTATCATCATTATTATGTTGAATATTACCATTTTATAGAAGCTGAATTATTAAGATGTTCAAGATCACTCAGCTAGTGAATACCTGCCCCAGGTTTCAAAGGCATTCCTGTCCTGCTCCAATATTCCTACCCTCTCCTCTACCTACCACATTGCATCTCATTGCACAGGGCCAAATGAAATGGTTTAAATACAAATTCTCTAGATGTGCAGATGCATTATTGTAATTTTGGAATTAAAGAAAATTTGTAGGGACTTGTCATCTCTGAAAAGAAAGGGGAAACATAAAATCACAAATTTTAATTTCCAAGGAGTCAATTCAGGTGAAATTGCAGATCCTGAACGTCAACCAACAAAAATCCAGATTCATTGCCTGGATTTGAGTTCCAGGGATATTCCAAGACTATCAAATAAAAATAATAATTGTGAAGGGAAACATCAGTTTAGTAGCAAATTAATCTGTTAAAACATAAGGCGAGCAATGCATTGTGTAAACAATTCATTTTTACTGGCCTGTATTAGCCCTTGAAGTTTTTCAGTTCTCCCGAAGTTATTCTCTTCTTATTCAGATATGTTGGCAGTAACATCAAGTCTTTAGCCAAGAAAAGGAGGACTGGCCAGACCTCATTAGGCTGCAGTTTCAACTAAATATTATAAAGGAAAAGCGAGATTTGACAGCAAGTAGGTTACAGAAACAGGAAAACATTCATCACTGGGCAGGCAGCTCTGTCTTCACGTTCTGTCTTAAGCCTGGCTAGTCAAAGGGTAACATAGTCAATGGGTAACATTGACAACGTTGAAGCACGTTGCCAGTCATAGAGGCCCGGGGTAAGTTAGTTTATGAGAGCACTGACCTTATTTCAGCTTAAACCACCAGCCAGGACTCCAGAGCAACTGACAACTCAGCATCAGCTTTCTGCCTTGGAGGCACAATAGTCCAATGAAGGACAATGTACTTTCTTACATTTTTAAATCCCTTTCCTGACTTCTCTTTTTTCTAGTATAAAAGTAAAGACCAAAAAAATCAATGACTGCTAATAACAATAACTAGAAAGTGAGGAAACAACATAAGAAAGGGGAATAGAAGATAGAAGTTGTCAGTGCAGGAGTAGGGATTTCTTTGGTGCAATGTAAGAGGAAGTAAAGGAAAGTGAGACATAAATAAAGCAAAACAAAACAAATAGATTCTCAACAGATACATAAAATTTGCAATAAAAATTCAACGGTTATTCAAGATAAAACTATTAGTGAATTATCAACACCAGTAAAATTCCTTAGTGTATTAATAAGCAGCTATCCAAACCTAATGCAGATATAATACTTAATGATAAAACATTGGAAGCTTTTTTATTAAGGTAATAAAAGATAACAGTATAGCCCTAACCGGTTTGGCTCAGTGGATAGAGTGTTGGCCTGTGAACTCAAGGGTCCCAGGTTTGATTCCAGTCAGGGGCATGTACCTTGGTTGCGGGCGCATACCCAGTGGGGAGTGTGCAGGAGGCAGCTGATCGATGTTTCTCTCTCATCGATGTTTCTAACTCTCTACTCCTCTCTCTTCCTCTCTGTAAAAAATCAATAAAATATATTTTTAAAAAAGATAACAGTATAGTCTGCATAATAATGATGACTAGTCAACAGCATATCCTGACTATGCAACAAGACAAGAAAGGAAGCATAAGAATTGGAAGTGTCATTCTATATTTAGAGACTATAAGAGTATCAACATAGTAAATCAATAAAACTATAGATTAATGAATTAATCAACTATGAGATCTCAGGAAGGTTGAATAATGTATAAATATCAGTAATAATTTAATATAAGTATAGTCATAATAGCAAAAAATACTCTGGTATTTACAAATTTTAAAATACATATGTGCAAAGCCTTATGGAGAACATTATAAAATGTTCTTATGAAACATAAAACAAACCAAAATATATGGCAAGCTGTGCCATTTCCATGAATAGAGGTGTGAAAAATCAGAGTGGTTAATTTGATCCAAATCATTGACATAGTCCGTGATATTTCAAATAAAATTCCAACAAGACTTTTCCCCTACAGCTTTATACACATAAAAAAATTCATCTGGATATGCAAGCACAAAGATTAGTCAAGTAACTGAAGGGAAAGAAGAAAAAATAGGAGGTAGCAGTTAACGACTTATCTATTAAGACATATATATATATATACATTTTTAAAGCTATAGAAATTAAAATAGAGATGTATTGAAACAGGGAAGAAAAGTCAATGGAACAGAATTTGAAGTCCTTAAATAAGCTCAAATATGTGTGAGAAAGTGGCATAAGCGAGGTGGCATTATAAATCAGTGGGAGGAAAAAAACTAAATAAATGGCATGATTGCCCATGCAGAATTCACTTCATACATGAAAATGATTAAATAAAATGTAAGTAGAAAAGGAATTTTAATTAGTAGAAGTTCTAGGGTAATAAGTTTTGACCATGAGATAAGAACCAGAGTTTTTGAAATCTCTCCAATCAGTGGTTTATAGGAAAAGCACTGATAAAACTGACTACAACAAAATTAAACTGTTCTCTACAAAAAAACTCTCAAACATGCCAATGGAGGAAAATGGCAGGCTTAGAAAATAATAAAACCAACAAGGCTTAGAATCCTGAATAGGGAGAGAAATTATTTGTCAGTTTAAATAAGCCAACAATATAACTTAAAAGTGGGCAAATGATGTGAGCAGAGGATTCAGAAGAGTCAATGAACATATGAAAGGATGATTATCCTCACTGGTGATAAAGGAAATGCAAATTAAAACAAGAGTGAAACACCATTTCACATGAAATAGTTTGACAGGCATCTAAGGAATCTGTCAACATCAACTGTTGGTAAAGACATGAGAAAACTGAACTCTCAGACCCTGCTGGTGGGAGTGTAAATTAGTGCAATCACTTTGGAGAGCGATTTGGCTGCAGATAATGAAACTTAAAATGTGCATACCCAATGACAGCAATTTTCCGTTAGAGAAAGGCTTGCTCCTATGTCCCAGGGTAACCAGGGTATTTGTATAGCATTGTTGTTTGCAGTGGGATAAAAATTGAAAATAACCTTTATGTTTTCAACAGGGAACAGGCAAATAAATTTCATGTTGCATAGATTAAAAAGGAGGGGAAAGCAGGTTGTTAAAAGTATGTTGTACAGAATCCTTATGCAAGTATATTTTTAAAAACATCAACTATTTATTTATGGACACGTTTTATAATAAACAGAAATTGGGGTTGCAAAGTTTGTGCTGGTGATTGCTTCTAAGGAAGGATGAAAATAGGGGGAGGAAGAGGATCTACTTTACCTGTAATGTTCTATATTTTTAAATAAATCAATTGCATGGTGAATAAGTTTTAACAATTATAGTTGGGGAAGGCTTCCAAGAGAACATCTGACTCTGCTGCCTAATGTAAGCAACAGGAGGAAGAGATCTTTGTTTTCCTTTCTGTTCTCAGATCATAGAGGCACTTAATCACCCTTGGTTCGCCTCTCACATGTATTGAAACCCAGGGTGTTTCCAGGACAGAGGGAAATGCAGAGATGAATCAGATACCATCCAAGTTTAAGAAAGCTCAAAATACATCAGGGTAGTAGACTTTAGATAAAACTTGTGTGCATGCCCGTGTGTGTGTGCACACACTACTGGCACACATCCACAACACTAAATTGCCACAAGCGATAAAGCTCAGGTTCTTGCAAGTCTCAAGGCTTATCATCTCATTCCTCCAATCAGGCACCACTTTGCATGTCTGCTCAAACCACTCGAGCCAGGACTGTCCAAGGCAAATCCACACCAACTCACTCTACTTACCTTCTTCTGGGGTCGACCTGAATGCTCTCTGGAGCTTCATGTAGTTCTTCCCTCAACAAACATTTAATGAATTGACCATTACTAGGCATTGTAGATAAACACACTCTCTTTTGATCCTCAGAATAGCCCTATGTGGTCAGGATTTTAACCTCATTTTATAGGTAACACACACAGTTGAAGTGTCTTTTCTGGTTTCACTGTCTATAATTGGTATGACTGGAGTTCAAACCTAGGTTTGATTGACCCCACAGTTAAGCTCTGTAAAGAGACCTGAGAATCCAGTTGCTGAATCAGCTTCCTTTGAAACCACTTCATTCAGAGCCTTCTACCAGACACCATGAAAAGAATCAAAATATATAAGACGCGGTCTTTGCTGCAGAACAACAGGGGATCCAGTAGTAGGTTTACCTCCTTGGAGATATAAGAACCCTCTCTGTACAGGGCGGTTATCATTAAGCCACTCTACAGTGCCCTCCAGGCTGGAAGCCTGCTGCCTGTCATCTTTGCACACAGGTCTCCCTCTATTCCAGGCCTTTGCAGATTCCCACATCCCTTTTGGGTTTGGAGGCCAAGAATTGATTTCAGCCCTACAGTGAAGGAAAGACCTGAACTGTCGCACTCCAGCCAAGAATTCTCATGTGTGGTAGAGGGAAACCCCTTCTTGGTCCAGCCTAGAGGTCTCAGTGCAATTAACGTTGTTGGAAAGTTGAGAGAAGTAACACCTAAAGCCTGCCTGCAGATGGCCAAGCCCCAATGAATTTTTCAGGTGGGTTGGATGATTTTTCCTCATGTGTTCACATGCAAGCCTGCTGAGCTCATCTGCAGCAGGAAGTGGGATCAGTGAAACACCGAGAGAAAAGGCAGGAGCGCATCCTCCGAGCACAGCTGGAAGAATCAAACTCGGTTTCTGGATGTGCTTTGTCTACACAATCTGAATTTAAGAAAGGGTTCTTTTTCTGTTTGTTGGTTTGGTTTGGCTTTATTTTTTTGTGTTGACCACTACACTTGGAAAAAAATAACCAACCCCTCCATCCCTATGAACCACAGAAGCAATTTATTGTAGAATATCCTGTTGTGACATTGACTATGTTCTTTAAAAAAAAAAATGGCAGGGCGTTGCCTCAGTGCCAGTTGTGCCAGTTGCAATCATCTTGTCTGCCAGCCCGACCTGGGTAGGGGGAGGGGTCTGGGGTAGTGAGACACACTGTGGTTACTGGCATGCAGTGGCAGTGACTGTGGAAGCCACACTGAATGCCAGATGCCAGCTTACATCTGCAGAGTCAGCAGCGAGGAGAAGGAAGTAGGGGAAAGTGCATTCAGAGAGGTTTGAGCTGTCAGAATCCTCAGGCATCTCCCCAGTCACAGGCTCCCAAACCTGTTAAACAGCAGTGTTACCTGAAACACTTTTGAAAAATACTGATTCCTGGAGTGCACACCAGCATTACTTAACCAGATTCCCAGCCCAGAACTCCCTGAAGTTCCTCTTGTTCTCTGTTAACTCATCATTCCTACCTCCTCACTGGCCCAGTCTCAAGGAATGGTCCCACCAACCATTTGTAGCTTAAATCAGATACTTGGGAGTTACCTCTTTCTCACCCTTTACACAGAATTCATGTGTAAATTTTAATATTAAAATTGGATGCCCTTCCCTTCCCCACTGCACTTCCCCAGTTCAACTACCCCCATCTCTCCCAGGAACTACTACAGTAGCTCCCTAAGTAGTATCTTGGCCTCTGGTCTGGCCACCCTGCCCATTCTCCACACCGAAGCCAAGGGGATCTTTCTAAAGCATCAAAACATGAATCTGATCTCATCACTCACTGCATAACATCTTTCAATGGCTTCCAAAGAACAAAGACTTTGACCAGCCTTTCATAGCTGATCACAATTTTTGTTATTCCCCCAACTATCACTTTTCATCTCAAGCAACACAAAACTTCTATTTCCTTACATGGTCCCTTTCTTTCTTTCTTTCTTTCTTTCTTTCTTTCTTTCTTTCTTTCTTTCTTTCTTTCTTTCTTTCTTTGCCCCTTATAAGAAATCTTCCCTAATCCCAGCCATCTGGTTTAGTGACTTTTTCTCTTTGCCTCTGCAGCATCCTATGATTTCCCCCATTAATCCCTTTGTCAGATTATATTCAAAATGTTTCATGTTAATTGACTCTACTTTTCTATGTGATGTGAGGCTCCTTAGCACTAAGATTAATTCCTGGTTTATGTCTATATTCCAAGAATAAAGCACATGCCCTGGCATTATAAGTACTTAAAGTATTTGTTGGGCCAGGTCAACTTCTCCTAAAATAAGTTGATGGACCCAATTCCTAATTATTCCCCAAGCAGGTTGTTTTCTGTAAAATGTGTTTTAAGAGATGCCAGTAACCCAGCCAATCCTTGGCCACCTGTAGTTGTCAATGCAGGTGGCCAGGGCTCTAGAAGTTAGAAGCTAGATTACAGGTTAATAAGCAACACCCTGGAATGGACAGATATATATCCCATTTGCCTAGACATTCTGCATATATGTGATTACTGAATCCTTACAAATACCTTGAGAGAGATGTTATTGTGTTTATCTTACATTTAAAGAAATGGGCTCAGAAAGAATATATCTAAGACGACCCAGACACTGTGGGGTAGGGCTATGGTTAAAATCATATCTGTGTGTTTTCAAAGAGTGTACTTTACCAGCCTGTCAACTAATTTTGTAAAGATTTTTTGGGATCACAGTTACACCCATTCTCTTATATATCACCTATGGCCGCTTGTATGTTATAAGGACAGAGTAGAATCATAGCAACAGAGTTGAGTCATTGCCCACAAAACCCAAAATACTTATTATCTGGGCCTTTATGAAAAAAGTTTGCTGATCCCTGCTACAGTTATGAAAATGTCACTGAGCCATTGCCAATCAGGGTCCCTGGCATGGCCATCCATGTGCTTCCTAAAGAACAAGGCTCCTTCTCCCATGGCCTCCAGCCTGTGAGCAGGACATCCTTGGTTTTCAGGCCCAGAGGTCTCCAAGTTCAGACTAGAAAGCTCCTTTCTGAGCCAAAATCCAGGCCTTCCGGGTGCTGAGTCAGAAGTGACAGCTCGGGCATCCGCTGGCCAGTGATGCGATCTTCATCCCATCCTGGGACTCCTACAGGGGCCCTGTTCGTTTCTCCTATTTATATGCTCAAAATAAAAGCTTTCATTTCCCTTCCTTCCCTGAACTCTTTGAGAGAAGCCTGATCACTATAACAGAGACAAATACGATTTACTAAGCTCATTTCCCCTAACACTGGACACCAAGTGCCTCTGGTGGTGGTAGACCTCCTTTTCCACTTGAGGGAAGTGAGCCACATGCTTGCCTAAGAAGTAAATCTTCCTCCCAAGAAGGACCTTGGGAGCTTCAGGAGCTTTTTCCACTAGAAAAAGAAAGAAAAAAGTTAAGTATTTAACATGGCACCCTGCTATACATGTATTCATTTTATAATTCAAAAAGCCAATAAGGCCCAGCCGGCATGGCTCAGTGGTTGAGCATTGACCTATGAACCAGGAGGTCACACAGGGTTCGATTCCAGGTCAGAGCATATGCCTGGGTCATGGGTTCAATCCCCAGTAGGGGGTGTGCAGGAGGCAGCCGATCAATGGTTCTCTCTCAGCATTGATGTTTCTATTTCTCCCTCTCACTTCCTTTCTGAAATCAGTAAAAATATATTTATTAAAAAAAAAAAGAAAAAGCCAATAAGGCTAATTTTAAAATAATAACAAAAAAAGAGAAAGTCTAGTTCACAGGTGGTTTTGAGGACCAGTTAAGATTATGCAACTAGCTCTTATAAATTCTAATGTGCTTCATAGAAAATAAGGTGGAATTATTATTAATAAAATTTAATATTCTAAAACAAGTGAGGGTTATTCATATTACAGATGTTATCTTTATAACCTGCAATAATTTCATTTAAGGAATTAAGCTCACCCAAAAGCAAATCCCAGAAAAAGAATAAACCATACATACAAAATAAATGTATATGTATGCATTATTTTCTCCCCAAACAATATCATGACACTTTAATGAACCTCTGAAACAGATTTAAAAAGAGAGCTGTCCTACTGAACACAGCCCTCCCCATAAGGGATCCCTAAATTTACTGAACTGCCCACAGGGCATCTCAGAAAGACCCTTGAGTTCTGCAGAATTAACAAAAACAGAGAACTGCCAGCTCTGTAATGATGGGAAGTTGACACTGGAAGCAAACTTAGGAAACATTTCAAACCCATTCCTCATTTTCCATATCAGAAACTGTTTGCAAAAGAAAAGAAATACTTTACTCGCAGTCACAGAGAGCTCATTGGTGAATGGACCTAGTTTCAAGCTTAGATCATTTGCATCCAAAAGAAAACTCTTCTCTACTCCCCACTCCCCCCACCCCCAAAAAACCCCCACAAACATTCCTGAGGTGTAAAGTGAGGTCCACCTGAAGAAGGACAGGGGATTTTAGAGTTACTAGGGGAAGGGGGACTACCTGAGCCTCCGGAGAGCTTTTCAGAAACCAGGTCACCCTACACTGAGCAGGAGGCATCCGGCACGCACAGTGCTGCCAGGCCCCCACGCCATTCATCACTCCCTCCTGAGCCACTTTCCAGACCTACACTGGACTCTACTTCCTGACAGGTTGTATATCGTTTCCGTCTCTGAGCTCGGGGTTCATTTTTCTCCCATTTATGGTCCTGCCTTACCCTTTGGCTGAACACTAGCCACACTTCTGCTTTGCCTGATCAAACCCAGGCTATAAGCATTGGCACACTTGTTCCCTAGGGGTGTCCCCCAAGACTTTTACCCTCTGAGTGGGACTCTGGCAAGACTTGGGGTGACCCTTTCCTGCAAGACCAGATCCCTGCACTGTAGGAAGGAGAGGCTTAGACTCTTCTGGCCTCCCTCCCCAGAGGTACCCTTTGACCGAATTTTGCACCCACAGCATGGGCAGCAGATGGTCCCCATGCTTGCAGGTAAATCTGGGCACCTCTCATTCTGACAGAATGTGCCCTCCTACTCACAATTAATATCACCTGGCAGTGACAAAAGATCTTTAAGCTTTGAAAACGCCTCATAAGCATTTATTAATTGACCAGACTTGCCAGCTCCAAATATTTTTCCTCTACCTCCCAAGCCTCTGGGTATTTACCCAAGCTACACCCACACTCCCCACAGAACTTACAGCATCGGCTCCGAGTTGGGAAGCTGAGCTCAGGAAATCCTTACTGATCCAACTTGCCAGCGGAACCCCCAGAGATTTCCTAGACCACATGACTTCCACTAGCGAGTCTCAGAGAAACAGAAATGATGTAGATAGAATTTTACATTTAGAAAGATGGGGATTTAAAAATCCAGAATCCCCCTGGGAAAGAAGACCTAACCTCAGAGCCCCAGGTATTTCATAGGTAAACAGATGTTAATACCTGCACGAGCAGTTATTAGGATAAAAGATGGAGAATCAGATGGTTTCAGGTTGGTACCTGGTGACACTTATTGTTCGATGTTTTCTATGGTATAACCTGCAGAACCCTGTGAGTTAGGTCTAACTGCTGCCATCAGTTTAAAGATGGAGAAACAGAGACACGGGGAGGTAGGGTAGCCGGTACCAGACTACATGGTGAGTAGGGAGACATCTGAGATTTGAGCCTGGACAGTCTGGCTGCAGACCCTGACTTCTGATGCCCACATAGTGGTTCTCAATGGACAGCGGTTTCAGGATCCCCCTCACACCTGGGAGGGCGGTCAAGCTCTTCTGAGTTAGAGATCCAGACACACCTCTACTGTCTACTTCTCTATAGTGAACCCCTGGGTGTTTTTCTTAAATTTGGACAAACAGAACCTTAAGTGGGTTGTACACATTCTGGAAATGATAATATCCTATCAGAAAGAGTTGTCAGCATATTTTTTTCTTTTTGGTAGTTTTGTGCCATTTGTGGAATGAAGAAATTTGTGGAAACAAGCAATTTGTGATGAGTCCCCTCTCCTCTTCTCCCGTCTCCTCTGTGGCAACTTTTCTCATATGTAAAAATAGCATCTAACTCAAGAGAGTGCTGGAAAGGCAAATGATATTAAGCTTCTCTGTTAATTCAAAAGCCCTCACGGTCATTTACTGGGCTAGTTGTGACAACTTCTTTCCATCTTTAACTTGTTTAATTAACCTGCTTGGCGGTGCTTACTAGTGCCAGATCCTGCATGTGGCTGTGAAACATGGAGATGAATAAAACGCAAACGCTGTGAGGGAACACCCCGCCACGTGGTAAATGCGACGGTGGTGGAATTGCTGCTTAGGGAACAGAGTGATTAACTGTTAGGGGTGTCAGGAAAACTTTCAAAGGGAAGGCAGACTTCTTTGATGGATTTCAGTAATTGAATAGGTTGGACAAGGGTTTGGGGGTGGTGGTGGTAGTTAATGTCCAGGACTGGAAAGGACCTCCCTACCAGGAGGAACAGAGTATGGGAGGGAATGTGGGCATGAAGCATCATGATGTGGTGTGGAAACTGCTAATCCCCCTGTTTATTAGATTTACTTATGCCTGGCAGGGACCATGCTGGGTGGACGAACCTAGATCTGGAAGGGCCTTGGATGCCACAACTCAAGAACCTGGAGTTACATTTCCTTCCATATTCAGAATGTGTAGAAATGGTACGTTGACTAGGTCATGGCCCTCTGCGTAGCAGTCACTGGCCCTCTTACACCTGGTTCTCTAACAAGACACTTCTCCCGTCCACTGAGGAGCCCACCCAGGCCCTGAGTCAGCTCTGCCCTTCCCAGAGCACGCCCACCACCACCCACAAGGTACCTGAAGTGCTTGCAGCAGCAGAAAGTGGGAGCAGCTCCCCAGAGCAGTGGAAAAATAAGCTGCTGAAAGGTTTATTTCCCTGCTCAGAATATTTTTACAAAGCAAACCCACAAGGCTTGTCACCACACACTCAACTATTTTTAAGCTTCCTGACCAGATCTCCTAGATGGGCCTTGGGGGACGGTAAGTGGCGGCAGGGAGGTGGGAGTTGCTCTTGGCTTTGGGTACACTAGGTCTTCAGGGAGTCCTGAGATGTGGTTTGGCCATAGAACATTTCTGGGGGAGGAGGGCGTGGGGGTGAAGTAGAAGCAATTAGCCCCCTTGTCTGGGAGAGGGAGGCTTATTCATCTTCTCTGACCAACAGGAGCCCCAACCCCTTGCCTTCCTAGAGCACAGGGGCAGCCAAGGGAAATGAGGCAGGGATTTCACCTCCCTCCAAGCCGCTGTTTCATGGATTCAGGCCACAGACAAGGGGTCCTTCACTGGTTTTGCACCATATGCTAGGCCTGAGTCATGACTCAGCCAAACAGACTCCTGTCTCCTCTCCCACACTGACCAGAGCCTCAGCCAGATGGGGCTGGTGGGTAGGTGGCTGAAAAGCCAGAAAGGGCAAAGGCTGTGTGGGTGACCGGGCATTCTCAGAGTTTCCAACTGTGATATTTCTTAGCTCCTGAGGTCCCACAGCCAGTCCCAGTACAAAGTCAAGTGAAAATGACCCAGGTTTTTCTGGGAAATAAGGTTGATTTTATCATGTTTTATCCAAATAATGGTGAAGTGTGGCCGTTGACAAGAGAAAGGAAGCAGCAACACGTTCATCATGCAGAGCAGGGTCCTCAGGCTGAACTGGTGCAATAATTTTTTAAAGAAAAAAAACTAATACCTGATTGAATTTGGGGGGGGGGTGTTAATAACTTTAATAGTAGCTTATGGGCATGTTTTAACAGGGCTTATATGCCATGTATCACATTTATTCCTGCAAATAACCTGGTAGGGTACAACAAGGACCCCTTCTTCATTTTTCAAATGAGACAAGTTATGCAAACACATAATGTTGCAAAGTGAATATCAAGATGCAGGTCTCCTGAATCCTAGATAAGATTTTATAAAGACATATGATACAAAGCATGCCGGAAAAAACTTAAGAGTATGTTAATTAACAGAAGTGTAATGACTCAGATTTCTCTGAAGCTCAGAGAGGTGAAATAAATTGCCAAATGAAACAGAAACTGGAAATTACAAGGCCAAGATTTCAAACTAAATCTGTCTGGCACCAACTGTGTGGTCGTTCCTCCTATTTAAAGTGTTCTCCATACTCCCTTTTTTAAACATAACTTTAACATGGTGTTCCCTATCTGACATACTTTTGAGGATTGCAGGAATGCTTACCTGCTCTGGGTAGATTCCTGTTCAGCTCTTGGTTTTCATTTGTGTTCCCAGCTTTTCCTCAATGGCTCTGGCCACCCTGTCACTACCTCTTATGCTCCCTGAGCTCACTCTGGTCTTTTCCTTTCCACTTCCCGAGCTCCTGTCACTCAAACCCGTCATGTGCACAAAGATCCATGATAGTAGAAGGACATGATCACACATAAAGCAACTTAAAATCAGGGGCCAGATATTACTCTTCTGAAAGGTCATAAGCTATTTCCCTCCTTAGCAGCTACTTCTCTCCATAGCTCATGTTCAGCACAGGACTCCTGGGACCTCCCATAGTCGTTGCTTCCAGGGCCCCAATAAACTGTATTTAGTCATCTCAGCTAGACAATAAAAACTACCTTACTTTACTAAGCAAACCACTCTAGCCTGCTATGTCAACAGCATGGCTTCCTCTAACCCTCTTTCTCTAATCAGAACTTTCACGAGAGTCATCTAATGCAAGGCTTCACTCTTTAAGAAGGTCTGATGTTATAATCACTTCTTAATCTGCAACTGTCCTATACCAATCTTTTAAGTCAGGTTCAAGGTATAATACCTGTGCTTCTTTCCTGGCCTACCCCCTTTCCTCAGCATTTACTAAAATGTAAATAATAGTGTAGTGTGCAGAGAATTTTTTGTTGTTGTTGCCCAAAGAAAACTGCAAGGATTAAAACTTATTTTTTTCTTTTTTTAAATGTATTTTTATTGATTTTTTACAGAAAGGAAGGGAGAGGGATAGAGAGTTAGAAACATCGATGAGAGAGAAACATCGATCAGCTGCCTCCTGCACGCCCCCTACTGGGGATGTGCCCACAACCAAGGTACATGCCCTTGACTGGAATCGAACCTGGGACCCTTCAGTCCACAGGCTGATGCTCTATCCACTGAGCCAAACTGGTTAGGGCTTATTTTTTTCTTATATCCCCTGATCTGCTTTGATTTAACATCTCCATATAACTTATCCTCTAACAGATCTGAATTTCAGAAATCAGTTTCCCTAAGTTAAAAGAAAATACAATTTTCCATCTGTCTTTTTTCAAATAAAACTCTTCTTCCTCATCATTTTCACTCTGTTTTGGCAGACAAACAAGAATTACATCATAACCTTGTGGTCCATGTTTCCTTGATTCAGGCTTGTTGGAGATGGAGCTTAGAATGAGGAAATTTGGATGATTTCCACTTGAATTCTATGGCTTTCTGACTATGGTAGTCTTTCACCTCCAGGAAATTATAGGGAAATCCAATGTGGGCCATGGCTGACAGGAAATGAAAACTTCCAATTCTACCCCAGTAGAGAGCAGGCCTTTCTGCTTAGCCATAGTGAATGGTGAAGAATAGGTCCCTTGCTTGGGTCAGAGACCCAAAGACATTATCAAGCTCAGAGTGTACACAGGAAGTCCAAGACCACAAACTGGAAGTAGGAAATTGTAAGAAACAGTTTCTAATTCAAAGGTGCATTTTGAATTTTCTCCAGTGCATTTTGAATTTTTCAAAATGACATTTTTAATACTTCCCTGTCATAACTGAAGTTACCATTTCCCTCAACATCAGGCTAAAGTTAATCAGACTTGCATTTGTATCCAACTTTGCTATGAACTAGCTCTGGAACCTTGAGCAAAATAGACCCTTCTATGAGTCTATTCCCTCACTGAACAGTAGATGAATTTAGGGTCCTGTCTTGTTTGCCTCTGGGTCCTAGCGCTTAGCATACCTGGTTCTCTATAATATAATCAGTCATTGTGGAATGATTAATGAATGAGATTTTTAGTCTTCTCAGGCTGCTATCACAAAGTACTACAGAATGTGTGGCTTAAACAGCAGAATTTATTTTCTTATGATTCTGGAGATAGACATTCAAGATCAAGGTGCTATGAGGGTTGCTTTCTGGTGAGGTCTTTCTTTCTGGCTTGTGGATGACCATCCTCTCACTGTGTCCTCACATGAACTCTTCTCTTTGCATGGAAAGAGAGAGGGAGGAGAGGGGACTGAGAGGTGAGAAGAGGAGAGGACAGGACAGGGGCTAAGATGAGATAGGAGCAAAGTATGTTACTTATCCTATTGTGAAAACAGCCTGTAAAAATTTAAATTCAGGTCTCATGTCCTTAAAAGGTGTTCTGGCATTGATCAAGTTGTTAGTATTACTTGTATTGTGGGAAAGTTTACATTTAAGTAAGATCTGGGTACAAAGTATGATAGAAGATCTTCCTTCATTATCAAATGAAGGTGATCACAGTAGTTATATTAATATATGTAATTATTGTATGAAGATTAATACAATATATTCTAATCCTTAACCAATTGAAGGGATTCCCAGTCATAAATAATCTTGGATAGGGTTTAAGATAGGTCCACATTTTACTAAAAGCCATTCAAACGCTAGTGGCACTTCTTAATAAAATACCATATTTTATTCTGAGTATTGAGTGCTTAGCTAATGCTAAGTTCTTTGCATGCATTATCTCATGTATTGTTTAGAGTAGTGAGGAGCATCATTATGGAAGAATATCAGAGATAAACCTATGGTAACCTGTGTAGGATTTACGCCTCAGGGCTCGGTGCAACAGTAAAGAATGGAGTGAATTCAGACACAGGTTGGAAAGCTGTAAGGTGAATAAAGGTGAAAGCTTCAGGACTCAAGTTAAGAAAGAGGTGTTTGGGTTCTAGTCAGATTCTGGCAACATGGATCATGGTGGTTTTGATAGAGTTTGAGGACAGGACTAAGCCTCCCAAATTGATCACATGTATCAACCAAATTGTCTATGTCATAGTGGAGTAGGTCTGGCCCACTGCATCCAATAGGAAGATGCTCTCAGGGACAGTCATCATGAGAAGCTTCGCTGTCAGCATTACCAGAGGTGACACTACCAGAGGCAACTTCACTGTATCACCTCCTGATATAGAGGCTTCCTTTAAGTATCATGAAAGATAAGGCACAGAGAAAGAAACATAAGACAACATCTATTTAAAATTAGTGAATTGAAACAGGGATAGAAAGATTATAAGAATTCTTATTTTTCACTCCTCTATTAAAATAATAGCTTAGTCTAATTTCATGCCAGGATAAATCTGACTTTATGGAAATTTTAGATTCTGATGTCCTGTATATAACCCACTTTAGGTCTTTTTACTAACCTATGAATTATAGTTTAAAATGTAGAATAAAATAGGCAAGTAAACAAATGTCAATTCCTCTCAAATGATTCTTTTACTAGACTACATACTTCTTACATATAATTGAAAAGGGACAAATGCGATTATTTTCTCCTGTATTATGCCAATATACTTTATCTATCTACCTGTCTATAAATATCTACACATGTACACATTCATATACATGTATACACTACAATACATACTAACTCAAAATCAGATCTCGTAAGCTCCTGCCCTTAAGGGTACCAGGTACTGCTCTGGTATCCAAGGAGTTGCTATGAAGGAGGTGGGGGAGGCAGTAGGTAGGAACAAACAAAACAAAACAAAACAAACCATTTCTAATGGCAACCCTTCCAGTGCAGCAAAAATGAGCCAAGTTAAACTGTTCAGAAAACCCTGAGCTTTGGACAAAATAAACCCTTTGTATTTGTATCTCAGAACACCAGCCTCTCGTAGGGTAACTTGGGCTCTGAAATTCTCCTACTGCAGAAGAACATGAGCAACTCAGAATCATTTAGAGAGACTCTGGTTTCAGCTTATCTTCTGAGCCCCACACTTTCCTGGGGCCCTTAATTCCACAACTACCTTTTATGTTGGTGGAGGAGCTAGGTTTCTAACTATTCATTTTACCATCTACACTCTTCCACATGCCAACCTCCACAAATCATTGTGGAAAAGTTTTAAGTTTCCTATTGTCCTGTGAATCCTGGAGCCACTATCCACCTTCTACAAGATAGACTTCTCACATGAGTAGCAACAACTAGAGCAGTGATGGCGAACCTATGACACGCGTGTCAAAGGTGACACGCGAACTCATTTTTTTGGTTGATTTTTCTTTGTTAAATGGCATTTAAATAGATAAAATAAATATCAAAAATATAAGTCTTTGTTTTACTATGGTTGCAAATATCAAAAAATTTCTATATGTGACACGGCACCAGAGTTAAGTTCGGGTTTTTCAAAATGCTGACACGCCGAGCTCAAAAGGTTCGCCATCACTGAACTGGAGGTTGCTGGTGCAGAGCAGATATAGAAATATGTCTCCAAAAACTCATTTTCTCTATATTCTCATAGAATCCCATACTTTCTTCCATTAGACTTAGTTGACCCATTTTCTACTGTGGGTCTTCTAATCATCCTCTTCCTAATAGAGATGAACTCCCCTTCTAAACATTTGTGTCCAGTGGGAAGAATTTAGCTGGCCAATTATCATGAGCATTTAAGTCCACAGGGTTATCATAGTTCTTTCTGAGCCCAAGTGACTAACATGTTGTTCCGCTTTAGATTTTAGTCATTTGCAGAATTTTGGGGTATGAGTGTGCTCAGTTGATCACTTCTAGGCACCCAGACAAAATGAAACAGGCTTAGAAAAGCTGGGCTGGAATTCAAAACCCCATTGTTTCATTCCAATGGGCATCAATCTTTGTCTCAGTGTGTCCATTTCTTAGATAGCTCTCCCTTTAAACTCCCCTGAAATTATTTTTCAACTTGATTTTTTTAAAATACCACCTGTCATGTTTTAAATATATTTTTATTGACTTCAGAGAAGAAAGGAGAGGGAGAGAGAGCTAGAAACATCAATGATGAGAGAGAGAATCATTGATCCTCTGCCTCCTGCACACCCCACACTGGGAATCAAGCCTGCAACCTGGGCATGTGCCCCTACTGAGAATCGAACCGTGACCTCCTGGTTCATAGGTCGACACTCAACCACTTAGCCGTGCTGGCCGGGCACCACTGCCATTTTTAAGGTCTCTTATTTGCCGTGTGTTTTGCCTGTCATTTCTTGTTTGAGCATTGCAATCTTCCAAATGAGGTATCAGTGTCTCTGTTTTACAGGTGAGGGTCAATCAACTTCTCCAGAAGATCAGTGAGCAAAGGATAAAGTCAGCAGTCAACCCCAAGTCCACTGTATCCCATTGCCTTTCTTCCCTGGATTGTCTTTTTGGCAAGAAAGAGGACATTTTCTGAACTCCAAAAACCCTCTTGCCTTAACTCTGGGCTTTAGAAAACCTATATGTACCTAATCATAAGAAGTGTCCTCCATCCACCCGCTCTACCCAGCTCAGCAACCTGTCAAAGGCTGTTACAGTATTTGAATGGAAAGCCATGAGGCCTCCAACCTAGGTCAGTTCCAACATCCCATTTTTACTGTTCAGTGGAGAACAGCTGCTACAATCAGCTGAGGCTGGCGAGTTGCCCTTACAGTCCAACTCCATAATGCATTAGAGATGCCCAAAATGCCTTGGCCCAGTCACCTGGACAGAGAGCTTTCCAGAAGAGAGCCAGTTTGCCCTGTTCGATAAGCAGGGATATGAGTCAAAGAGCTCTTACCGTATCCAAAATAATTTAGCTTCCAGTTTCCAAAAAAAACTGACACCATACAAATCCCAAGGGACGTAATTACACTTAAAGGAATCCCTGCACTGAGAAAAGCACAAAGGTCACCAGGAAACTTGATTCAGGAGCCTACATGTTTCTAGATCTCAATTAATTTTCCTAATACTGTGGGTTCTCCTTGTGGCCCAAATAACTATGTATCATTTTGGTTTTTACTTTTAACTCCTTCCAGTAGATTAAGGCTAAGTAGTTAATATTCTGTTTGGCAAATGATGCCTTTGGAAGCACAAAATGGCTTCTGAAGAAAAGTCTGTGTGAGGTCCCATCAGAGGAAAAAGGTGCACCTACTTTCCAAGTCACAGATTTTAAAGATAGAAAAGATAGGATTTTTAATGTCTCCTTAGTAAGATACTCATGTTGGGGCTGGAGTAAACATAATCTTCAGTGGCCCTCAGAAAAAGATTAGAGATGTAGTCTAATCTTCCTGTGGGGTAATGTTTTTATAATCCAGAGAGTCACAGAAATATAAATCTATGCATGTAACGCCCATTTATTTGTAATTCATCACCCATTAAGCCAAACATCTACATTAAGTGGAACTGCTTCCAGGAAAAAAAGATCCTCAAGACTAAGCGTCTAAAAAAACAACAACAAAATGCTGATTTTAGCTTTTTAGGGAGAGTCCCAAGATGGCAGTGTTTATTATGTATTTCTCCCTATGTAGAATAGTCTCCCCAACGCACCACCCATCAAGACCTAAATTAGGCCTCCCTGCTATAGACATCTTTCCTGAATACCTCCCCATCTGCAGAGCTGCTTCCAGGATTTTTGCTTTTTCGGGCTTTTTTTGTAAAATAGCAAAAATATATAGTAACGTATTATTTTGCAAATCATTTCATATGTCAGTGATACTATAAGTGTCTTGAGAGCAAAGAAAAGAGGAAAGCACTGGACCACAAGTGAAGTTCCAGTTTCTCACTGGCTTTCCATGTGACTTTTGTTCTTATTTATAAAAAGATTATTTGGTCTCCAAGGCCCCATACAACTTTAATACTCATTGGTTTTCTGATGTGCTATGATCATACTGGTCACTTCCCCAACTCCCCTTACCCACTGTATAGAAAGCATAGGTTCACCAGACTTAATCATCACCATAAAAGCAATGATACTGTATATGACTTTCTTCTCAAACACCTAACACTGTGTGACACAAAGGAAGAGCTCGGAAGACATTCCATCAAATGAGTGAATGCATACTTTGTAAGCTAATTGACATTTATAAGCACATAAAATATTTCAAGATGGCCATATGCAGTCTTTACAACACAAGCAATGTACACACAGTTATTCCAATTTAATTAAGAAAGACGATGAGGTTTGGAGACAATCAGTGATTTGTTCAAGATGCTACGGCTGCATTGTGGTATGGCTAATGGGCAAGCTAGTCTGTCTGGCTCCTATTGTACTTTCTGCTACAACAACTCTAGTCTCTAGGCTTCTCTGAGAACCAATGCACAGACCATGCTGCTATATTCTATGCTACTGTAAGGAGAGGGATTATTTATGCTGATCTGATGTGATGGCAACAGTACACAGCCCTAATTGGAGGAACAAA
This sequence comes from Myotis lucifugus, assembly GCF_000147115.1. Classification (NCBI taxonomy): domain Eukaryota; kingdom Metazoa; phylum Chordata; class Mammalia; order Chiroptera; family Vespertilionidae; genus Myotis; species Myotis lucifugus. The sequence goes on along the minus strand of NW_005871321.1, from coordinate 736,554 downwards.
GAATTAGGGGAGAGGTTGGGTTTCCCACCAAACCCTCCACAGGCAAATCGGCAAGCAGAATGAAGTTGCAAAAGGAGCTGGGAAAAAGCATGCACACTGAGAGGGTGGTTCTTTAGGGTTGCGATCAGGAAGGCCCGAGGCTCCTGCTGCAGCTGCCAGGCCTGCAGATTAAGCTTTTCTTTCTTTCTTCAAAAGCAAGAATGCTGAGACCTTAACGTTGTTTCATTTTAAATGCTAAATGCTATAAGCCTTTCAGGAAACAGCTTTCTCTGGGAACCTGCTCATCACAGAAAGCCCCTTGAAGAAGTGCCAAAATGTAGTTAGCAGGGAGGGCTGAGGGGAGGGGGAAATGTGGGGTTCATTCAGTGCAGCCATTTGATGGTGAAAGTGCCTTTATCGAGGGAGCAGAGACTAGCTGGGCGCCTTCTTAGCCATGCAGAGCACACAGACTCCTGGGAAAGGAGCTCACATTTGGGTGAAAGGTGGCTGGAAACAGAGATTCCTGAAACCCTGGGGATATTGAACACTAATAGCTCTCACACACTGAGGACTCCAAGCGCTGGGCTTGGAGCTCTCTATCATATTTAACCTCATTGTTACCTGTGGATAAGTGTGATTACCTTTATAAAGGAAAAATAGACTCTCAGAGAATAAAATAGACTTGCAGATTTCACACAGGTAGGCCTGGCCCAGGCCCCCAGTCTGACAAATTTCACATTACACTGTCTCACCTTTCAGTGTCCACCTAAATTTTGGTTAAAACAAAAGTAGTACCCAGGATGGAATAAGTGGAGGAGCATGTTCATGAGCTAGGATGTACATATGACAACCATGAAGTCATTCCCTTTTAATAGTGAAGAAGGACCTGGGTATGTAGCTATTGCCATCCATCCCCATGTGTTAGAGCTTATAACACATCAACGGGGAAGGTACCACTTCTTTCTGAGCATCATCTATGTATGTCTGCATCAGGACCTGAAAACCTCACTGAGAACCATCTCTGAATAGTTCCTTGAGAAAAAAAAAGGGGGGGGAAGGGTGTGGGGCTGTAAGTGGAAAAGTGAAGAACATAGGCTTTTGAATTATATAATTCTAGATGTGCATCCTGGGCCTGACAAGTATTGGTTCTCTGGCTATGGACAAGTGGCAGAACTTTTTAAAATCTTGATTTCTCATCTGTGAAATGGGTCTAAGAAGTATTTACCTTGAGGGCCACTGTGAGATCAGAAAATATTCTGAAACCGTGGCTAAACAGAGTGAGCATTGCAAAAGAATCCCTGTGATCATTAGTGGGTTTCATGGTTGTTGTTACTGATTATTATTCTTTGTATGGTTTTTGTTGTCGTAATTATTACTATTACTAGAGGCCCAGTGCATGAAATTCATGCACGGCGGAGGAGGGGGGAGTCCCTCAGCCCAGCCTGCAACAATGGCATCATCCCTCGCCCTGGCCTCCGGCCCGAGGCCCCTCCCCTCCCTCCGCGCTGCCGGGGCACAGACACTGGGCTCCCATTACCAGGGCGACGCCACCAGCGTCCCGCCCCAGCTACTATGGGCGCCGCCATCTTTGTCACAGAGTAACGGTTAATTTACATATTGCTCTTTTATTAGATAGGATTATTTCTGTTCAGGGAGAGAAAGAACATAGACACACTGGCATGGGTTGATTCCTCAGACTAAATAATAATTGATGATTTAATTTAAGCTATAACAATAATCAAAACAATGATGTGTAATGTTTACTAGGTGATTTCTATATGCCAGACATGTTTCTAAATTTTTTCACGTTTTACATCAGATAATCCTCACAGCAACCCTATTTGATCATAAACAAAACGTGAGTCACTTAGAAGGTGAGTAAACTGAAGCATAGAAAAGTTAAGCAATGTCACGGAGAGACTGAGAATTTTGTGCTGGGATTCAAACCCAGGAAGTCTGACTCATGCAATTTTCCTAGGAACAACTACAGGCGAGAATTATCTACATCATGTATTTGCCAACTAGGTTCTGCTGATCCCTAGGATCGGTTAAATGTGGTGATAAATAATCTCTGGGAGATGGGCTCCATGGTTTCCATAACTACTTCAGCAGGTATTGCTCTTATGCATTTAATATGTAGAATTTTCACAAAACATCCCACTTAAAAGATTTTGCAGCTGACAAGCATTAAATAAACTGGTCTATAAAGAGTGTGCTTCATGGGGTTAGAAGTTCATAGGGTTCTGGCAGCTGGGACAGAGGGAGGACCCCAGAGTGATGGGGAACAACTACATTTAATAAAATGTTGGTGTTCACATGATTTGTATAAGGTCTGGCCCCATTTATATTGCTACTAATAGGTGATTCTTCTCTGTTGGGTAGGAGTACAGGATAACTCAGTTATAACAGCCTCCACCCCCTCAGCTGGGCACTAAGAGGCCTGAGAGTTTCAGCACTCCCTTTCTGAACAGCAGCCCTGCAGCTAAGTTCCTGGAGACCTACATCTAATTGATGGAAAGATGTTTGGTTGGCAGGCCTTGCTGGTGAAGCCAATTGATATGAGTTAGAACAAATCATAAATATGTATTATTCTCTTAACACACACAGAATTTAATAATACTTTTAGATGAAATTTCCCACCAAAATATCCAATGTTTAAAAAAAGAGAGAGAGTATAGGGTGAATTCTGAGGAAGAAAATGTCTTTAAAGGAATGGAGGGATATCCCTAAAGCAATAGATCTCAAAAGTTCTTTGCTTGCTCAGCCAGTGTGGCTCAGTGGTTGAGCGTCAACCCATGAACCATGAGGTCATGATTCCATTCCAGTCTGGGCACATGGCCAGGTTGCAAGCTTGATCCCCAGTAGGGGGCATGCAGGAGGCAGCTGATTGATGATTCTCATCCTCTCAGCTCTCCTATAATTGGAGCTTTCACCCTGGTGGGGCATTTCCACTCACCTGATACTGCTAAGGCCCCTCATCAAATGCCACAGTAGATCTTTCTAAACTTTTCCCAGGAGCTTTCTTTGACTCATCACTAGCTGGCTCATGCTTCAGGGAGACACAGTCTGGAGGTGCCTCTGGAGTTAACATCTTGGACTAACTCTCAACTGATGAGGAAAGGAGCTGCTGGATGCATGCTGCAGACACCTGTCTTCGGGTGAACAATTCTGAAGGACATTCTGCACGCTCCTCAGAGGCCCTCACATTAGCTGTTTTACCTTGCTGTCTCCCTTCCCAAGACAAGAGGCCCAGCTTTAAAACGGACTCTCCTGCAGACCTTTCAGTTATGGGCAGACCAGTTAGGGATCGCCCTGTGATCCTCTTCCAAATACTCTCACACAAGTCATTGTCTTGGCCTCTGCTTTTGGGTAGACCTCAACTAGGATATACAAGTAATGTTGGAGAGAACGTCCTATTGTTAGAATCACCAGAAGTGGAATCAGTTGAAATCTCAGTCATTTTATAGCAATATGATGCACCATGATAATATTGTGGTATTGTGGTCTATTGTTATCAGTGGAGAGAGCTCCTCATCCCCACCTGTTGCTTGTGGGAGTGAGCTTCTTGTGATATCCCAAGAAAAAGAATTTTCTGAGATTTGCATGGGAGAACAAGTAATTTTTATTTGGGTGAAATTATATCCCTGAGTTTCCAAGCTTCCATTTCCCTTTGTCCCGCCAAGGAAGAAGTGTAGCTGTGGCTTCAATATGGCTAGAGTTAAAGTGTGCAGAGTTTTCTCTCCATGTTAGGGCATAGTTTAATCCAGCATCAGGCTAGCTTAGCTTATGTTCCAAGCTGCAGTCCATCAGTTCATTGTGCATGGGCTCTGCATGGCCACATGGATGCAGGAAAGCAGAAGCAAAACCAAAGGAACCAGGGATCCAAGAGAAAGAGCAAACTCTTTTGTTTGGGGGATTATGTAGTGGCCCAAATTTTTGTGGGCTTGTCGTGGCCATGCGTATTCTGGCCAATGATCTCTCTTCCCAGGTCTGACTGACAGGCACCTTAGTTGGTCACCCCAACTTCAGTGTGCATGTTTATCTCCCCTTTGCCCAATCCTTTCCCCCAGTGTTCTGCAGGGAATGGGCAGGTGGTTGCCTGGGAAGTGTGAAATTACAGCTTCCTGGTGAAGCTGCCCAAATGGCCATGCTTATAATGGCTGCCCTCCCCTTTGCTCCTTTTCTATTATTAATCACTAGCTACTTACAATGGTATTAGTATTTCTGTGAAAACAGTGTGACCTCCAAAACCTAATGACCAGTAACTCTGAGCACTTAATGGGATGTTCTAAAATGACCACAATTCTGGAAATGCCACCTATTCAAAGGATTTGCTTTTGGAATGAAACCAAGTAGATGAAGACAAGTGGCTCTGAACTGGTTTTTATTCACACCACTTATGAAAACAAATTCATATTGTCTTTCCCAACACCACTTTACCAACTCTTGAACACCAGTTGGGTGTCCTATAATTCAATTCAATTCTGACATTATCTTCCTGGAGTTACCATCAGATCTCATAACTTAAAGGCTCAGTATCATAAGCTTGTCCCAAATTCAGACAGATATCAGTCACAAGTCACAAGTTGTCACCAGTACTCTGACCTACCAGCTATAAATTCAGGTTTCTATAACCAACCCCTTCCTCAGGTTTGATAATTGGATAGAATGAGCCACAGAACTCAAGAAAGCATTTTACTTACTATAACTGGTTTATTACAAAGCATATAACGCAGGAACAGCCAAATGGAAGAGTTGCACAGGGAAAAGTGTGTGTGTGTAGGGGGGAGGAGGGTGCAAGAAGGTTCCATACCCTCCTCACATACACCATCCTCCCAGCTCCTTGTGTGTTCACCCACCCAGAAGTTGCAGTTCCATTACATAGGCATGGTTGATTAAGTCATTGACCATTGATGATTAACTCAATCTCCCTCTGCCCTCCCCAGAGGTTGGGAGTGGGGCTGAAAGTTCCAACCTACAATTATGGTTTGGTTTTTCTGGAAACCAGCCCCCACACTGAAGCTATACAGGGACCCCCAGCTATCAGTCATCCCATTAGCTTAAAAAGACATTATCACTCCAGAGATTTCAAGAGTTTTAGAACCTGTGTACCAGGAACCCAAGGACAAAGACCAAATATATATTTCATATTTATTACAGTGGCTTTCTTCCCCATATTAGTTACCTAATATAAATTACTTCAGAACAGTGAAGATTCTGCTCAAGGACAAATGGGCAGTAAAATTCAGAGCTAAATTTATAACCAGAACTTTCTGATGCCAATGAAAATACCACATCACAAGTCTGCCTGCAAGGCAACTCACATCATCATTACATAATAATAATAATAATAATAATAACAACAACAACAACAACAACCACCAGAGGTAATATTTATTGAACATGCATTCAATGCCAAAAAAGATGGGAAGCACTTCATAATGATTATTTCATTTTATTCTCACTTTATATATGTATATATGACATGAACTCTTTCTCTCCCCATTTTATAGATAAAGAAACAGATCTGAACATTTCAGTGACTTGCCTAAATTAACAAAACAGGTAGTAAAGGAGAAACTTGAGCTCAGGTTGATATGGCAGCAAAGCCAAACTTCTCACCACTTTAGCAGAATTTTCCTGGATATAATGTCCAGCTCAAATTTAGCTTTTATTTTCAACCTCCTCCAGGAAGAATTAACTGCATCCTCTTCTGTGCCTTCATAGTACTGGGTACAAACCCCCTCCCCATTAGACTACACACCATATTGTGATACAGTTATTAGCATAAATACTTCTCTGCTCTATTTTTCTGAGTGCCTATTGAATCACATGGTGCATTATTTATCTGTGTATGTTCAGGGCCTGGTAGGATGGCTTATTCAAAATAGTCTTTTATTCAACTTGACAAATAATAATGGGCACATAATAAATACTTCTTTAGTTGGAATGGGTCTTGGTCTCTCCACCTGTAAAATGGGAACTATTGTCTCTTGTAAATAGAGATAATTCTCATTCTCTAATGACAAGAAATGCTCAAGGTTTCATGAGCCAATACATTTGTGCAACTGGCAAGGAACATCTTGGGAAAATGCTACCCTATTATTAGAAGGCATTATTGAAAAGGGACCAAAAGAGAAAATTCCTACTGTCCTAACATGATCCAGCTGCAAGAGACAAGTTATCATTAAACCAGCAGAAATTTACTGCCTCTAGACTCGAAACTAGCCAAATTGGCCCAAAGGCACAGTATACAATCTTTGTTGCATATCTCTATTAAATTATAGCCACACTGTGCAAACACACACTATCCCTGTGTGGGAGAAGCTGCCTTTGTCTCATCACCAGGTATGCAATCAGCGTCTGGAGGGCAGATTGCCAAGATGGCCATCTGTGTTGTGCTTGGTTGCTAGGGCACAGGCAGGGAGCTATGTAGTGTCTTGCTTTCACCCCAGCCACAAAGGCCTGGAGCAATGACAAAGGCTGCTCAAAGTGCTGGAGCTCCAAGAATATGTACATATTTGGCTTAATTCATGGAATTTCTATTGAAGGCCAGCTCAGAAGACTGGGGTCTTTGTCTAAGCTCTGCTCTTGGGGGACACCGAGTTAGACATGTACTTCTCTGAGTTCTTTCTTGTAAATGGGAAGGACCCAAAGCTCAGTGTTTCCCAGAGAGTGTCTGTGTACCTCTACCGTACCACAGTGGCAAACTTGTAACCAATGCAACAGCTGTGAATTATTATAATGTGCACTAGAAAATAATTACCATATCAAATTCTCAACATCACAGAAGTAATTGAGTAGAATGAATGTTAAATAAATAGTTCAGTCTCTTAAAAAGAATCAACCTTAGAAACTATGAATACTGGTAGAGGGAGTGTGTGGATACAACAGAAACTGTGCAAGTGGAACACACAAGCTAGAGTTAGATGTGTTGGACAAGTTAGATTGGACATTCTAGCATTTGACTCTGTGATTCTATCACCAATGGCTAATTGGGAAAATTTTTCAGACAATGCAGACAAAAGTAAATTTATTCTGAAGAATGACTCCATTTATATAAACCAGGTCTCTCAAAAGGAACATTTTATAACACTTATGGGACATTAGGCAAGGCATGATAGGTATGAAGATGAAGGAGACAGGGTCTTGGCAGAGTCTAATCAGGAATATACCTGGGAAAACAAAAATATTTAATTTCGTGTGATGTTTATAATAATGTGAAGTAACCGGGGAGTCAGAGAGAGAACACCAACTCTCCCTGGGAGAGAGGACTACCCACAGAAGTCTTCACAGGGGAGGTGAGCATTGAGCTAAGTCTTGAAGCCTAGGTAAACATTTTCAGAGCATATGAGGAGAAAGAAAAATCCAGGCAGAAGGAAAAGCATGGAAAAAGTGCTGAATGGCAAATCGAATAGGAAAATGATTTTTTCTTACTCCATATTTCATGGGTAAACAAGAGCAGCCATGTGCCTATTTTGTGCACTTTGTAAGTGAGAGAACCAGGTGTTGGCGTTATACCCAATTCCATACCCACCTACTTTCTACTACATCATATCATATTTGCCATTCATGTCTAAGACCTCACCAGTGTATAACTATTAGTGGTATTTCCAGCTTGTTCATTCTTAACCAACCAAGTGTGAAATACCACTCAATGTAAGAAGGAATAATGAGATCAGCTTCTTTTTTTTTTAATCCTTACCCGAGGATATTTTTCCATTGATTTTTAGAGAGAGTGGAAAAGAGAGGGAAAGACAGAGAAAAATATTGATGTGAGAGAAACACATTGATTGGTTGCCTCCTGCATGTGCCCCTACCAGGGTCCAGGCCAGGAAGGAGACTGCAACCGAGGTACGTGCCCTTGACCAGAATGGAACCCGGGACCCTACAGTCTGCACGCCAACGCTCTATCCACTGAGCCAAACCAGCTATACGGAGATCGGCTTCTTTAAGATTAGTATCCACAACTACAAGAAATTTCTGAACTTCACATTACTTTTCCTTTTAAAAAAATTATCTGTAGGATAATTCCCCAAGACACTTTGCATGAGTTATTTTAGGCAAAAAACAAAAACCAAAACAGAAAGTTTCAGAAAAACTCACCCAGGTTCTTCTTCCAGTTTATACACAAATGCATTTCTCAGAAGCAAGGCTAGTGGAAAGATTTCATTCCTGGGGAAATTTTCATTAGACACAAGGCAGGAAAGACGCTAAGCTATGACATTGATTAATGAGGCCCTGACATTTGGGGATTCACAGTTGAGGAATGTTCCAGGAGACCTTCACTCTAGCGAGGACACTTAATCCAATCAAGTCAGAGAAACAGGACCTCCGCAATTCCTTCTCCTACTCTTTCAAGTTTTAATTTGAACAACCAGGGCAACATGCCACAAATTCGCTACAAACTTTTAAAACAAAAGGGCTGATTGGAAATGAATATGAATGGCTATGGATTCTTTTTTCTTTTTTTTCCTATTTAAACACCAGCAGCTACTCTAAGTCAAACCAGATATGGCTACTGGCTTCAGGCAGGTGCACTTCCCCTGAGGGAATGGGAAGGAAATGGCAAGGAAGCCAAATATAAAAAATGTTGGCCTACAGGTATAAAAGAGCTGAGGAGGAAAATAGAAGTTCTATAACAGATGACCACCTAATGGCATGTTTTGGTGAAAGTAGTGAAACAATTATGAATTTTGGAGTGAATGAGAGGATTTTAATTCCACTGTGTCCTTTATCAACTATGTGACCTTGGGGCTCTCTCCTGTCCCAATTTTCTCATATGCAAAATGGGGCTCAAAGTATGTACCATAAAAATTGCTGTGAGGATCATGGTACAAGTTGTAAGAGTACTTGGCATCAAGAAGAGACATAGTATGTACTAAATAAATGGGGGATCTCTATGTTCAGTTTCATTTAATTGGCATGACATTTCATTGTCTGGTAAAGGTAAGGCTGTTGAATAGTCTCCATCAATGTTTGTTTGTATGTGTTGTTGTTGTTGTTGTTTTGCCTTGATTGTTTTATTTAATGTATATCATTAAATTTTCTATCTCCACAATGCTGATATATTAAAAAACATTGGTTTTTAGTATATTTATCCTATGAACATTTAGCCAACTTTCTAAATTATGTTATCTGCTCTAACATTATTTTTGCTAATTATCTTGGAGTTTCCAGATATAAAATCTCATATTCTAAATAATGTTCATCTTATGTTTTTCCAGTATTTATCTCTTTTCTTTTCATTTTTTTAAATTGCTTCATTGTCCTCTTGTTGGATTTTAATTAACTCAAATAAGACAGGTTAAGTTTTCTTTGGAATGAGGCAAATGACATAGTGACTTGATTGGTGCTGTAGGTTTTCATGGTGGTAGTGAAAGAAGAGAGATTTCTATTGTGTTTTTCCCAAAGATGCATCTGTCAGCAATATCAAAGTAAAACGGCACCAGAGCTGTGCCACTGGGTCAAGGCCAATTCTGGAGCCATAGAAAGAAGTCACAAAACAGAGATGCTGCATTTTGGAGCAGGTTGGGCTTTGTCCCAGGGGGTTTTGTTTTATAATCTCATTAAGATTTGTATGTAGGTATATCTACCATCTTGGATTAGAGGTGTTAACAGCCTCAGGTATTGAGATGGACAGCTTCCTGGACTCTACTTTCAGGTCCATGAAATCCAGGGTTGTCAGTAAAATAAAGAAAATTCAAGTTCATGGATGAAAATCAGTATACCTTTCAGAGAAGTAGGCTCCACCCACAATCCATTGTTGTAAGAAAAGGCATTTCAGAGGAGTGGATCCATGACTTATATGGTATTTTGTCTCTATTCCCTTTATGTCTTCTATGCATAGTAAACTCCTGGTTAGTTAAGGCACACCTCATCCAGACTTCCTCTGAGCGCTTATGTTCTACATCTTGTTTATCATAGCACTTACAATAATATTTAGATCAATCTCATTGAAATTAGACATATTTCTTATTTCTCTGTGTATTCTCATTGCCAAGGACTGAGCCTGATACATATTATTATCGCCTTCATCTATCACTAAGGGTGCTTTTAGCAGCAAGTACCAGAAAGTCAAATTCAAATTGGTTTAGTTAGTAAGAAAATGTACCAATTCAAGTAATTAAGGGTCAAAAGGTGGGGGAGACTCTAGTTTTGATTTAATGCTGCAGTTGTGCCGCAAGTTCCTCTCCATGTGCCTTCTTTTTTCTTCAGGCATGCAGTTAGATCAGCAATCATGAGCCTGATACTCACACAGAGTAACTCACAAAGGAAGAGAGAGACGGATTCTTCCCATGTCAACTTTGTCTCCCTAATCATTTCCGGAATTGGGCCATGTGCCCATCCCTAAGTCAGTTATTGAAAAGTGGAGTGGGACTACCCTGAGATCAATAAGATCTAGCCCTGGAGCTAGAGGTGGGATCCTTTACCCGGCAATGCAGACACTGGTCAAGCTGGGATTTTGTTGAAATTATATTGAGCTAAAAGTAACGACTAGACTCACAGTCATTGAATTAATAGCTTACTTTCTAAATAGAACAAGAGCTGGGTTCTTGCTAATATTAAATCAGCCACCTGAAGTTATAAGGACTGGCACCAGAGATTCTCTTGATCTTTCTCTCATGCATTTTTCAGTATGGGTTATAAACAGGAGGGATTGGAAAGACATACATACACTGAAAATCCTGCAAGTTTGGTTTTTCACTGTTGGAGAACAGAATTTGCAAATATGAAGAGGGCTAAATCTAGAATAGATTGAAATGGAAAGGGATGAGGGGTAAACTCATGGTTTTAAATTTACATAAAGCCTAGATAGATAGATAGATAGATAGATAGATAGATAGATAGATAGATAGATAATTGTGTGTGTGTGTGTGTGTGTGTGTGTCAGTGTGTTCTACCTCTGTCCATTAAAAGGACCTAGGGGCATTGGCACCCCTGTCGCAATGAGCATGTCTAGCATGTCTACTTTGTTTCTGTGCATTATTCTCCACTAAAGAAGCCAGAAGCCTCAGAGTAATGGCTTATCCAGTTCTGGAGAAGGAAACTTTCAAAATAGGTCTGGAACATCTTGTATCATGAAGCAAGGAATTGCTGACAGCATGATGGAGACAGGTCAAAACATCACTGGAGCCAGTTTGAAGGGGCTCCACCGGTTGAGTCTAGGTCTAGGACAATTTGTGTATCAAAATAAATGACATTACAGATTGTAATCCTTAGCATAAAATAGAAATCCATTTATTTATAATGATATAAATAGGAAGAAGGAAATTTGCCACTTAGAGTAGAAGACTTGAAGGATGGATCCACAAAATATTTGTTTATTAATCATTAATTGATGAGTACAAAATACTAATAAACCTTTAGAGAAACCTTATAGACATGTGTAGCCTAATAATAAAGGTTAATATCACCAGTGATGAGATAAATTAGCATTTGGTACCAACAATATGATGCCATGAGATGGCTATTTGGCAGATATCACTGCTGAAAGTCCTTAAATCACGAGCAAACATATAAACTCAAACTGAGGGGTGTTCTATAAAGTAAATGGTCTCTCTTATTCAAAAATGTTAAAGTTATGAATGATTGTGAAATACTGAGGAATTGTCTCAAATTGAAGGAAAATAAAAATACATGACAACTTAGTGGACATATGTTCTGAATTGGATCCAGAACATAAAAGGTCATTCTTCAGCCATCTGAGAAATTATACTTGGGTATATGTATTAGAAAGCAATATTGGCTCTGAGCTAGCTTCCTGTTCTTGATGGCCATACTGTCATTATGTAGGAGAATATCCTTGTTTTTAAGAAATACAAACTGATGCAAATTATTAGCAAATAGTTCAGAAATAATGGTGGGTATGAATGGGCATGTGGTGTGTATGGGTGTGTATGTAAAAAGGCTAAGTAAGACAAATACATAAAAATGCTAATAATTGAGGAATCTGGGTGATGTAAATATGGGAGTGCTTTGTAATGTTTTGCAACTTCTCTGAAGACTTGCAATTATTTCCAAATAAAAAGTTTTAAAAAAGGAAAAGGAAGGATATAGATGTTGCTTGGCAACCATGAGTGTTTATGAATACATGTCAGGCCTCACAGGGAAGACCCTACCAAAAACACTGCACTTCTTTGTATTTCCAAATGATAAGGGCATTATCCCCCAAGCTTCTCATGTATAAAAAATTCATTCTTTTACCATACTCTACCAGGTATCTCTGGGAATCTCCTGGAAACTTCAAAATGTTCTGCAAATCTGTCAGGTTGTTAGCTTTTATGTAAACTAGTCATTTGTCTCCACACCATCTGCTCTCCTGCAGGTCACCCCTTTTTCAACTGAGATGATTTCACCCAAATTGCAGCTGCTACCCTTCTTCATCTTCCCGGTGTGGCCTCCTCACCTGCCCATGAGGTCACTGAAACCATAGCTCGGCTGAGCCCAGCTGTCCTCCACGGAGCTGCAATGGGCCTTAAAAATTTTTTTAAAGAAAAATGATGTTTTATGACCCATAGAAATAATATAAAATTCAAATTTCAGGGCCCATAAATAAAGTTCATTGGCATACAGCCATGCTCACAGGTTTACATATTGTCTTAGGGCTCTTTTGTGCTGTAATGGCAGCATTGAGTTGTGACAAAGACCACCCGGCCAGCAAACCTAATATTTACCACCTGGCCCTTTTTAGAGAAAGTTAGTCAATCCCTGACCGGTAGGACCTAAAGAACCTTTCAATGAGGTCCTTCAAACAAAAGGCACCATCGCCTCCTCCTAAAGCAAGTCCACATCTCTCCCCCAGAAAAGTATCAACTATTGATAACTACTTAAATGACACATTTTTCAACTTCAAAATTATCTCAAGTTTTAGTAATTGGAACTGATTTCATTCAACGCCAAGTCAACATGTATTGAGCTGCACTGAGCCTTTAGGAGTTGGAATGATGGGATCCGACTCCCAGCTGAGTCTCCAGTGCTTCTCAAACAATTAATCCAGGTTAGACTAGGAACTTAGTGAATGACATCTAAGCAGTGGTAGTAGCCCCTAAATGGTGGAAAGAGAAGAGCTGTAGGGGTGGAAGGAGAGGAGGGTACAGTGGGGGGAGTAAATGACATGGTAAAATTGTGCCAACCAAAGACCTGGGAATTTCTAATTGAGCTCAAGCAACCCTCCCCTGTTACCAGTGCAACTGCTAGACCCATGCACTCAAGAGAAATTTGTCAAGTCACTTTAATTCTATTTTGATCATTATTTCCACAGCATAATTTTCTGGCATTTCTATCATTTAGTTGAATTTAATAGTCAAGTCTCTATTTCAATGCCAATGCCCATGCGATTTTTGAGTGAATTTTAGTTCTTCCACTTAAGGAATATTTTTTAAAACACATTTCTATTGATTCAGAGAGGAATGGAGAAGGGGAGAGAGATAGAAACATCAATGATGAGAGATAATCATTGATTGGCTGCCTCCTGCACACCCCCTACTGGGGATGGAGCCTGCAACCAGGCATATACCCTTGACCGGAATCAAACCCGGGACCCCTCAGTCCACAGGACGACGCTTTATCCACTGAGCCAAACAGCTAGGACAGGAATATTTTTTATATTGTTTTTTATTAAAATGCAAATGGAAATTAATCCAGAGAGAGGAAATTTGCATCTGCTGATAGCCACCAAAGCGGGAATGAATTCCACGGGGAAATGAATTCTGCCAACAACCTGAATGAACTTGGAAAAGAACTCCTCCTCCGTCAAGTCCCCAGGCATCAACACAGCCCGGACAGCACTGATTGCAGCTTTCTGGGACCCAGTTAAGCAATGCCAGGACTCCTGACCTACAAAAACTAGGAGATAAGATCTGTGTCCTATTTTTTAGCTGAGAAATTTATGGCAACCTGTCACATGACAATGGAAAACTAATACACTGCACAATATTCCTACTTCAAGCTTCCCTTCTCTAAGATGGCAATTTTCTGCTGCTATGACCAAGGCTGTACCGTCAAGATCCAGTTATGCAGGAAAGAGCTTGGGGACTCTTCCAGCCTGACCCACAGAGCTGTCCTCAGCAGCCAGCTGCGGACACTGTCAGAGCATCTGATGCTGGGCGGGGGCCAAGGGTGGAGGCTGCATGTGTCCCTCCCTCCATCCTTGCCCACCGCCCATCCCTGCACAGACATAGAGACCAGTGGAAGACCAACCCATGGGGCTGGGTCACCAGTATGAAAGAAGCACATGCTCTACATGTGGGTAAAATCTGAAAAAAAAATATTGTTTACATAAAACATTCCACCAACATGCTATAGAGGGAAAATGTGATGGTTGGTGTCTGAACATTCAGTTGTTTCCAGACTTGGCTCTGCAATTTACTGTGTGATTAAGGCCTTATTACATGACATTGCTGAGTCTCTGTGTCCCACCTGTAAAATGTGTGTCATAATAATACCTGAGACCATTTGGCCACAAGATATTTAGTGCACATTGTTAGTGAATCCTTAGGCATCATGCTAGAAGCCAGGGATATAGAATTTGATGAAACGTGGCCCCTGCCCTCAAGACTTGGGAGGGATTGCTATGTAAATCATTAAACTATGTGAGGGCAATAAGAATCTTTTCCTTTTCAGCACTGTAGTCAGCGGGCTTAGGACATCTCACAGTGATAGCTGCTGTGTGTCTATGGAGTGAACATACAGTGCCTAAGTTGTTATGTTAAGAACTGGTGATTCAATTGCACTGAGGGGAGAGGACAGCTTTTAAGTAGCAAAATCTCTTATGGGTAATATGTTATTAAAAAGTAGCACTGGTCAGGGATAGGATAAAATAGCTAAACTGTTCTACCCAGGAAATAAACCAGAATATCTATTGGAGAGAGAGTTGTACAGCACTAGAGAGGAGGAGGGAGGAAGAGGAATGCTAAGACAGAATTCTGCATCGAAATTACATCCATCTGGAGCTGCAAAATTGCACACTTATCCACACATACACACTCTTAGGATGGATTGTCAGTAAAAACCTGCCACCCACAACTCCCATGGGTGAGTCTGGGGAGGGGGGATGAATTAAAAGGAGCTGTTTTCTAAGCATCAATGAATGGCAGAAGGTAGGAGTGGCTGGTAGGAAGATCCAAAAAGATGGACAATGTGAGAGGCACAGAACCAGGGCCAGAGGTGTCAGTGTAGAACAAAAGCTCACCTGCCTGAATCCCTGTAGGTCATCGGAGGACACTTGGGATCCCTCCATCTGTGGAATGGGGCTTTGAGCCAGTGTAGATCTCAGTCATCACAAAGTGATCCCTGCAGGCGGAAGAGGTAGGGGACACGGGGGGCTGACACTGGAGAAATGAGAAAATAAATAGACAACGTGTCAGGAGCAGGAGAGGAAGGTAGTGGAAACTCTGGTACTTCATGAAGTAGAAAGAAAAGCTGCCAAAGAGCTTCTAAGTGTCATTTCCCCCCGGAGGATAGACTTGGAGAAGGAAAGCCTTTAGAGAAAATGATGGTCCCAGTTTCTGGGATCTGCTCAATACCTCATCCAATACCTACCTCATCGGTAGGAAGAACTCAATGGCTCTGCATCCATGGCTTCCAGACCAGCCACAGCCTGGAGCGGGGAGGTGGGCTCAGGGGCTGCCTCTCCTTCAGGCAGACCTGCCTTCTCTCCAGAGGGGCATTGGCTTCACTTCCTTTTGTGGGTTTTGGCGAGGGTTTTTTTCAGTTTTTACCTGATGCCTGAGACCTGACCTTCCTACTAATTCTTTGTACTAAAAGACCAGGGAAATTTTTAAAAGAAAAAAGAAAGTTAGAAAATAGAAAAAGAAAAGGCCGGCAGAGCGTTCCTGTGAACGTGAGCTCGTTTGCAGGGGCGCAGACCCATCTTGGAAAATGACTCTTCGGAAGAGACCTTTGGTGCCAAATATTTGAGTGGCTGCCAGTCATTTATGACTCCCTCTTTATCATTTCCCTTCCGATGGGGCAGATCAAGACAAATCCGCATTCCTTCCCCCCGTCTGGAGCCTGCTCTTAGCCTCTGTCAGCTGCTGCTTTGCTGAGGCTCTTGGGTTTGAGAAAACCTGCCTGGCAGCTCCATGTTTGTTTGCAGCAGCACTTGTGCAGATGGGGTGTCATCTGGGAGCCATGGCAGCAGAGACACAACAAACAAAAGCAAACCCTGCTTCCAGGGTGAGCAGTGAAGTTCTCCCAGTTCCCCAGCACTGTTTATGGAGGAGCTGAGTGGCCATATATCCCTGGTCCTCCAAAGCCAGGCAGCTGTTGCAGATTCTTCCTGAAGAGTTTATAATAAAACAATTCAGGCTGAGCTTGACCATGGGACCATGAAGGTCTCCTGCTGCCATTTGGTGGTGACTGTCCCACTCTACCTGTTTATCTTCCTCCCTCCCTCCCTCCCTCCCTTCCTTCCTTCCTTCCTTCCTTCCTTCCTTCCTTCCTTCCTTCCTTTTTTTCTGTCTTTCTTTCAGTAGTTGAGCAACTGATAGATGCTAGATCCTGGGAGTAGGACCAAGAACATAATGAGAAGCAGGGCATGGTCTCCATCCCCATGGAGCTCAGAGCTGAGTTGGAGAAAGAGACAAACACACATTGTCTTTAGTGTCCTAAGTAATATAACTCGCTGTGGGAAAGAGAAAAGTGAATCCCTAATCAACCAAGGACCTTCAGAGAAGGTACTACAGTCTGAGCTGGGCTTTGAAATGCCAGTTAACTGAATGGAGAAGTGGTGGAAAGATGTCTTCCTGGGAAGTGGTACGGCAGGTACAGATGGGGAAGATGGAGAGAGCACAAGGCTCTTTGAGGAACCCCACAGCAACTCCAGTGAGGGGCACATGTGGTTGAGTGTGAGAAACGGGGCTGTAGACCCAAGCATACAATGGTATGCAAACAAACAGAAGGGTTTTAGGCAGATGATCCCATCTCTATTTCAGAAAGCTCTCGCAGCCAGCAGCATGGAGAAAGATGGAATAGCAGAGGGGAGGGCTGTAAAGAGAAAGGCCCTGTTCATGGACTTCTATTAAGTAACCACCAGAATTACTCCCACAGGATAGTATGAGTGTTTAGTGCTGATGGCAATAATAGCTCTTGAGCTAACGAGCACACAACAAGGGAAATGTCAGCTCCCTTCACAATTAAATTCTGATCCGTTTTCTCATGTAGGAAGGGAATCTGTAATGCCCATCTTATTCAGTCCTTCAAATCTGCTCAATGTAATTCTCACTCACGGGTTACCTCATTTATGCCAAGCACTTTTAGAGACACCAGGATATCAGGATAAAATGGTTCAGAATTTCTACTTTTGTGACCTGAAAATTAGTGGCTATTTGTGGTATTAAAATAGAGCAATTAATAACTTAGCCCTTTCCCTAATAACCCCCATTTTAGAATTCATTTTTATTTGCAACATCAGATTACAGAGGAAAAAAGAGAGTTAAGAAGTTTGCTGAATGCTTTGCAGATTGAGTTGTTAGCAATGGAAATCACATGATTTCTCTGGAGTCCAAAGGCACTGAGAGGAAGGCTGATGCGGACCGGTCTGAGTGCTCAGTGGGAACGGCGATGTGCTCAGTCTCTGCTTGCTGGTGTCCTACAGTCTGGTTTGGATGGGGTTCTGGACTGTGGGAAGGTGATGCTGGCTCAGCTTGCTGCCATGTACAATAGGAGGACATCTAGGTTCGACAGTGGGCATTGGAACACCCAGGCAGTCCTACCAATAACTCTTCCTTCAAAAAAGAAAATTCTGTTGGATTGTCATCTACCTGTTCACACCCACAGGCTCTGAGCTTTAGGCATCCCCCATTCTAAATCCCTCCCCTGTCTGATGAATACACATTCACTTTCTAACACCTTTTCTGTATCACCTCCCCTGCAGCCAAGAAGAAAATGACTAAAGCATTTAGTACATCCCCCTTGTGGTATGCAGTATGGTGCATAGTATAAAGTGATACGCAACATATATAATGAAATGATATGTCCTATCTGTACTGCAGTACACAGTATACATTATATAGGAAATGATGCAAGATAACATGGTGTGCTGTGATTCTTTGTTTCCTTGACTGCGTTGCCATGAGACCATGACCTATTTGACTGCAGGGCAGTAGCTTATTCATCCTTTTCTCCTTAAAACCAGAAGCATCTGACAACTAGGAGCTCATGGTGTGTTTTTGAAAAAAGAAGAAAAGGAACGGAATGGAAAGGAAAGGAGGAAAAGGAGAAAGGAAACAAAGGAATTAATTATCTTGCAAAGAATCAACACTCTAGTCATTTTAAAATGGGTTCCTGTCTCACCAACACAGGCTGTCTCCCCTCTAAGGGCTCTGGCATTGTACTAATCAGATGTCAAGAAATAAGTGAGGTTGGGGATTCCCTGGCCTCACACTTTCTCAAAGAAGGTCTAGAATCCCTGAATTTTTTACTCACACTTTAGAGGAGTGAGCTAAGAAAATAATAATTACACATAAAGATAAGTCTTATTATTCAAGTGTGTCCACGGTAAGGTGTTCTAGGAAGAGAGAGGGAGGAATAGTTGACTCTGCCAAGAAGAGCAGGCCGGGAGGGCTATCCAAGATGGGTTCTCAAGGCCGAGCAGGAGCACAGCCTGGGCAGGAGAAGAGTACTTCAGGGCAGAAGTCCCTGGCATGCACCAGAACTTCCTGGGACTTGGGTCCTGTGTCACCAGCTGAGCCGTGGTGGGAAAGGTTTGAGTATTCTCAGTGGCAGTTATAGTTGTAAAGATGGCATCATTTCTTCAAAAACTATGTCCTGGGGGCTGATGTTGACAGGAGGTTTGATTTATAAACTGAGAGCACAAAGTCCAACTTGCTCATTTCAGTTGGAAAATCTGAGACACAAGAGGCAAAGCAGACTTGTTAAAATTCATTCACAGCTACCCAGAGACAGGGCCAGAACTGAAGACTTGAATCAAGGTTCCTTTAAATCAGCAAGAGAGTAGCACTTGTATCAAATAGAGAAGGAACATCCCCCCACCCTTTCAAACGTGTCCTCTTTAAACGCTGCTTCCTATTCTGCATAATCTTGACCTAGAATAAATTTATTAACAACAAAAGCCAATGTAACTGAGCTCTTAGGATAAAATTTCAAAGTTCTGGGGTAGAATATAGACTCAATAAAAAATACTATCTGAATATCTGCCACTTTCTAACTGTGTCCTTTTAAAAATTCACTGCTATTTATCTACCTCATCTGTGAAATGGGAATGTTCATCCATAACTCAGAGACCTGTAGAAAGTCCATGGAATACTGTCCGAAGAAGATGAGCACAGTTTCTAGATGTAGTGGGCTAAATGATGGAGCCCCTAAAACATATCCATGCCCTGATACCCAGCGTCTGTGAATGTGACCTTCCTTAGAAAAAGAGTCTCCGCAGATGTGATTAAGTTAAGGATGCTGAGAGGAGGAGATCACCTGCGGCTATCCAGCTGGGTCCTAAATTCAGGGTCAAATGTCCTTATAAGAGACACAGGGGGAAGAGGAGGAACAGGGACCACAGAGGTAGAGATTGCAATGATCTGGCCATGAACCAATGCCTGGAGCCTGCAGAAGCCAGCAGAGACAAGGGACAAAATCTCCCTCCAGCCATGAAGGGAGCGTGGCCCTGCTGACAGGTGGATGTCACACTTCAGTCCTCCAGAATTGTGAGAGGACTGAATTCTGTGCTGTGCAGCCACCAAGTGCATGATCATTAGGGCAGCCATGGGGAACTAATAAAGTAACTAGACACTGGAAGACAGTAAGTGTTCAAAAACTATGTATAAATACTCATCTCCATCTGCCAGAAAGGTCGTTTTGAAAGCACAACTGATGCTTTTATTCCTTTCTTTTGCTTTTTTTTTCGCCCGGGTAGAAAGGGGGTGGAAGTACAAGATTTTGCTCAAAAGAGCTGTTCTGGGCCCAGTGCTAGCTCTGATATGCCTCTAGCTAGGAACAAGTGGTAAGAGTAAGACTGAAATCTTTGTGAAAACTCCACCCAAGAATGGAAAGCTGAGGAGAGGAAGATGGAAAAACCAGCATCAACATGACTTCCTTTACTGAACTCTAATATTGGGGGAGGGGGATTTCTACACATTTTTTTCCATAGGGCCTTTGCCCTGAGGATGATATGGTAGAAACATCACTGGGCTAGCTCTGCTTCTAGACTGAGCCATGAGTTCACAGAATAGTCACTGCTTGTAACTTCACCCTTTTGAGCTTTAGTATTTTGTTTTGTTTTTGTAGAAAAAGTAAATATTTTGTGTTATGTAATTTCAATGGGAAAAATAAAGAGGCAACAAGCTACTGTCTGCTCCAAATTGCATCTGGCTAATTTCACTCTACCATCTATCTAAACTTCAGACATAAAGATGGAAAATAATTCAGTTATATAGATACTCGTATTATTATGCATCCTACCACCCACACTTTGGGTAACAGAATTGTGCCCATTCCTCTGGCATCCAAGGCCGCACAGTCTCCTAATTTGTTTCTTTGCAAACATTATGCTTCATCCTCACTGAATGATTTCCCACTGGTACTAATTTTCTATGCTGAAGATGGAATCTTTAGAGACACCCCAAAACAAAACATTAAGTAGCAGCAAAGTTTCTGACCTGGTTCGGTCCTCACTTTCACCCAGACTCCCTGGATATCCCAAGGAACACAATACAGTCTTAACTTCCAGGACACAGAAGAGATGCTTGTCAGTGGGAAATTTAAGGTCTCAGTCACAAATATTCAGCAGGGGAATTCTTTATGATGATTTCCCATTTCATAGTTCAAATATAATCATACAATGTTAGAGTAACATGAAAATTATTGGACATCTCATTTTGCCAATATGGAAAGCCAAGTCCTAGAGAGAAAAGAGTTGCCTAGCCACACATCATAAGTCAGTGACAGAGGAGGGACTAGACCCCCAAAATATCTTGAGCCATATATCCTGCAGCATTTACAACAGTATGACTTCAGTGCCCCCATGGTGAGAGCTTCCATGTGATGGGATGTGTATAGAAGGGTTAGAGGAGGCTCTAACGTTGTATAACTAGCCCAGCCAGCGTTCTCTCCACCCTGTGGAACTAAGGGTGAAGAATAGAGAGGTATGAGTTATATTAGCTGAGTTCCATTGGCATAGTTCTTCTAAACTGGGGATGTGGGGAGAGTCTTTGTTCCCCAGGGAACATTCGACAATGTCTGGAGACATTTTTGATTGTCACAAGGTGGAGGGTCAGGGGATGGGTGCTTACTGGCATCTAGTGGTTAGAGGCCAGGAATGATGTAAACGTCCTACAAGGCACAGGACAGTCCCCCACAACAAATTTTCCAGCCCAAATGTCAATATTTCCAAGGCCTATGTGGAGAGGGAATGAAAGCAACCACCAGAGATGACATGCAGGTATAAGCTGTGTGTTCGAATTACAATGAACATCAGTCTGGGTTCCCAAAGATTTGGTTCTTAATGTTTTTCCTTTGGGAATGTGAGCTACCCCAGAATCCAGTTGCAAGAACCAATACCCTCCCCCTTTTTTGGCATATACTGATTGGAGTTGGGTTTTTGTCATTTGTAAGGGAAAGAGTTACAACTAATAAACTCACATTTATGGAGCACTTGAGAGTTAGCTAAGTGTTTTCACATTTGTGGTCTTATTTGAGTCTCACCAAAACCTACACTGTGTATGGAGAGAGAGGAGGGATTTGGAGCCTCATCTCATTGACGTGTGAAAAGTGAAACCCAAAGTCGCTGAGATTAAATGACCGTCCTAACACCACCCCCACGATGTTGAATGCTATGGAACTCCCCTGGGGACAAAACTGTACATTCTTAGGGTCAGACTAGCACAACCAGAGGTAGTCTAATTAAAATAATAGAATGATAGTTGACACAGACAAAGTGCTTACCATATGCCAACCTCTACTTTAAGTGCTTTGCATATATTAACTAGTAAATCCTCGCCACAAATGTATGACAATAGGTATAATTATTTTCTCTATTTTACAGACAAGGAAATCAACGTGTTTGAGTAAATTGCTGAGGTCCTCTACATAATGAATGACAGGATCAGGATTCCAACCCAGAATCCTCTTGCTCAACCACTGTACCTTATTGAGTTACAGAGGTTGTGAAATTTGACCCAAATCCTCCCCACATGTAGTGAGGAAGGTGAGGAGCCAGGATCCAAATCCTGATCCAGTTGAGTTAAAGATCTTTATTCTAAACTGGCTGCCAGTCCTCATTCTCATTCCAGAGAGTGGCCTGCGATGCCAGGATTGAAACCCACACTTCACATTCTCAGCTAGTGCTGATGTCTCCTCATACACTCATCCCATGCACATTTCATGCACACTTACTACAGGTTAAACCCTTTAGAAATTGTATTGCAATGAGGAATAGGGATGATGCACCTTGCAACTTATTCAATCACAAACCTATCCTTATCCTCGAAGAAAATGAGATTCATATTTAAACGCAGCTCCCGGGATTTGGGGAAGGAGAGACATCTGCATTTTATTAGGGAAAGACAAGAAAACTCCCCTCATAAACCTCAGAAGCCAAGTTGAAAATATGCTAGTTCACAGTTCAGAGCAGAAATTGGACCCGTCACACCAAGATCACTTTTGTTCCAGGAGCACATGTGGTCAGGAAGGCGAGACTGTCTTCCTCATAGTAACTGCGGCCTGAGGGTTCTGTCCCCTTTCTGTCCCAACATTGAGGAAAAATGATCTTTGGGTCCAAAACAGATGGCTTTTACCGAGATGAAAAAATTACATGTCATCATTTTGACAGAAAAAGACACAGTATGTAAGGGTGAAATGAATTTGTAAATCTTTGGAAATGTGATATGGGAGAAATAAACATAAAAGAAAGATTATTTCAAAAGTTTTTACAAATTTCAAAATCCTTTCTTTATCACCTTTATTTCTCAAGACCACAGGAACATCTCCAGTTCTGGGACTTTCACATCATAATCTCTCACTTTGATACCGAAACTGAGTGGAAAGAACATCACACAAGGACATCTGAAGCCCAAGGGCCAGTCCTTGGGGGTAGGGATTTTCCAAGGCTTGAGTTGACCAACAGAAGCAGAACCCTGGCTAAGAAAGGAGCATTTGTCAACTCTGTGAACAGAAATTTATTCCTTTTCTCATAGATAATGTAAAGAAGGTACTAATGAAAAGAATTTGAGTTCCTTGGGCAAATTAATTTTTCCTTGAAAACTACTTGTCAGTCTCCCTTTCTTAAATGAGATGAAGAAGTTGAGGTTCTCGGGATTAAATCATTTACCCAAAGTCAAAACCCTGATGATTGGCTCAACTGAGAAGATGAGTTTTTGCATCCTCAAGGAACCTCAAGGTCATTGATTCTAAAGTTGAGTGTATTGTCTTCCCCCAAAGTGACAGCTCCTCCTGTGTTTTCTGTTTTGTGACTGGCAGCAAAGTCCACCAGTCATCATAGTTGGACATCTGGGATGTCTCATCTCCTGTTTCAGTCAATCTCCAACTCCCTAGATCCTATTTCCAAACTCTCCTTGGCACCTCCTAATAGTCCTCTCATACCTGCCTGGAGTATTGCTAACACCTCCCATTTGGTCTCCTGTCATCTTGTTCCCTCCTTCATGCAGCCACTGGGACAGATTAAACGTACACTTGACAGTGTCACTCTCCTGCTCAGAGCCCCATCACGTACCCACATCACCTACAGCAGAGGTTGTGAGTTTCTTGGCTGAGCACACAAGACCCTATTCCTTCTGGTCCTGCCTCACCTCCTCAGCTCTTTGCTCTGCTTTTTTCTCCAAACCCACTCAATAGCTTCCAGGATCCCACATTGCTTGTGGTCTCCCTCAGGTACCACAATGTTTCTCATCTCTGTGTTTCTCCACCTGACTGCTCTGCCTGCACATGGCTCACGCCTTCTCATCCTTTAAGACTCAGCTTAGTCATCCCTTTCTATTGCTTTGTGTGTGCCAGAAAGTTCCCCCGAAGCCTTACAAGACCCCACCTTTAGGGTCCAGCACTTGCCTGTGCTGCTCATAATGATGACCATATCGGTATCCTGATCTCCATGCATCTGTCTCCTCAACCAAAATGTTAATCCTTAACCGCAGCAATGATCCTGCTCTAGATTCGCTGCTTCTCACAGAGTAAATCCATGGAGATCCTGGCATCTCCCGTATGTAAATTGTAGTTGATCCATGGATGAAATCTTGCCTATTTGTAGCAAACAGCAGCAAGTGTCTAAAAGTGATTTAGAGGGAAAAACCAAAAGAATTCCCAAAGAAAGAATTTCCCTGGAGCTTGCATTTTCCTGAAACTCTTTGCCTGTCACTCCTTAAGTAAGAGCTTATATATAAAGCTGAAATCCATTTTTACAAGATCTTTTTAACTCTTTCTGGTTTTGACGTTCTTTTTTTAAAAATGTAAATAACCCGGAGCTCCAGTGGCGCAATCGGTTAGCGCGCGGTACTTATAAGAAAAATGTAAATAACCCCCTTTGCCCCCCTCCACCTGGCTTCCACCCTTCCCCAGGCCTTCACCTGTCTATTGTCTGTGTCCATGGCTATGCATATATGCATATGAGTTCTGTGATTAATCTCTTCCTTCCCTCCTCCCACCTTCCCTCTGAAATCTGTCAGCCTGTCCCATGCTTCCATGTCTATGGTCCTATTTTATTCGTCAGCTTATTTTGTTCATTAAATTCTGCATATAAATGAGATCATATTATATATGTCTTTCTCTGACTGGCTTATTTTGCTTAGCATAATAATCTTCAGCTTCTGTCTTTTAATATTTTTGGAAACCTTAAGAAGTAGATATTAGTCCTCTTTTAAAGTACAGGAAACTAAGTCTCAGAAAATTAAATAGCTAAAGTTTTTCAAGTTAGAGTCAGGATTTAAACATAAGTACTTGAATCCAAAAAGCCTGCTTCGCCTCCTAACCGTGGTCAGTGATGCAGCAAATGGAAAAACAAAACAAAACATGTGGCTGTACGAAGCTTTAGTTGCCAAAATGCACTGTCACTATTGTAACAGGGTTCTTACATAGTAGGGTCCTAGGAGAAGAGCAGAATAGTGTTAAAAAGGAATTCAGGGACTCCCACTCACCATCAGAAATAGGGGTGAGCAAAAGCAATGGAAAATGAAGAAGAAAAATTGAGTTTGAAGATGGGATGTGTCCAGTTATGGCGTTGTCTTCCCAAGGAAAGGGGAAGTGATACGTGGAGGGACAGGGTGTGGCCGCACACAGCAAGGGTTTGGCAGGGTGGTCTGAGGAGTGGCAAGCTTTGTAGTAAACATTTCCAAGTATTGGAGCCATGGGGGCATCTGGCCCAGAAGATGTTCTTGGAACCAGGAACTGCAGAAAGAGGCAAAACTAAGGAAAAGCTAAAATAAATAAATCATGGGCTCCATGTGTCCGGGCTCACAGGAATACTCTGACTTTGGGGCCACTTTTCCTATTGGCACTGGGTTTTTCCAGAGGTCCTGTCCCTAACGGCAATTTCTTACTTGAGAGTTATTGGGATCCTGGTGGAAATGGGTTACAAAAGAGGGAGACTGCCTTTCACCACATTTCTTCAGAGGCCAACTCTACTTAGCCTGCTTTACCAGCCGAGTTATGTCAGCTCTTTACCAGTGTCTCCCAGCCTCAAGGCTCCCCACTCCCCTCTGTTCGCTTATGATGCTAGAACTGGGCACTTGCAAACTACATTTCCAGACTCCTTGCTGGCTTGCTTCCCAGGAGAGTTCCTCACCAGGAGGAACTGACAGGAGACTAGAAGGTGACAAGATGAAAAAGACTCTCTTCCTGTTTCCAGATCCTGGCAGACACCTTACAGAAGCAAGACAGCTGTGGTTCCAGCCGCCAGCTTCCTTTAGCACTCCCAGCACCCACCGGGAGACGCCTCCTTAGAGGAACCTGTTCTAGCTGGCCCCCCAGGTCTCAGTTTAACCGTTCAGTTCACATTCTTGGAGGTCTGGCCCTGGCCACAGTGTACTCCCACTGAGGCCTGAGTACCCAGCCTTGGCGCACCTCCCAGAGTGCCCTCCCCCAGAGGTTGAAACACACACACACACACACACACACACACACACACACACACACAAGAATTGGCCATGCAGAATTCTTATCCTAATACTACCTTTACTACCTTTCCATTTTTGTTCTCCCTGCCTGAGGGATAGTAGCTACTTCCTGTAGTCACTACTGTCTGGATTACTTAGCATCCCCTATTTGCTAGCCCAGCTTTCTAACACATGTGTAATCAACTTCCTATATCAAGCCCCCTCTATTTGAAATTCCTGCTGTGCTTTCCATTTTCCTGACTGGGACTTGATGGATACGGAGGGTGTCATATCTCTAAGTGTAATGTTATAAAATCTTTTACAAGAACAATTATATAAAACTTTATAAGAACAATTATATAAAACTTTAACTCCATCGAAAAGAAAACTACCCTGTCAAGTCACCATCATTTCTGTCAATACTAAGAGCAAGTACACTAGCTCTGTAGATACAAGAATTCTGATACTTCGTTCACCCTTGAATGAACTTGGTCTGGACCCTAGTAATATGCCAGATAAAGCTGTCCTAGGCTCTAGGGAGACAGCTTTGAATGAGGTATGATCTCTACCACCAGAGAGCATGTAAGGGCAGGAGAGGTCAGTAATTATGCCATAAGAGAGGAATCTATTGGAGCAACCAGAGGCTAAGCAAGGACAAAGGAGGAAGCCCGTGAACTGTGCAGGAAGGTCACTGCTTCTCAGAGTCTTGTTATTGTTGAGTGTTTCCCTTAAAAGGATCACAGACAAATTTTGGATGACTTAATCTAAAAAAGCATATGTCTGGAGTGAAAGATTAAATTCTGAGGTCAAGGAAGGAGGCTAAAGAAGGAAAATGGAATAGATGGGAGCCAGGCAGCTCTAGATGGTATTGTTGGCTGAAATTGTCAGATGTCTGGACCCAGAACCACTGCTGGAAACAAAAAACCCATGCGTTTTTGTGCATTCACCTGGAGAGAGTCCAGTTGGCCTCAATTAGCTCAGTGTCCACTCTGTGACTGTACCCAACAGGTGAGATGAAGGATCCAGTGAGGCATCTCTGCCCACAATAGGGGAGGTTCAGTCCCCAAAGGGAAATTCACGAAGAGGGAATAGAGAATAACTAAATTTAAAAAAAGAAGGGTGGCAGGGGGATCTAGACAGAAAGGTGTTTGCTGGTGCCCTAGCTGGCTTGGCTCAGTAGATAGAGTGTCAGCCTGAGGACTGAAGGGTCCTGGGTTCTATTCCAGTCAAGGGTACATGCCCAGGTTGCAGGCTTGATCCCCAGTATGGGGCATGCAGCTGATCAATGATTCTCTCTCATTATTGATGTTTATCTCTCTCTCTTCCTCTCCCTTCCTCTCTGAAATCAATAAAAATATTTTTTTTAAAAAAAAGGTGTTTGCTAGGAGTGGGGGGATGAGTAGGAAGTTTCTAGGTGAGTAGGAAAAGGGAAGGATGTTCATTCTAGGCAGGGAAAGCAGCATGAATAAAGGTATGATGGTGAGAAAGACACAATAAAGGAACATAAATAATCCTGAGACAGCAAAGTGGAGGCGAGACTGCCAACATTAACAGGGACCAGAAAATGACAGTTCACATGCAAGGCCTTAAAGAACCTACCATGTAGTCTACAACATCCAGGATGCAATATCAAGTGGATTTCAGCAAGCCATCCATGTCTTGACATTGTTGCAAATGTGTGTTTTTGCCTCTGCGCACGCACGTGTGAGTGTGTGTGTGTGTGTGTGTGTGTGTGTGTGTGTGTGTGTAATGAAGCAATGAAAATTTTCAGTGAAGTGGAGGGGACAGAGCTGGACTGAGTGAGCTAAGGAGACAATGGGTGTGAGCAGTGAAAATAGGGGAAGACGATGGTATATGATTAAGTCCTAATTTATTGGCACAACTCAAGGTTAGATAGGAGTTCAGGAAGGGCAAGTTCATTGGAAGCACTAAAGAGAGGATGTGGCCCTAGAGAGAACATGAACAATATAGTCCTTTCATAAGAAAAGTGCTGTCAGTGTCCTTTCTATTTATCAGACATGGGAGCAAGCCGGCCTCAGTACAAATCAGCTATTTCATAAAAATCTTTCAAAAGTAAATCATAAGTCCCCATAGATTCCCTAGACAAGACTCCTCCAGGACAACACCCCTGTTTGATTCATTCTGTATCCCAAATGTCTTTTATCAAGTGAGCATGCAAAGAGGTCTTTGGAATGAATTGATTCATTTAGTGGGATGATAAACTTACAAAGATTGTAATATTTTGATAATTACTTTAAATTACCAAAACAATACACAGAGTGGAGACACATGTCTGTAAACAACTGTGGGGTGCTTCCATGACTGCTCTGCAACGTTCTTCTGCTAAATATATTGCGGGCAGCCTTCTGGCAGCTGAGCGTAGCTTTAAGTTACAAATTACAAAAGCCAGAGGGGGCTCTTGAGATAAGATTACACCCAGCATCACTACATAAGTGAGCTGCTCAATTAATGGCTCAGTAAGCCGATGCTCAAGACAGCGAAATGAGTCTCCCAAAGTCATGTGATGAATTTACAGCAAGACCTGGTCCTACAGTGGGGTATCCTCACTTCCCTCAGGGCCTCTGGCATGTCCCCATCAAGGCTGGGAAAGGAAGGGTGGGTGGCCACTTGTAACCACCCAAGGGCTAGACCCCAGGGAAGCTGAGGAGAGCCCTTCTGGATGGTGTGTGGGAGAGTGCTCCCTGAGCCAGAGGTCTCCACATAGATCTTTTCGGAGACAGAGCCACTGGTTCATGCACCAAAGTTCAGCTTTTTCTAACCTGTGGTGCTTTTACTCACCCAAGTAATTTTGGCTGCTCTTGCTCCCTGACCCCAGTGCAGGGAGCTCTGAGGATATTGAGAGGGTAGTGGGTGACTCAGCAAGGCTGGACAGGGTGCCAAGGAGCAAAACTGGAGGTGGCTGCCTACAGAGATCAGTCGTCCTCCTGCCAGCTGCCTAAGTGCCAGGGAGGAAAGAACCTGGCACCAGAGATCTTGGGATTTTACCTAGTACCCATTCTCCCTAAAACACAAGTCATCACCAACCAAGCATGAATGCCCCTCTATTTCCTTCTCCTATCTAACTGTTTGCAGAATAGTGTTGTTGCCAGAAAACGCTGCTGGGGTCAGATGTGGGACATCTCGTGGAAGGGGGCGTTTCAACCCTGAGGCTTAGCCAGGTAATACTGGCTTCATCCTCCACTCCTCAGAGGGCACCTGGACCCAGAGTCTTGGTGCTTCGCCACTTAGGCGGCCAGACCTCCGATGGTGGCCTCCTACCTGAGGGGCCAGAAGAGAAACTTAATGTGAGAATGGGTAACAAAATGACTGGGGTATGTCTGCTGTGAGCTCCCCACTGTGTTGAGGGCAGGTGTTAAAAAGAGGAAAACAGCCCTGACCGGTTTGGCTCAGTGGATAGAGCGTCGGCCTGTGGACTGAAGGGTCCCAGGTTCGATTCCGGTCGGGGGCATGTGCCTTGGTTGTGGGCACATCCCCAGTGGGGGGTGTGCAGGAGGCAGCTGATCGATGTTTCTCTCTATCACTCTCCCTTCCTCTCTGTAAAAAATCAATAAAATATATTTTTTTAAAAGAGGAAAACATACATAGTTAAGACAAAAGACTGCTTCTGTCTTCTAGTTCGGCCAAGTCATTGCTCTCTCTGAACCACACTTCACACATCCATTCACGGGAGTAACCATTTACTCCTACTGAGGGCTTTTGTGAGAATAACAGAAGTTTTAAGTAAAACACCAACACTTAGCAGGCACTTGGCTAATGGTCCCTGGGATATTATGATTTATGATAAGAAAAAAATATATATATATAGGTCTTATCCCTGTTTCTGGCACAGAGCTCTGAAAAACCTTGGAGTTTCCTAAATGAGAACATAAAGGTGTCTTTTGTTATGTTAGGTGATTTTTGGACTGCACCAAAGGATGGGGCTGGTTGCCAGGAGAATCAACCGTGTGATTAGAGGGCTGGATCAGTCTTGCCCCTGCCCTCCTGGGAGGAGAGTGGGGCTGAAGATTGAGTTTAATGGCCAATGGCCAGTGATTTAACCAATCATGCCTATGTAATGAAGCCTCCAGAAAAATCTCAAAAGGACATGGTTCAAAGAGCTTCCAGGTGGATGTGCATGTGGAGACCTGGGGTGACTCACCTGGAGTGGGCATGGAAGCTCCGTGCCCTTTCCCCAACCTTGCTCTGTGTGTCTCTTCCATCTGGCTATTCCTGAGGTACATATCTTATTATAATAAACCAGTTATCTAATAAGGAAAGTGTTGCTCTGAGTTCTGTGATCCCCGTAACAAATTAATTGAACTTAAGGAGGAGGCTATGGGAAGCTCTGATTTATAGATAGCCAGTCAGAAGCACAGGTAACAACCTGGGCTTGCGACTGGCATCTAAAGGGAGGGTTGTTTTTAGGAATGAACCCTTAACCTGTGGAATCTGATGTTATCTCTATGTAGATAGTGTCAGAATTGAGTTGATTTCTCAGACTCGCTCTGGTGTCTGAGAATTGCTTAGAGTTTTGTTGGCAACCCCCACCCCCACACGCACACACACTGGACTTGGGTCCAGAAACCCAAAATAGTTCCACATTCTTGTCCTTGAGTGAATTAACCCAGAAGATACCGGAGTGACTACCCTAAGATGCACCTTGTATTTTTAGCAAAAGAATAAGGAGTTTATTCTGAGGTTTTAAAATTATTGAAATGTTAAAAACTAAGCTTAGCACTGGGAATGTGGCAATGTACAGGTTAAAGGTTTTTCCCATGAGAACATAGTCAACAGGAGAATGACAAGTTCAGAGGCAATGAGACTTCAGCATCCTAAGTAAGTACTTTGTTTAGAAAAGCAACAACTGCTAAGGGAACACAGATGAGGGTCACCTAGCTCATCTTCCAGGGGCAGGGAAGCCTTCCTGGGGGAAGTGATGTCTAAATGAGGAGCTTAGGGATACACAGAAGTTAGACATGTGAAAGGAGGAAAAGGATGATGAAAGAAGTTCATTCATTCATTCATTCATTCATCCAACAAACAAATACTGAGTATCTAAAATGTTCTAGGAACTATTATAAAAACCAGGGGTACAGTATTGAACGTAACAGAAAAGGTCTTTCATCTTACGGAGTCGTTCTTCCAGCTGGTTGACCAATAACGAGTAACTCACAAAATGTCAGGAAGTGAACCATGATGTAGAAAATGAAGCACAGTGCAGTGCATAGGAGCTCTGTTCGACTTGATGGTCATAGAAGACCACTCCAAGGAAGTTCCATTTCAGTGGAAACCTGAGAGAGGAGAAGCCAGCTATGCGACCATGTGGACCACTAATGTGCAAGCAGAGAGACGTGCTCGTGCTAAGGTCTTAACTTCAGAGCAAGCTTGGCAATTCTGGGCACACAATGAGGGCGACCATGGCTGTAATGGGGAGCACAAAGAACATAGGAAAAGGAAATGGAAGAAGAGCTGCAGGGCTGGCTCTTATAAAACCTCAAAGCAGAATATAAAATGTTTGCTTATATCCTAAGTGTGATGGGAGGCCATTGAAGATTTTAAGCAAGGGACATTTATGATCTGATTTACATATTTAAGATCACTCTAGTTCTTGTAAGAGCATAGAAAGCAATATATGCAAAGGCTCCAGACAAGAGAGAATGTGGTCTATCTGAAGAAGAAAAAGAAGAAGAAGGAAAGAAAACCACCTAGTCCTGTGGAAGGAGGCACAGTAGCCAAGGCTAGAGATCCTGGAGAGATTGGCTGGGACCCCATGTTACAGAGTTTTTGATTCTATGACAAGGATTTGGACTTCAACCCAATGCAATGGGTGCTATGAAAGGATTTACAGAGGGAAGTCAGATTTCTATTTTAGAAGCACACCAGTGACTGATGGTTTCAGAAACTAGAGTGTGGCTGAAAGCCGGCCTCCCTCAGGGTCAGCATCCTTGTTGTGTAGGTAACGTGTGTGCTGTGGGAGAGCATGAGTGAGCAGAGGAGGAGCTCAGCATGTGGAAAGAGGAGAAAGCTGGATGCACACAGCTGCAGGGAAATATCAGAAACCCCCCAGCAGGACCCCCATGGCAGCCCAGGCCCTGAGTGTTCTGGGATCCCACACCTCTCTCAGTGGGATTTCTCTAAGAAACCACGGGTCAGAGCTGGGAGAGATGAGAGTGATTATTATCTCATCCAGGCCTATCATTTGACAGATGAAATTGGTCTCCTTATTCCCATCAGCCATATGGCTCTGAGGTTGGTTTCTCTAG
Source organism: Myotis lucifugus (assembly GCF_000147115.1). NCBI lineage: Eukaryota > Metazoa > Chordata > Mammalia > Chiroptera > Vespertilionidae > Myotis > Myotis lucifugus. The sequence continues at coordinate 704,255 of NW_005871321.1, read as the reverse complement.
GGCTCAACCACAAAGACTGGCTAGTTTTGTGTGTGTGTTTTTTTTAGTCTGGAGATATTTACTAAATGGACTGTCTCTGTCGCCACCACAAATAATCTGCTTTTGTCCCTCAGTTTGTGAAAAGCCATGGGTTGTATATTTGATTTCCCACGGCATGACTTTCTCCTGCAGCAAGTCAGTCACCAAGATCCTTGAAGACTGGGTCTCCCAAAGGCCTCACCATTGTTTAGTGGGGGGGACAGTCTGTCTGCATGGGTCATTCCCTTTTCCAATAAGTTAGGTGGCACAGGTCATGTCTACGAGGCACAATTCTCTTCTGTGGATCTAATTCAATTCGCTGTTGCTGATATTTGTTTAGGGGTGAAATCTGTGGAGCATTGGATTCACACATTCACACTGAGGCTAGAGATCAGTTTGACACTTCTTATATCAAACTAGTGGCCCGGTGCACAAATTCATGCACATTGAAAGGAAATTAATTAGAAGAAATATTTTAATATCACTATTTGCCCTTTCCCTATAATAGAAGCGTCAACCAAATTCACAGTTGACAATGACAGATCGAAACACACACATGTGATTGGTGCCAGTGAGAGCTTTATATGTATCATGCATGTGCAAGTCAACTTAGCCTTTTATATATATAGAATAAACTTGCTTAATTAGACCTGCTTCTGATTTATCTAACCTTTTCCAGCCCAGTGAAGCACCCCAACTTCTCTTTCAGGTAATTGTCAGCAACACAGGAGTAAATATCAACATGATTATTATTGTAGATCATGCAGGGACAACAAAGGATAAAATATTTAACTGCAGCAGTGTTTGACTATATTCTGCACAGTGAGAAAACCTGAAGTCATTTTCAAGGTGCACCTTTCTTACTTCTTTTCAGTCAGGTCAAGTTTCTAAGCTTTCTAAATCTTCGTTTTCTGGCTAATGAAAAAAAATAAGATTCCACTGAGTCTCCTATCTACCTACTCCATGGCTTTTGTGAGGATCAAATGAGATGAGGCACAGGAAAATGCTTCACAGACATTTGGCTAAAGTGTAAAATGTTTCCACCTGGCTATAAAGCAAGTCATGATCCTGGGCTGAAGAAACTCCAAGGAGGCTAGTGGCTAGGGATAGGAACCTGGGTGTTGCTACGGGACGTCATTACCTGGATGGACACTTAGCATATTAGCCTTTTATAGGTATAGATACTGTCTCTACAGATACTGTCTCTGTAACACATTACTGGAGCACCTGCTAAATAGCAACCCCTCTGCTTGTCACTGAAGACATGATGACAGAGATATGGCCCTGACTTAGGAAGCTTGAGATTTGGTGATTTTTATTAAAATTAGGGAAACATGAAACAAACTTTAAAATCCTGAAATACATGAACCTCAACATTTCCTCAAAGGTCCATAACACTTTATAATTGCTATTATACAGTCTAAGAGAACAACTATAGTTTTAGCTCCAAAAGTACAGGAATTGACCTTGATAGCAAGGAATTCTTGAGCAGTGGGACCCTTACTCTTAGTTATTTCACTTAGTTACCAGTACAAGTCTTAAATACCCAGGGATTATCTGTTGGCATGATGTATATGGCAGACTTAGCACAGGGGATTGCAATAAGCAGTTATATTTTCATATAGGAATAAAAATCATATCCCTCATCCATTTTAACCATCACTGTGTTATTATTTTAGCCCCATTTTATTAACAAGGGAAGTGAAATCTAGAGAGAGTCATAAATTTAACCAGGCTCAGTTAAGCAGTAACTTTCATCATCTTCAGTATTATCATCCTCATCATAATGAATGGGTTAGTCAAAGTTGCATATTATTATAGTAGTAGTAATTCCCTTTTTGACCAAACATTCATCTAATACCTATTATGTACAAAACTTTGAGTAAGACACAAATAAGATTCTGCCATTGGGGAGCTCCCAGCGGGAGGAAGTGTGAGGTTTGGGAGGGGGAAGGCATCAAGGCCGCGAGTCAGGAGAGCTGGGGGTTCAATACTTCCCAGGGGAAGCCAGATCTCAGAGAATGGGAGGGAGATTGCTGATGAGGCATATCAAGGACCCATGCAAAATGGGAACCTTTAATTTCAGCTTCTCCCAGGACAGAGCTGATTAATCCCAAAGGCTCTGGCTACAGGGAAGGCTTTAAGATACTGCACACCCCCTAATGCAGTGAGATGAACAAGGGCAGCTTATGAACTAACATCCCACAGGGAGTCCAGCTCTGTGCCAACCTAGCAGCCCAGGAAGGAAGGGGTCTATTGAAAGTATTTTTTTTCTAAAATACGAAAAATATCTCAGCTAATTGGCTTAAGCAGGAATTAAAGGGACACATTTCTTTAGAACAAGGGATGTTGGAGGCAGGTAGGTTTGGACTGTGGGACAGATCAGAATAGGGGAGGGCAATGTCTTGAGAAGCTTTGGGAAACAAATCTGGAAACTTCTTCCTTCTCTCTCCCTCTCCCTACAGTCATGCCAGGATGTCTCTTCTGACATGTAAAATACCCTGTCCCGCTATTCATCACCTCATCTTTTCGGAACTATTGCTCAGCAACACAGTGGTTCCAATCAGTGGAGTGGCTAAATCCTTCTTTGTTTTCTTTGCTCCCACCCTCTCCTCCACCCTTCTCTTCCTTTCCCCCCTTTTTTGTTTCCCTTTAGGGTTGTTTTCAATAGGAAAGGAGCATTCTCTAAGAAGCACAAAGAGTGTAGTTAATGGGTTAGTCACTTTGGAGATGAACAGCAGCGAGGCTGCCTTGTATTCCTGGTACAGACTTCTGTATGCATGAGGAAATACAGGTTAGAACATTCATTGAAAAATTGTTTGAAATACAAAAAAAACAAACAACAAATGAAAGGTCCAGTAACGTGCTATGGGTAAATAAACTGATGTAGCTCTACTACAGAATATTACCATTACAAAGAAACAAAACAAAACAGAGCAAAAACCTGACAGCGTCCTATGTCCAGCATGTTAAGTTGTCCCAAACACATCGGTCTGTGAAGTAAGCAAGTTAAAAATGAGCAGGCAGACAGCTCTGGTGGAGAGGGTTAAGAGGAGGTGTGGAAGGATTGAGGAAAAAGAAGGAAAAGAGAACTCATGGACATGAACAACAATGTGGTAATTATGGGAGAAGGAGGAGGAAGATGCAAGAGGGTATAGAGGGGATAAATGGTGATGGGAAAAATAAAATAAATTGATGCACAACATAATGGTACATGTGTAAAAAAGAAAAACAGAACAGGTTCTGCTGGTAAATATATGTATAGGTAAATGTATAGAAGTAGGTCCACGAGCTTCCACAGCAAATGTATGATACCGGTTACCGCTAGGTCACTGGTTCTCAATTGGGGGCAATTTTGCAATGTCCAGAGAGCACTGTTGGTTATCAGACTGTTGGGAGGAAGGATGGTGCTACTGGCATTAGCGGGTAGAATCCAGGGATGCTGCTAACCATCCTATAAATGCAATGGACAGCCACTCTCAGCAAAGAATCATCCAGCCCCAAATATCAATAGTACCAAGGTTGAGAAGCCCTAATGCTCAGGCAGACAAAGAAGGCATAAAGATAAGATGGATTAAAAAAGAAGTATGCCCAGCCAGTGCGGCTCAGTGGTTGAGCGTCGACCTATGAACCAGGAGATCACAGTTAGATTCCCAGTCAGGGTGCATGCCTGGGTTGCAGGCTTGATCCCCAGTGTGGGGCATGCAGGAGGCAGCTAATCAATGATTCTCTCTCATTCTTCCGTCTCTCCCTCTTCCGTCCTCTCCCTCTTCTGTCCTCTCTGAATCACAAAAAAACTCTTTAAAAAAAAAGAAGCGTGTTCGTAATGTTTTGGACCTTTCAAATAAAATGTAATTGTACATTACTTAGGTAATTACAAATTAATTAAAACTTAATCTTCACTAGATTTCCCTACAGGGGGCACTGCTTCATCTCTCCCAGGCCTCTGCCACACATCCTATATTTTATGCATATCAAAATATTTATAGTCTTTTGAAGTTTCATGTGCTTCATAATTGCCTTTTCCCCCCTAATTATAATTCTTCAGAAAGTTGTTCTCTTCTTCTTTTTACCTAATGAAATCCTATTCTCTCTCCTGAACCCATTTTCTCTGGTGCTGCTCTCCCCTCCTCTCTGACATCTCTGCGGAGCTAGGCAGCTGGAGCTGTAATTAGACCTCAGCACCCTGACATGAGAGCTTGTTCTGCAGAGCAAGCCCTAGCCCAGCCAGCCGTGGGAGATATCCTGGCTTCCTGCACACCCCACTGAAACACACTAAAGAGCAGGTCACCTGTCACTCAGACTTTCACATGAACCCTGCAGAGAATCAGGCATGCACATGGCATTAGTAGAGGTGACACACACAGACGTACACTGGAGTGTTAAATATTGTCAATGTGTGGGGTGGCATGGAGGGCACTCTGGGACACTCGCAGCACAGCCCCATCTGGAGGGGCATAGGTGGCATTCCTATGACTCCTGCTGATTATTGCCATGTAGACCCCAGGCTGCCAGATCTTCCAAGATAAACTGGAAATTCAAAGTGTTATTTATAGTTTCTCAATTCTTTAAGTTTAATACCTCTATCAAAATTCCATAATCATTTTACAAGTGAAACAATAATGCATTGATCAATCAGATCTGTCATAAGGGGTACTGATTTTTAAACTCTGAAATATAACTATTCATAAATGAAATTCCTGACCTGAATAAATGAAAATGACTGTCTAGTATAGAAGACAGCCACCAAGATACATGAGGACCCAAGAGTGTCATGTGTCACTCACTCTTTAACATATAGTCCCACCCTATAGAGAAATACGGGCCAATGGAAATCAGACCCTTGTCACCACTAGACAAGTGACACCTTCTCCTGCAGGGATGACTAAGTGAAGGGGCTAGAAAGAACCAACAATTTCTCCCTGCTAATACAGGGTCCTATTTTATGAACTGAGGTGGGTAGGAACAAGAGAGTAACAGAAAGAGTGCTGTCTCATAAAATAATGATATTAATCTAGATTCCTTTTGAATATGACTCTATGGTTCCATGAACTGTTTGTAAATATCCAACTCTTAGGTTTGCCAAATGGCCAACACACAGACATCAGAACACAAATACTCCAGGCTCACGCATGCAGTTCTCATTGGTACCAGCTGCCTCATGAACTGCTCTCCTGGGAACAGAATCACGATGGGCAATGTCCAGATATATCTTTTCATCTTGTGGCCCTAAAACCCAGCTGAGGCCAGGAGCCAAGTGAGAGTAGGACAGGGGCCTCAATTTCTGACCTACCACAACCATGCCAAGTGTCTTTGGAGCAGATTCCATTCTCCTATGTCTCCTGCAGGATCCGTGGTTTCAGGATGTTGGATGCTGGCCTACGGCATCTCACTCTGCATATCACACCGAGACTGACTCATAGCAGAGCCCATTCAGACAACTAGGAAGGAAGTGGCACAGTTTCCTGACAAGGAGAGACTATGAGGCACAGCCCCTCCACATGTAACACTGAAACATGCGCCTGTTACCATGGAAACCCCATAATGCAGGGTGAGCAAATGCAGCCTGAATAGATCCTATCCAAAATGCTCTCTGAGGCCCACTACTCTCAGTCCCTTTCATCGCCAGAGCCGGAGTCTAACTGGAGCCAGAATTAGTGATGGGCAAAGAGCTCAAAAGGCTGCTGGTCCCCTTCCAGGGCATCTCCGATTTATATAAAGTCTCTTGGGTTTGGAAGGCTTGAGCGGCCGAGCTGTCCCGTGAGAGTCGCAGCTCTTCTTTCTCTCATCCTGGGCCACAAACTAGCATCTCACTCGTGTGGGGGGAGTGATGTGACAGCTCATCAAAGCAGCCTTTAAAAGGCTTTCAGGGTTTGCAAAAAAGGGTGTTTGGGTAGAGACCAGAACGCAGTTTTGGTCCCAGCCTGTTTCCCCTTCATTCTTGAATACACACAGATTGGCCTAGCTAGACTCTACAGCAACACGGTGGGAACAAGCAAAGCTATTAAACATGCTTTTCCTTCTCCAGAGGAAAGCAGCAACTATGCACTGAATCTAAATCCACAATGGCCACATTTCGATTCTAAAGATTTTACATTGATTCGAGTAAATAAAGGCATTTCCCTCACCTCCTTCCTACAGATGTGTCCAATCAAGTTATATGAAGGCTGGAATTTTTAGCAAGAGCCCACCTATCAAGCTGAACTCTGTTTCTAGGCTCCTAGGATAAAGTAAATAAATATTGAAGTGGAGAGGCCATGTGACAGGAAGTACCTCAGGAGATTTTATGGAGCACATGGAGTGATCCATCCCATGGGGACAACTAATGTGTCAGATCAACTGGACTCAGAGAGAACGGAGTTTGTAAAAACGTTATTTGCTTCAAAACTATAATGGCCTCCCACATCTCCTCCCTTCAATGTTGTGATGCTCCTCACACAACACTTACTCCTCTGGTCCATGTGGATGGGGGCAAGAAGATGACTATCAGAGAGTCAACAATCATTTCCTTTCTCCTGAGATGTCTTATAAAACCTATTTATATAACAGATGCAAGAAGGAAAAGAGTCTTGGGGAAGGGATTGTTTAAGTTCTGGAGGTGTATTTGTTCAATGAGGCCTCCCAGCTCAAACACCTGGGAAGAAAATGGGGGCATACAGAATAAAGCCAGTGTGTAGACATATGGTTTTCCACAACCTTTGGCCTTGAAGAGTGGCATGGCCCCAAATGAGGGAGGGAACAGAGCAGTTCATCACTTTCATTTCTCAGACGAGGAAACTGAGGTTCAGGGATGGAAATGCCTTTGTGAAAATCAATGCAAATATCTCTATCAACTACTTACTGCATGCCCAAGCACAGGACAGCATCCAGTGAGGGCTGGTCCCTCATCTTTCCAAGAATATTCAAAGAGAGAAGTTATTTGGGCAATTTTATATATTTAAACATTAGAGACGGATGAAATAAAATATCTACTTCTGATATTTAATATCAAGTTACCATGTATAAAGTCATAAAATTATAAACACATTTAATCAATTTTTCTTTCAGCTCTCAATTTTCATGAATCTCCATGTAATGGAAATGAGAATTGAAAAACTTTATCATGGATCAGATGGAGAATGTGATTATGGAGAGGTAGAAACCAAGAATGACTTCTATATGTAGGACTCAGCAATTGGTGATACCAGTTTCTGGATAAAGAGACAGATTGATAGAAAGGGAGGAGCGGGTGAGTTTGGAGGGAAGAGTCAATAGTTTCATTTGGAGAGTTGATTGTTCATGAGACATCCAGGTGGACTTCATTTTGGTTCCTGGACAGACTTGTTCACCAGACCTGCCCCAGATCTGGGTCTGAAGGGTCTGAAATAGGATATCTAGTGGCTGACCAGAAGAAAAAGATGTGGGGAAATGGGGGCAGTATAGACACTGTGGTTGACAAATAGAGGTCACCTTTTAAGTCTCATAGGTTTCATTGGAGGGATTTGGACTTCAAGATAACCAGATAGGCAGATCAGAATTCTGTTACCAGAACAGAATTCTGGCGCAGTGGCTGTGTGACATTGGCCAATTCACCTTCCTTCTCTGAATCTCACCCTCCTCAACTATAAATAGGGGTAATTCTACTTTCCTCACTTTCAGGGCTTTTGTGAAGATCTTCATATTAGAAGATATTGCAAACTGTAGAAAAATTCATATCTATAAATCACAACTATGATAATTTTAATATCTACCCAGACATCAAAACCAAAAGAATTCTTAAATGAAAGTGAGCAATGTAAGAGAGATGGGGTACATGCTTTCTTCAGGCCCTAACCCTTTGAAACGCTCCCAAGAACAACCTCAGCCTCTAGTGTCAATGAAACACTTTGCTTCCTTTGTTGTTATACTCTCCCAGCACCCCCAGTTAGCTGCTCACAGCCTGTCCCCTGTGGCCGATGCTAAAATGTACTTCTCCCCCTTCGTGTTCTAGTTTCTACGACTGAATCCATTCCATTTGGCTGAAGAAACAGACCAGACAATATCCGACGTGACCTTCCTCCCCTCAGCCACCGGGGAGCTGAAAGGTGAGTTTCAGTATTTTGCCAACAAACGATTGAGGGTTTAAACAACCACCTGAAAACTGAACATGGTACGGTTTATTCATATATTTAAAAAGAAATTTTTTTAACAGCAAAGCCTGGGAATGCCCAGGAAGCGGATGAGATCATCTGTCTGGTCTGTGAACAGCATGTTCTGCAGGTCTCTCACTCCACATTACATCATGCTGGAAAGAGAAAGCGTCTGGACGCTCCTTATACAATCCGTTGGGTGCTAAGGGAGGCACTGGCTTGCTGGAGGGTCAGGATTCCCCAATTTTGATCACAGGTGAGTATGCACATTCATGAATTCTGCCACAGTTAGAGAATGCCCTTGACGAGCCTGTGCTTTTTGACATAAAAATAACTTTGCATGTTCATTAACTTACTCATCTAACAAATGTGGGTTTTGAGTGCTTACCCTATGACAGGTTCTATACTAGGTGCTGGGGATACAACAGTGAATGAAACGGATAAAAAACCCTGCCTTTGTGAAGCTGGTATTGCAAGAGATGGCTAATTCCTAAGTTGACAGTAAATACATGATACAATGTAAGATACATGCTCCGAAGTAAAAGTTAACCAGGATAGGAGATAGAGAGTGATAGGATAATGAAGGAAAATCCCTCTAAGAAGGCGACATTTGAGTAAAAACCAGAATGAATGGAAGGATGTACCAACAAACATCTCTAAATAAAAGGAAGGGATCTCTAGGCAGAGAGACCGTAGGTGCAAAGGTCCTGAGACTAGAAAGTGGTTTAGTAGAGAGGCAACTTTCCACAGCCATTACCTGGGTCATCCCTGTAGCCCCAGGCTAGACCCAGGAACAGTTTTCCCCATTACACTGCATGTTCCAGAGGCTGTCAGTTCACCTTCGCTTTAAACAAGGCAGTTTTTTAAAAAAATTCAGCTTTAATTACCCTTTGTTTTTCTTCAGTGTGCACATGTGCTTTCTGTTAAACTTTCTTTCTGTAGAAGGAAAATTAGACCAAGAGTTATGTGATTGAGGTTAATAGCAAAGAAAAGGAAGAGGAAAGAATTCTCCCACTTCCTCTCTGGTTTGCATGAGAATCTTGAATGTGCTACATTTGAGTAAAAAAATTCGAGGGCTGACTGTCTGGCTAAGTCTTTGGTCATGTTTAATGCTCCCGCCAGTTGAGACTTACTCCATTTCGGTGCCAAGGGTATCACGAAACCACCGTTCTTTCTTTGGACCAGAGTGACAGGCAGGCGGCTGGGAGGTGCGTTTGCATTCAATGCAGAGGGTTTGCTGAAAACAGACTCGCCTCACTTTTGTCTTGGCTCTTCACAATCATGAGGAGATCTTGTTACTGAGCCATGGAAAGCCACTTTCCAAAGGTGCTTTTACAGACAGACATTGGGGAAACCTTCAAACTCATCCATTTTGCTAATAATCAGGACCAATTTCATGAAGCTTAATGTACTGGGGTTCTGGTTAGGTCTATAGGGAAAAGGTAGAATATGGCAAAAAAAGGAAGGAAAGAAAGGGAGGGAGGGAGGGAGGAAGGGAGGGAGGGAGGGAGGGAGGGAGGGAGGAAGGGAGGGAGGGAGGGAGGGAGGGAGGGAGGAAGGAAGGAAAAGGAGGGAAGGAGGGAGGGAGGAGAAGGGGAGAAAAAGGAAGAAAAAAGCAAAGGAGAATTAAGAATGAAGGAAATGGGAAAATGAGCTAAGATTAATTATGTACTAGACACATGTAGTCCTCATCATAACCTTATAAGGTAGATGTCTTTATCCCTATTTAAAGACAACGGGAAGTGTTAGAGATTCTGGAAGATCCGATAGCTAGCAAATGCCTCAGCTGGAATCTAAACCCAGGTTTAGATTCTCTATACTGTATGCCACTGCCTCAGTTTTTCTCCTTGAAAAGTCACAGATAATCAAAAAGTTCCTGGTTTCTGGGGCCTACAGCTCTATTGAAAATTTTAATCATTAAAAGTTCAAGGGACTGAATTTTTTGCTTGGTACCCCCAAATAGCCAGCAATTTCATATTGAAAGAGGGTAATATCCCTTTAAAATGGTCCTTCCAAAAAGTCTGGCCCCAAACTCCTGGCGCCCATCTGAGGTTGCATAATGGGGATCCTATAATAGATATAAATAGCACTGGGTAATCCTCCCGGCTCCTTGCTGAGTGACCGCTGATGCAGACTGAGGTTTGGATGACACTATTATGAGAAGTATGAGAACGGACGGGCACCGTGCTCCTTAAAACAGTGGCTTCTATATGGGGAAGTAGAACTGTTCCCTCTCACGGGTTCCTTTGGTTAATCGTGTCACTTGCCGGGTTGTGACTATCTGTCTACCTGTCTGACTTCCCATTTGCTGTGTTGGTTGCTCCTTCAGAACAGGGACTTATTCACCTCTATGTCCCCCTGTCAGGCCACGATGCTGGCACTCAGTCATGTTTTAGTAAAAGGATGTCAGTTATCTTCTGCTGGAAAACATACTGCTCCAAAACTTTGTGGCTTAAAACAACAACCATTCAGTTAGCCAGGAATTCTGCGGGTCAGCAATCTAAGGCAGGCAGAGCCAGTGGCTCTTCTGATTTCTGCTGGGCTCCCTCATGAGAAGGAGGTTAGCTGTGTTTGCTTAGGCAGCTCTGCTTGTGAGGGTGGCTGGCCCATGTGTCCCTCTTCCTCCTGCACTCGGCCTAGTGTTGTTCCTGTGGCATGGCAGGGATGCAGGGAGCTGAGAGAGACGGAATCACGGAAAGTTTCTTAGAGGCTAGACTCAGAACTGGTGCATTGTAACTTCTGTCACCTTCTCTTCAGTGGTTCTCAATCTTCCTAATGCCGCGACCCTTTAATACAGTTCCTCATGTTGTGGTGACCCCCAACCATAAAATTATTTTCATTGCTACTTCATAACTGTAATTTTGCTACTGTTATGAATTGTAATGTAAATATCTGATATGCAGGATGTATTTTCAGGGGTCGCGACCCACAGGTTGAGAAACGCTGTCTTAGATGAATCAAGATACCAGGGCACCCGGAATAAGAGCATGGGTCAATAGGTCACCTCTTGATTAAACAGCTGCAACATCACATGGCAATGGATGCAACTTGAGTAGAGAATCAGGGCCATTTTTTCAACCTACCACAAAATGTTTATAATGAATGAAATGCATGGTGTATCAAATTATGATATGTGATCTCTTTGCTCCCTAAAATCAATGTCACCTTTATAAATAACTGACTTTCTAACCTGGAAGAAGGAGATAGAGGTGATCAATCAACTGAGCATGAGATGGCCCCCAACATGGGACTCAAAAGGGTTGATGTTCCAAATTAGAATATTGAAGCTCATGGTTTGTTTTGGTTTGGTTTTTCCCATGGGGGATGGGGAGTCTCCTGACCTAACTTCTGCACACATTTAAGTGAATAGTGCCAATTCTCTGCTTTCTCCTGAGAGGTAGTGTCCTGTGGTTTGGGAAGAGAGCATGTGTTTTGAAGTCAGAAGACTTTGTTTCAAACTCTGGCTCCTGTGTGCTGCAGTCCTGTGACCTGGCATAACTTAGCTCACCTTTCTGGTTGGTTTCTTCCTCTATAAAAATGGGGATTATCTTCCCATAAATCCAAGATAGGAAGATGGTTCTTGAACATTGATGTAAAACTCTGTTCTGGGGAATACTCAAATCCAGTGGTGAACATTGGGCATCACTTTTACTTGAAAATTGGAGTATGTTAAGAAATGTAATTGAACAGCATTTGAAACCAGAAACTCATACTAAAACAAACACAAATGTGAATTCAGATCTTGCAGGTGTTTGATTAATAAAATATGGCTTCAAAGAAAGTTCTAATGAGCAGGAATCCTCTTAGCCTTCATACAGTGTAAGCCCCATAATATCAGAGATACTAGAGAAGAAAGTTTGAGAATCAAACATGGGTGATCCCTACCTGGAGCCCCGCTTGCAATTAGGGATTCTTCTGGATATTGATGTCTCTAATTCCATGCCGGCAATGAAAGAAAAAGTCCCTCTCTGGTAATTCTCCCATTCCTTGCCCTTCATTCCTGAAAAGAAAATGGGCTGATCTATCTCCTCTATGTTCTACTCAAGGTTCTATCTTCCAGCTGACCCTCCCCCACTCACTCCCACACTTACTTTTTTTTTCTCTTCCAACATTTCAGAAGATTCCATTGTGGTTCTGCAGTTTTTAGGTAAGCTTTGACCACATGAGCTCTGTTTGTCAGAGAGCCTGAAGGGAGGGGAATCCGCCACCGTCCATGGCAGTTCTTCTTGCCAGCAGATCTCCAGCTTTCTGATAGGGATGTGTATTTATTGCAGGTCACTTTTGTATGTCATTAACATTCAGTCCAAAGCCCCAGACATCAGTGCAGATCCATCTCAATGACTATAATCACCACTGACACGACATGCATCAAGTCCTGTCTTTTTGACACAATGAGGTCACTGGAGACTAAAGGAACTGGAGCAGTAACGCAGTTTTAAATCCACTCCCATAAACACCTGTTCAGAGAAGAGAGGTTCTGAAATCAGCAAGGGGGTCTGTGGGTGTGGTTCCAAGCTCTGAGTCGGGACCCAGGGCTGTACTGATTCATGTTCTAGCCCCCCACCCGACTGACTAGCTGTGGCCTTCAGCAGTCACTTCATTTTCCTGTGCCTCAGTTTCCTCCCTTGTACAATGCAGATGATAATGCTGTTTACCTTATGAGATTGTTGGGATTGGATGAGTAAACTGGAAAATGTTCCCAAGGTTCTGGCATATACATGGGCTTGCTTTTCCTTAATATGTGCAAACTGATTAATAGAGTACAATATGACCTTGGGCAGGTTAACAAACCTTTTTGCTGTTTATGAATCTACAAAATGGTGATAGTAATATTTGCCTCAAGATATTATTGTAAGAAGTAAGTCAAGGCATGTTAAGTGATTAGCATGACATTCATAGAACAGTAGCTGCACATACTAGCAATGGCAAGTAATCATTATCACCAAGAAGTCAATAATCAAGATAATGATTGCCTGAGGCAAATGAGGAGTTATAATAAGTATTAAATTATATTTGAAATTTAAGTCTGTCTATTAAGGAAAAATGAGGGCATTGAGATTGACAAACTGAATTTGAATTACTAGATACATCGCTTAGCAAGAGCAAGGCACTGAACATGTTATTCCACTTCTCTTGTTTCCCTTTCCTCATTGAAAAGACTGGAAAAATACCACCTACCTTGCAAGATTGTTGCAGGATTAAATGGGATACTACGTAAAGCATTTGGCACGTTGTTGGAGCTCAATAAATGGTAGCTATTCTAAATCAAAGGTCTAAGACAGAAAAAAAAATGACCTGTAATTTTTTATTAATATAAACTGTATTATTTTTAAAAACTTGATTTATCCTTGTGAGCTGGATTCCAGCTAAGTTAATGAAGATGGAGATAAAAGAGGAATGAGGGTCGGGACTAAATACACAGAGCGTGTAGGGAGTTTCGCTGAGGTTAGCTATAAGGAATTTGTGGTTTGATTCAAAAAGACTTCAGTTTTATGAGGTTTGAGGGCCTTTTTCAAAAGGAAAACCAGATGTATTAATGGAAATTTTATGCAAACAGTGCTATCTTCAGCAAATGCTGCTGTGAGTCTATTTGCTAGGTTGGGTAGGGATGGAATGGAGAGGGATCCCTGGGTTTTCTTTAAAGCTTACTTGGTCCTGTCTCACAGACCCTGAGGGATGTTCTCCAGTGGGTCATGAGACCAGTACATTATAAGCAAAATGCCCCAGAACCACAGGCGGAGGAAGGATTCTACTGGAGACCAGATAGCAAAAGGGCTTCCCATTTCAGACTTCTGCTTTAAATCTTTGAGGAAAACAGGGTCCCCCCCCCACCGCAGAAGTACCCCCATCTTCAGGTGCAAGGCTACCAGCAGTTAATAGAGATGAACCCTTTCCCTAAGCCTGCAGCCCTAAGTGCCCTGGAGGTAAAGGAGATTGGTGAGACAATAAATTGTGCTTAGTTAACTGGCATTTGCCATCTAAACTGCAAAGACAATGCATTTTCTAGTGAGATTATCAGAATTAATTGGCAGGCCTTATGAAAAGGCTTGGAAAGATTTAAAATATGTAAGGAAAAATCATTATAAGATCAATGATATAAATGCAAATAGCTTGGGTGCCTACTATGCAGTGTGGTGAGTAAAACTGGAGAAGCCAGGACTATGGAAGTGAGGGGCTAAGGCATTAGCAGAAAAAGTAAGATAAGAGTTCAGGCAGATGGCTTGGAGATATTGAGGCCTGGGCGAGCCAGTGTTGGACATACGCTGGGCTATTTCTCTTATGGGACCCTAGATGCACTTGCTGAGACGGGAGTTGATTTTAAAAGGGCTACATAGGGGTGGACAGCCAGGAGAGAGCCTTCAGGGCCTACGACCAAATTTTTGTATGTTTCAACCACTCTTCTGCCACCACCTCCTAGAGACGCTCACCAAGGCTACTGTGACCTCTTTCTTCGTCTTACTTGAAAGAAAACATTTTAGGAAAGGGGCAAAAGTAAGGAAAGGGCCAGAGAGGAGGCAATAGGCATGGTACTGGAGAAGACTGACCCTGAAATGAGAGGACCTGAGATGAGGACCATAGCTGAGTTTTGAATTCATATTGTTTTGTTGCTAAAGCACATGCTGATAACTCATCATCTCTGAATATCCATTAGACAAAACATGTTAACTCTACTAAACTGAATGGCACGTATAAAAACTTCCTTTTCCCTGCCCTGGCTCCATAATGATCAGAATAAGAAATCTGATATATCTCTTTGAGGTCAGAAGTACAGTGAACAGAGTTTTAAGTCAAGGAAGGATGCAGTCTAAGCCAGGTTCATCCTGCGGTCCATCCTGCATATCCGAACAGGTTTGCCCAACCTGAGTGTGACTCATTTGCTGAAAGAGACCTATATCCACCTCTCACTCAACAGTGGGGAAATAAGAGCACAATGCCCTTAACTGGGCAAAGCCTAAGTAATGGGCGGGGGGGGGGGGGGGCCAGGCGCCGAGGGGGAAGGGAGTGTATTTCCCAATCCCATGTAAGCCAGCAGCCTTAGTCTCACATCTTTAGTCACGTCTCTGTTTCTTTGTCCATCTGCTACAAGGACATTAAAGCGATCTCTAAATTTTAGACCTGTGCATCAGGGAGTAACTTTCCTTAATATTCATTCTCCACTTCTAGTAGAGAAACCTAAGACCTGACGTGTATGTGGGCCCATGGCTGTCCAAGTAAAAATTACATTTCTCAATCTTCTGTGTAGCTGGATATGCACAGGTAGCTAATTTCTGATGAATGGAATAAACCCAGAAGTGTCTTATGCAATCTTCTGAGACTCTTCTTTAAGGGAGAGCAGAAGTCTTCCTCCTATGGTCTGAAGGTTTGTATGCACCCAAAAGTCATATGTTGAAATCTTAATGCCCAAAGTGATGGTGTTAGGAAGTGGGGTTTTTAGGGGGTACTTAGGTCATGACAGTGGAACCCTCATGAATGAGATTATTCCTCTTATAAAAGAGGGCCCGCAGAGCCCCTGACCCTTCCACCATGTGAGGGAGGACACAGTGAGAGGATGGCAGTCCGCAACCTGGGAGAGGGCTCTCCCCAGAACCTGACCATGATGGCACCCTGATCTTGGACTTCCAGACTCCAGAACTGTGAGACATTAATGCTTGTTGTTGAGAAAGCAACCAGTCTCTGGCATTTGGTTATAGTAGTTCCGACCAAAACACTTCCACTGGGTCTCTTATTTATGCTCCCATCTTGCTGCCTAGACTATGAGTTTGGAATGTGACTTTAAAGGCCACACATATGGATGGTTGGAAAGACATTAAATTCCTAATAAGAGTCACTGTGTCTATCCTAGACTACAAAACTCCAGACTTTTATATGAAAAACAAATCTCTGATGTTTTAAAACCAGTATTAATTTGGAGTTTTCCATTACCAGCAATCAAACCTAATCCTAAATAATATATCGATCATGTCACTCTTTCTTAAAATCTATCCATGGGAAAAATTCCAAACCCCTTAGCAAAACAGTCAAGGTCCTTATAACCTGTATATTTGTTACCATACTTGAAGCTTCCCATTTATGTTTCAACAAACCAGCAATACCTAATGATCTGTAGTTCCTTAAGTATTCAGTTTTCCCTTTCCATCTCTCTACACACATTACCAACTTCTGCTTTGAATGTCATCTTCGCTTGTTTGAATGAAAAGTGTCACTTTCTCTGGCAAACACTCTCTTACCCCTGGGCAAGCTCCTGGTTCCTTTCTACTCCTTTCCAATTTCACCAGCAACGTCACATGAACACAGAGGAGAGTTTGTGTGTTTCTCCGACTTCACCACCAGACTGTTTTCCCACAGGGATGGAAGTGTCATGTGCATACTTGAGCCACAGGTGCTGCCAGATACAAAATAGATGCTGAAAATATTCCTTTTAAATGAATAAATGCTAATTAGCCAGCCATCTTCCTTGAGAATGACTCAATACAACTTCACTGATTCCTTTAAACAAATCCTTTGGGATCCATCTTGGTGTGAATCTAGGCTGGGCCACCTACAAGCTGTGACCTTGGGCAGCTGTATTTCTGAATATGGGTTTCCTCTCCTTTAAAATATGAGGAGAAAAGGCAGTTGGACAGGAAGGAACAAATTACACTGATGAAGATAATTAAGTATAACACAGTACACTGAGTATCCTACCTGACCTATTATATCCCCTCATCAAATGGCACTCATTATCATTATTCTTTAGGAAAGTTTACTCAGTTTAGAAAAGTCACCCCAAAAGCCACCAGGATTCACAACAAAAGAGACAGGACGACCTTATACAAAGAGGTCAATGGCACAGGCAACCTCACATAATGGAATGAGGACTGGCCTGGGCATTTTGACCTTTGATAAAGCCTGAGCTGAGCCACTAGCTAGCCATGAGATCACGAAGAAGTCACCTCCACCCCCACGCCTTAGTGCCTCCATGTGTGCAGAGTTGAAAGTGCCCGGATAATGTCACCAGACCAGTCTGAGCGTCTTTCATAACTTGGAGCAGCACTCCGTTTGGCCCAGTTTCACCATTCTTATCCCATGGAACCATGCAAACATTGCCCTTAGATGACTGCTCTGACCAGTCTCCCACTCCCACCCCTTCCTCACCCACTGTTTTATGGGAACCAGGATGAGTTGGTTGCACCTTTAGACTTTGGCCTGATGCTACATGTTTGTGCAAAGCCGGTGATTGATTTCATATGGCCACACGATCCGGCAGCTGGAGACATCTGCTTACACTTAGCATACAGGCAAACTTCCCACAGTCAGCAGTCAGCGTGCTCCTGGCTGAGAAGGGGTTGGCCCTCTAGGCTGCATAAGTGGGGGATTTAGACGCGTGCTCTGGACTCGACGTCAGGAAGGATAACTAGTCATGAAATAATTGGAGTCAGAATCATCCCTCTGGCATCTCTGGATGTATAAATTGCCTAAGGAAATGGGGCAGTTGGACAGGAAGCAACTAATTACACTGATGAAGATAATTAAGGGAGACCCTTAAGGATGTTTTGTTCCCAGAGAGAAGTCCAGGCTTTGGTGATATTGACCCAGATAGAGAGGGATGCCTGTCTTACAAATAGCCTCAGCATGTAGCCCATGCTCACCATGGGAAGGGACTGCCCTCTCTGTGTGATACTCCCCCACAGACCTGGATTTTTGCTCCATTGCAGTAGATAACATGCTAGAGGAAGGAGCACTGGTTTTGGAGTTATTTGACCCAGGTCTGTCTCCCGTGTCTTCCATTCACTCTGTGAATCTTCAGGCAGGTCATGCAGCTTCTCTGAGCAGCAGCTACTTCATCTCCAAAAGGGAGCCACTTGGGACCAAATAAGATGCTCTGTGCACATGTTTTATCAAATGTGAAATATTATCCAGATGACAGAAACTTTTGTTATTATCCAAAGAATAGCTCAAGATTATAAAGATAGAAGTAAATATATTTTCTCCTACCAGCCAGAATACAAATTATTCTACAAATGCCCTGAGAGATGGTTGTCTTCTTTTCACATCAAAGTCTCATCTCCAGGGATAGGTGGCCATAGCCTTGCAGAAAAGTCACTTCTGTGCCCTGAGAGCCGCGATGCTCATGAGGTCTGCCAAAGCCCTCCTCCTTCCCAACCTGCGAGATCTCCTGGTCTGCTTTCTCTCCTCGACAGCAGGGGAACAGTGTGCTTCTTCTTTCATAAGAAACACCTGGAAACGTGTGGGAACAGCAATAGGAGGAAAAAGGCATAGACTTTGCTGCCAAGTAGTCCTTGGTTCGTGTCCTGCTTTTCTGTTCTTCATCTGTGACCTTGAGAGTAAACTTGGTCAGTCTCAGTGTTTCCATCTGTAAAGGGAAATAGTAATGCTGGGCAGTGAGGGGATGGTGAGGATTAAATCAGATGATGCATGGAGAGCCTGGCACTGCACTGTAGCTGAGGGTAGGTCCCCAGGAAACGATATTGCTATATTGCTGGTATTGACCCACTTTTGCTGTTATTACTGGTTATTCCTCATATTTAACACAAGTGATTCACTACGTGTTCATAAACAGCTTGGTTTGGGTCACTAGCAAATCAAATCCTTGTGCATCTACTGAGCATCTTCTCTGTCCCAGGCAAAGTGTCAGGCTATGAGAGAAATGTACACGTAGTAGGGAAGTACAATTGAGAACTTCTAGCTTTTGATGGTTTTGTTCTTTCCTTCCCTTTTAAAATTATCTGCAAGATTTTTATGGTGAGATTAGTTGCTTGATCTAGAAAAGGTCCGTGAAAGGCTGCTTACACTGTTAGGACCAACAAACAAAGAATTAAGTGACTTCCTCACACTCCATAACCTGTGATAATTTACTCCATGTTTCACTCTACTGAGATAATCATTATTTTTAAAATTCCATAAAATAATAATGTAACTCTAAAACATCAGCAGATACTTTCCATTGAAAATATGGTCATGTCTCCTCATAGCTACTAGCATCAAATCCAAGTTCACTCTAGTGGTCCCAGGTCTCTCACAACCTTGCCCCTGAATACTGCAGCACTTCACTGCTGACCACTCTTTTCTCCTCTACACCCACCCTTAGCACCTGACCCAGCATGCATCTGGACTCCAGCTGTGCCAACTTCCTGTAGTTCCCTTGGTAAGTCTTGCTCTCCTACTCCTCTGTGCCTATGCACGGGCTCATACCATTTCCGTTTCTTAAAAAATCTCTTCTCACCTTCTCTGTCTACCGAGCTCCAGCACATTCTTCTTCAAGGATTAGCACAGTCATCAGTATTTACGACACATTATCCCCAAGCACCCTGATCCTATTTGAGATGCTTTCCCCCAGTGCCAAAACGTCTGATCCTACCACCATCTTTTACTTGCTCCATTTTTTTGTAATTCCTCCTTTGCTTATTTGTCACCAAACTGTGAGCTTTTTTGGAAATAGAGGGTAGGCCTCACTTCTCTCTGTGTCATTCCTGAAATTCCGTAATGCCTTGTGGATAGATGAACAGAATCATGGGTGGGTGCCGGAGCAGTTTCCAGAACAATAGGTCAAAAGCACATCATCTTTCTTCTCTAAATAATAATTGCATAAGACCCAATAAATCGCCTTGTTCCCTCTGAAATATCTTGGCCATAATCATAAAGAAGCCCAAAGTGGTTGGAATTGACCTGTACATTGTCAAATTTAATCCTGAATAGTTTAATCCACTTGACAGCCATAAAAAAGAACAATTGTGCCTTTTTACTTTTTATTCATGTCTAGACATTCCAAAGACTCAGCATGATAAATGGTCCTTCACCACTCACCATATATTATAACATCTAATCCTAACCATGTTCAGGATTCTGCTCTATATTAAATCTTTTCAAGTGATAGAAATTCTGTTGGGGGAAAAAGGATAGAGAATGGAAATGGAGAGAGAGAGAGAGTGGAGTATGGCTTAATCCTCAGTATTTTATAGGGATACCATGAAGTTGCCCAGACCCAGCAGTAACTAAACTCCATTGGTCTTCCCTGTGAATTCTTATTGGCTGTGGTTGTGCTATCAATCTTCCTCACACTTTGGTGGGAAATCTGCTCTTGAATGAGCTGAAAGAATGTTCTACTAAAAATGACATCATGGTCTCTCCAGGAAACTGATTCCTGGTGAGGAGACACCAAAGGCTGCATTTCTCTACATCTCAAACACACATGCACTTTCCTCTGGCTAGGTCCTTTTGTTTCATGAATGCTGCCTCCATAACTCTCCAAATCTTGCAAAATTTTATTAACCTGAAGCCTCCAAATCACAACCCAGGCCACACACACTAGTCCTGGTGTGTCTCAAGCTACCTCACGAGGACAAGGACGTTTTTCTGTACTTTGAAATTGCTAATTACTAAGCTCTCTGAGCTGCAGAGCACAGAGTTGATGGCTGCCTCCTCACTAGTTAATGCCTCTGCTTAGAGGTCTAAGACATCTTATCTAAAAGAACTCCCTTCACTCTACATCTCTTTTCTCTGCTTTAGTTCCCATTATTGCACTTACTGAAGGAAGATCCAGAAGAATGGGAACTTTGATAATTGTGTTTATTGTCATTGTATCTTGAGCCTAAAATTTCTGGTACATAGTAGCTGATGGATAGGTAGCTGTATATAGAGAGATATTTTAAGTAGATGGGTAGATAGATACAGATTTCTATTTATATATGTTGGATAGTTGATAGATGGTTGATAGATAGATGGATGGATGGATAGATAGATAGATAGATAGATAGATAGAATAGAATAGATAAATAGATAATAGTTAGACATCCTGATAGTTAGACATCCCCATATAGTTCTGCTATGCTTTATTTTATTTTATTTTATTTTATTTTATTTTATTTTATTTTATTTTATTTTACTTTTATGCTTTTGTTCTTACAAGCTGTGTGGCCTTGGAAAAGAGGTTTAATGCCTTCATGCTTCAGATTCCCCATCTCACCTCTCTTCACAACCCACAGGGCTCCATATTGGGTGCCAGGAGGAGGGGAAGGACTCGGAGAGGAGATCTAAATGTCCCTAGTCATTCTGGCTCCTCCTGACCTCCTCCACTTCACAGATCTTCTTTCAGCTTCTGGAACATACTGACATCTTGCCCACCTCAGAGGTTGGCCTGGGACAGTCCTAACACCTATTTTTACCTGGCGAATTCACCATACAGAAAGAGAGGCCTTCATTGTATCTGAAGACTTCCACTCCCTCATTATTCTCTCTCACCACTTTGTATCCTTCCTAACAGAATCATTTTGCAGTTAATGTTTTCTCCCACAAAACTGTAAACATCAGGACAGGAGGCATATATGTCTTATCTAACTTTCTTGGATCCCAAGGGCCTAGAACCATGCCAAGAACATAATAGACACTCGATAAATATCTGTTGAATTAACAAATATTTTGAAGATAATCACAACTACCTTATAAAATTGTCTGAAATTTTAAACAACATTATTTAGAGTTGAGAGAGCCATGGAGGTAGCATACATAAAAAAAAAAATGTGTAAGCAATGTGGCTGGAACATAGAACAGTGTGTGCTTAATAAATGCTGTTACAAATTCTGGTTGTTACTATCATCTCTTCATAAATATCTCTGATTTTATTTAACTACTAGAGGCCCACTGCAGGAAGATTCCTGCAAGAATAGGCCTTCCTCGGGCCTATTCCTGCAAGAATAGGGCTTCCTGAGGCCAGAGCAAAGCAGAGAAGGGAGCGAAGCCCGCCTTCTTCACTGCCTCGCTCCCTCCCATCTCCGCTGCCTCGCTCCCTCCCTTCTTCGCTGTCTCATTCCCTCCCATCTCCGCTGCCTCGCTTCCTCCCGTCTCCATTGCCTTACTCCCTCCCGTGTCTGCTGCCTCGGCTCCGGTCCCTTCTTTGCCACTTTGCTCCCTTCTGCAGCGCTTGGCTTCCTTCTACACTGTCTTCAGTCTTCGCTCTGCGCCTATGTATGCAAATTAACCACCATCTTTGTTGGATTAATTTGCATATCGCTCTGATTGGCTGGTGGGCATAGCGGAGGGATGGTCAGTTTGCATGTTTCTCTTTTATTAGTGTAGATTTAGCTCGAAAATTATTTAAACTTGAAATCTAAAATATTACATTAATTTGCATTTCTGATTATTAGTGATATCAAGCATCTTTTCATGTATCTATTGGCCATCTGTATGTCCTCTTCAGAGAAGTGTCTATTCAGGTCCTTCGCCCATTTTTTTAATTAGATTGTTTATTTTCTTGGTTCTGAGTTGTATGAGTTCTTTATAAATGTTGGATAATAACCACTTATCAGTTGTATCTTTGGTGAATATGTTCTCCCATTCAATGGATTGTCTTTTCATTTTGTTGGTAGTTTCCTTTGCTGCGCAAAAGCTCTTTCATTTGATGTGGTTCCATTTGTTTATTTTTTCTTTTGTTTCCCTTGCCCAAGGAGAGATATCAGAAAAAATACTGATATGAGAAATGTCTTTTTTTTTACTGCCTATGTTTTCTTCTAGAATTTTATATGGCTTTGTGACTTACATCTAAGTCTTCAATCTATTTTTAGTTAATTCTTATGTATGGTTTAAGGTGGTGGTCTAATTTCATTTTTGCATGTATCTGTTCAATTTACCCAATACCATTTATTAATATACTATCTTTACCCCATTGTATTTTCTTACCTGCTTTATCAGATATTAATGACCATAAAGTTGTGGGTTTATTTCTGGGCTCTCTATTCTGTTCCATTGATCTATATGCCTGTTCGTATGCTACTACCATGATGTTTTGATTGCCATGCCTTGTCATATAGTTTGATATCAGGTAACATGGTATATCCAACCTTGTTCTTCTTTCTCAAGATGACTGAGGCTATTCAGGGTCTTTTATGGTTCCATATAAATTTTTGGAATATTTATTCTAGTTCTGTGAGCTATGCCATTGATATTTTAATAGGAATTACATTGAATCTATAGATTGGTTTGGGTAGTATGGAAATTTTAGTGAGGTTAATTCTTCCTACCAATGAACACAGTATATGCCTCCACGTAGTTGTATCTTCTTTGATTTCTTTCTTTAGTATCTTATACTTTTCCATATTCACATCTTAACCTCCTTGGTTAAATTTATTCCTAGGTACCTTATATTTTGTTGTAATTATAAATGGGATTTTTTTCTTAGTTTTTCTTTCTGATAGTTAATTATTGGAGTATAAAAATTCCACTAATTTCTGAATATTAATATTGTATCCTGGTACTTTTCTGAATTCATTTATCAATTCTAGTCGTTTTTTGGTGAAATCTTTAGGGATTTCTTAATACAATATAATATCATCTGCAAATGGAAATGCAAATTGAATCCACAATGATATTATTTCATGCCTGTCAGAATGGCTACCATCAATAAATCAACAGACAAGTGCTGGTGAGGATGTGGAAAAACGGGAATTCTCGTGCACTGTAGTTTGGAATGCCGATTGGTGCAGCCACTGTGGGAAACAGTATGGAGTTTCCTCAAAAAATTAAAAATGGAACCACCCTATGATCCAGCAATTCTACTTCTGGGAATATATCTGAAGAAATTGAAACACTAATTCAAAATAATATATGCACCCCTATGTTCATTGCAGTGTTATTTACAATAGCCAAGATTTGAAAGCAGCCCAAGTGCCCATCAGTAGATGAGTGCCTAAATAGACACTTTTCGAAAGAGGACATACAGAAGTCCAAGAGACATATGAAAACATGCTCAAAGTCACTAATCATCCGAGAGATGCTAATTAAAACAACAATGAGGTACCATCTCACACCTGTCAGAATGGCTGTCATCAACAAATCAACAAATGACAAGTGCTGGCAAGGATGTGGAGAAAAAGGAATCCTCGTGTACTGCTGGTGGGAATGCAGACTGGTGCAGCCACTGTGGAAAACAGTATGGAGTTTCCTCAAAAAGTTAAAAATGGAACTCCCATTGGACCCAGTAATCCCACTTCTAGGAATATATCCCAAGAAATCAGAAACACCAATCGGAAAGGACATATGTACCCCTATGTTCATAGCAGCACAATTTACAACAGCTAAGATTTGGAAACAGCCTAAGTGCCCATCAGCAGGTAAGTGGATTGAAAAACTGTGGTACATCTACACAATGGAATACTACACTGCTATAAAAAAGAAGGAACTTTTACCATTTACAACAGCATGGATGGACCTGGAGAGCATTATGCTAAGTGAAATAAGCCAGTTAGAGAAAGATAAATATCACATGATCTCACTCATTTGTGGAATATAATGAACAACATAAACTGATGAACAAAAATAGATCCAGAGACAGAGAAATACTGAACAGACTGTCAAACCTCAGAAGGACGGCAAGGGAGACTGGGGAAGGGGTAAGAGATCAACCCAGGGACTTGTATGCATGTATATTAGCATAACCAATGGACACGAACACTGGGGCAGTGGGGGCTTGTCCTGGGGGGTGGGAGTGGCCAGGGAGGGGCCGATGGGGGTAAAAGGAAACATGTAATATTTTAAACCAAAAAAAAACAACAAAACAACAACAAAAAAACTGTGGTACATTTATACAATGAAATAATACTCAGCCATAAAAAAAGAAGGAAATCTTATCTTTTGTGACAGCATGGATGGACCTGGAGAGTATTACACTAAGTGAAATAAGCCAGTCAGAAAAAGACAAATACCATATGATTTAACTTATATGTGGAATCTAATGAACAAAATAAACTAACAAACAAAATAGACACAAACTCATAGGTCCAGAGAACAGACGGACAGCTGTCAGAGGAGAGGGGTATTGGAGGGCTGGATGAAAAGGGTGAAGGGATTCAACAAAAAATAATACAGTATTACTTTATAACAATACTCTCAAAAGTTTTTCCACTTTCAAGTTTGATGGCTATTGAAAAAAGCCATTTTTTCATAATGTAGACTGTATAATTGACTTGTCAAGTAAGACCCATACTTTATGATTTGGCCTGAATTTAATGACTTAAAACTTTCCTCTGACCTATGTTGAAATAAGTTTGCATCAGGCAAAATGTTATGGTCTGATCTAGCTTTTCTACTTCAAATTGGTAAAAAGAAAAAAAAAACAGTACGAGGAACAGACCCATTTTCATACTCTCCTTCTAAACCCTTAACTGATGAAGCTTCCATTGAAACAATGAAGAAGAACCGAAGCAGAAGCACCTGTGACATGGTGTCCCTGAGCCTCTGATTTGGGTTCTGGGATGCATGTGCTCATTGGAACACCCACATTTGATCATCTCCTGCTCCTGCGTGCTCCTGCTCCCTGGCTGCTGGTGTGCAAGCCCTGCCTCTGCTCCTGGTGGCCCACACTGTCCTGGCCCAGCCCCTCTGCTGTGCTGACTCACTGGG
The DNA here is from genome assembly GCF_000147115.1 of Myotis lucifugus. NCBI lineage: Eukaryota > Metazoa > Chordata > Mammalia > Chiroptera > Vespertilionidae > Myotis > Myotis lucifugus. The sequence goes on along the minus strand of NW_005871321.1, from coordinate 678,738 downwards.
TCTGACACCTGGCAGCACAAATCCATGTGCTGACCCCAGCAAGGAACAAGGAGACGGTGCTGCTCCAAGGAAAGACCTGTGCCTTTGGGAGTCAGGAGAAGAGGAAGGACACAGAAAGATCTTAATGTCCCTCTCATCATATCATTTGCCATCTGACAGCATCAGCCTTTCCACTCTTAGACCAACCTGCAGAGTTTTATAAGCACGTTATAAAACGGATTCATGTCTGAAACCTGAATCAAGTCCTTTATCACCAGATCTCAGCCTCCCTGGAATGTAATTGGTTTCCAGACTTAAAGGGAGGTAGAGGGGTGGGGAAAATCCATTTGACAGTTTAAAACCAATTAAAGAAGAGAAAGACATCAAATCTGCTTTCTTTGCAAAACGTGACTTTATGCAATCGACTAGTCCCCTACCTACTAATGACTCACTAAAATTCCTTGCATCATGTCTCAGTCCAAATCCTGTGTGCCTAAATCTCTTCTCTGATGGAATGAGAGGAGCAGAACCTTCCAGGACTGCGGTCTTGTGTTCCAAGACCTATAAAATACCTTAGGAAAATACAATTCATTACTAGCTCTGGTGGTCAGTGTTTAAATAGGATGAAGAACAGAACGGAGAAAGCGGGGTGTTTTTATATCTAGAAATAGCCTCCAAACTATTTCATCAAAATGCTTTAACACGTTTGCTTTCCATCTGGTCTCAATGTTTTGTCACCCAATACTCATAAAAAAATTCTACTTCACTCAGCAGAGAATCACAACAACCCATGCATTCCTGTACATCAGTATATACTTTTCTCTCTTCAATCCTGGACAAATGCAAGATGTACGAGTCTCAGAAGTATTTTTAATAGAACTTGAAATACATCATATAGTCAAAAGGGAGATGGGGCTGGGGAGTTGGCCACAGAGTTCAAGAGACTGGAATGTGTGCTGCTCATTTGAAAAGCGCATTTTAGCATCTCTGTGGGGGCTGGTGCATTGTCTGGGGTGCATTTGCTCTGACTGCCATATTGGGTCTGTGCTCTTTCCTCTGGGAAGCTGCAAATTTGATCTGTGAGCTGGGATAGCCCCCAGGGTGCAGAGGCAGCTGCTTCTCTAGTCTCCTTTGTCCCAGCAGCTGCTCCTTGACCCGCCTGACACTGCTATCTTCTCAGCTTCTCTGTTTCCTTAAGATCCTTGATGGTGACTGTTTGCCAGGCCCCCAAGCCATCCCTAATAGTGGCCTCCCAGCCTTTCTTCAGGCCCTGACATGCTCCAGTTTCTCAGGGGTCCAGCTGGGATGCAAATCCTACCTGAAGAGGCCAGGGCGTCGGTTCTGTGTGGGCTGCATAGGGCAGCAGAGGAAACCAAGGCATGAGGACACCCAGGTTCTAACCCTGCTCGGCTAACTGCTGAGGTGCATTCTGTCCTTTCTCAGGGCTCCTACTTCCCGAACTGTCAATTTAGGGATGATGATCCTTGGACAGGCCTATTCTCTTGGTAGTTACAAGGGACCAATGAATGGTGCGGGGCTTTATACAGGGGAGGGCAAAAGTAAGTTTACAGTTGTGAGTATGCAAAACAGTTTATTTTTGTAATATTATTATTTGGTAATTATTGTATTCTTTTCCATACAAACAACTGTAAGCCTATTCTTCCCACTCCTGTAAGCGGTGAACTTTTTAATAACCAAAAGGTATTACATTCATAGTAACACTGAACACTGGGGAAGGCTCTTTTATAAGATTTTACTATGTGATCTTACTCTATACATTTAGACATGGAAGCTATCTTGGGATGTTTGAAAACTTAAACTAAACAAACAAACATACAAAATAGATATTATCCAATTTTCTCCCCCAAAAAGAAATGACAATATTCCTTTGGGGCTGCAATATAGTTTGGAGGCATAGGGATCATTTTAACATCAAATCTCACTGTGAGAAAGTTATTCCCTGCTCAGTTTCCTTTTAATTCATTTGTTTACTTCAAGGAGAAAGTCTCAGTTTGGTGTCATCTTGCCTTTAACTTCCCTTAAAGTCCATCTCCTTTATTAACAAAGAAGCAAGATGCCTTAGGCTTAGAGCTTCTGCAGGCAACATTATCTAGATAGGAAATAGATTGACAAGGAAATTAAATATTGAGTTATCTTTATTTTTGGCCAGTGATGTTTATTATCCATTTATAGCATGAAACTTTTCTTTTTAAGACAAATGTATTTAAATTAAAAGAATAAATCATTTTTTAAAATACATTAATATGTAATAGATGTTTGCCACAACATTGATGGACATTCAGGAATTATGCTCAGTGAAGTTAAAAAGACATAGAAAGACAAATACTATTTGGTATCATTTATATGGAAAGGCTAATAAAAAAAGAAATCAAAGTCATAAAACAGAGAGTAGAAAACTAGTTTCAGAGGCTGAGGGATATGGGAAGTAGAAAGTGGTTGGTGAAAGGGTATAAACATTCAGCCATAAGATGAATAAAGTCTGAGGATCCCATGTAAAACTTGGTGACTATAGTTAATAACACTGTGTCGTGTAATTGAAATTTGCTTTTAAAAAAAAGTAGAACTTAAATGTTCTCACACAAAAAATAAAAGATAAATATGTGAGGTGATGGTTATGTTAATTAACCGGATGGTGGGAATCCTCTCACATGTACCCATATATGAAATCACCATGAGGTACACTTTTCAATTATACCTCAGTAAAGCTGGAAAATGTGTTATGGAATTGATGGTAAGCAGATATGGCAATAATCGTGACTTTGTATTAGTTATCTATTGCTCTATAATAGAGCAATGCAAAACTTAGTGGCTTAAGCTATGATAAACGTTTCATCTCTCACAGTTTGGTAGGTCAGGTTTGGGGTGGTTCTGGCTCAGGGTCACTCATGATGTTTCTGTTCTTCAGCACATGGGCCTCTCCACAGTGCTGCTTGAGTGTACCGAGCGCAAGCGACCTGAGAGATCCAGGTATAAATGGCAATGCTCTTATAGACACATCTGTCACTTCCACAACATCTAATTAGTCCTATAAACCAGCTCTACTCAGTAGGGGAGAGAATCATGTAAGGGGGAAAATGCAAGGAAATAAGACTGGCTACTGCACTGTGATACACCAATGAATGAAACACTGCGCAGACCTGAAGATTTAATTCAACCGAGAGGACAACTGAGCATTAGGGAAGGGAGGTGATGGAACCAAGTCCAGACAAGCATTTGGGGCAGAACCAAGGTTAGGATTAAGAGTGCCTGGTCCCCAGCACAGTGTAATTCCCACCATATTGCAAATGCTGACAATGCCCTTGGCCTTTCCATCTTTAGGAGAAATCCAGCTCCCTCTCTCTCTGGGCAACAGCCTCTGACAGGAAGCTAATGCTGAAGCCAATTACCAGGCTTTCAGAATCCCCATCTGGGTCTGGGTCCAGGCATCTGAGCTGATTTTGAAGACAGTAAATCTGGAGTCAAATATCATCTACCCCCACACTGCCAGGGTTGCACACTGACTGTCCACAGGCTTTGTTCAGCCCACAGACATGTCTGCTTGGCCTAAACAGGACATTGCTGGTTTGTTTTATTTATTTTTAATGAGTTGCTAATTGGATGTGAAATCTGGGTATTTCATAAAAATCTAGATATGAGGTTTCCCTTGAAATAATCAGCATTGCTGGCAGTGCCTGGTCATTTTTCTGCATGGTAACCATGTGTGGGAGTTATGTTTTGGCTACATGTGATCTTATTGTCCATGGTGCCTGCCACTTCTCGGCTTTATTAAATTCTCTTCTTATACTCCATGAGCCATTGAACTGACTGCTCTTGATGTAACCCAACTCTCCCACTTACAGATGGGTAAACTGAGGCCTTGACAGTTGGCAGGCTTACATTCCATCCCAGGCTTACATGAATTTCCCAAGGCCACATGGCTGGTAAGTGGTAGAGCAAAAGACTATGGTGGGTTTTGCTACCTAAGCTCACAGTCTTCCCTAATACTCCTCTGCTATTTTGACAAGTAGGCTTCAAAATAACCAGAGGATATTCTGAATGGCTCCACTGATGTGGATTGAGTACAGGGAAAACAGAGGGCCAAGAGTACATCGATGGACAAATAGCCTGAGGTGAAGCCTGTAGTGAGAGGAAGCGTGGTCTCATGCCGCAGCAGAAGGGGATATTTCAGTAAAGAGGAACTATAGCTCAATTCCAACCCATTACCAAAGTATGAAAAAATATTTAATTGAAAGGTTTATACCTGTATCTCTATTCTAAAGGAAGCATAGCAAATAAAGGATAGTAGGTGGAGAAAATATAAGTGCAAAACCACTCGAGTCCTGGGAAAAGATTGGCAGCAATCCCCCAACATCGCAGATTTCAGCCCATCTAACTACCAGGCTCCTCGTCTTAAATCTTTCAATTCACCATTTCTCATTACTAACAATAATTTATTTAAAATCTTTCAAGGAAGTGTCTTGCTTCCCCATTTCCTGACCTTTATGAAGTCACCATCTTGGCCTCCACATGAAAGGCAAGTGTTTTAACGAAATTGCATATAAAAATGGTGGCAGGGAGCGAGAGAGATCTTGGCACACCAGAGGCGCCCTGTGAAGGATGATCTTGAAAGCCAGGTCCCACAGCTGCTCTGGTGATCAATATGTAGAACCCAGATTCCCAGCACCAACCGCTTTAGCCAAGGTCACAGGCTTGTGTCCAGACGCACTGAGCCACATCTGCTTTGGAGTGGGGAGGAGTAGCTTCGCTTCCCCCAGGCCCCTGAGCTCAGATCAGCTTTCACTTACAAATCTGCAGGGATCAGCCAGTTCAAAGGGGGATTATACTCTAATAACCACCAGAGAGCCACAAGCCATAGCAGACCTGGCAGGTCTGTGTCCCACTCCCCAGCACATGAAGAGGTGGTGAGGTGAAGCCTTTGTCACAAAGCACTGGATATCCTCACTCACCTCCTATGGGCCCTCCCACTTCCACACTGGAATTCCCCTTCCTCCCCCTCCATCACTTCAAGAAGCTCTGATTTCCTCTATGGAATTCACGGCTGAGCCCTGGGACTTGTCAGCTTGTGGGTGATACAGATAGAATGAATCTTTCCTCCATGTCACATTGAGCCAGGGCTCCCTCTGGACAGCAAGAAAGAAATGAGATGAATGAGAGAATTGCACTTCCTTTCATTTCCTTATTTTCCTAATATTTGCTAGGTGTCCATGATGTGTGAGGTGGAGTGGGTAAGGAATGAATGAGCAAAACAGAAGCCCTACTCACAAGGAGCTTCAATCTAGGAGGAAAGATGAATGGAAATGTGGTTACAAGGAAATGAGATAAGTGTTATCATAGAGCTAGTGGGGGGAGGCGATTAAAAACACATGGCATGAGGAATAGGGGAGGAGGTGACAGTAGGGGGGGATGAGAAAGATCAGGAGAATTGAGTACAAAGAAGACAGAGGGGCAAGAGTACATCAGATGGAGAACTAGCCCAAGGTAAAGCCTGGTGGTGATAGGGAGCAAGGTGTATTCAGAGTTAAAAGCCGCTCCATGTAAATAAGGGGCAGAGGCCAGATAAGTAAAAGTCTGAATATGTCGGGTAATGTGTTTTCCCTTGTTCTAAGTTCAATGGGGACACAATGAAACAAACCAGTGGACATGCAAAGAATTGGAGTTTAGGGATTCCATTAGTCCTGCCAGGTAGGAAACAAAGGGAGCAATCCAGGCAAGATGGCATTCCACTCCATCCTATCTAATAAAGAGGGGATATGCTAATTGATCATCATACCCTCACAAGATGGCATTCCTCTCCATGTACAATAATGATAACAGTTGTAAAGAGAACATTCAAAACACATAGCTGGCCTCAAACCTACCATAAAGATCATTGTGGATGAGAAATAGAATGAAAACAAGGTAAGGAATGGGCTGAAGCTACAGACCTCTGGACTCCAGTCCAAAGCAGGCAGAGGCATTCAGGATTTCTGCTCTAATGGGAAGAACCTGGAATAATGTTCCACATGAGACAAGGCTGGACTCGAGTCTGGCTTCCTGCTCAGAACCAAGAGGGAGATTGAGATCCCCTGCTAATAAGAAGAGACTAAAGATTCAGTGCTGCTGTGACCACTGTCCAGGGCTACAGCTACCCGGCAAAGGAGGCCAGTGTGTGCATATCCATCCTTGCAGCCAGAATCCAGCTGAAACAAGCCATGAGCTCCCTGACGTAACTGGATCAAAACCTCCCCACTCTGTCCCTGGAGCAGGAATCTCAAACAGTTGACATAAAACACAGACCTGGATAGCAGACCCAGAGTCCATTGGAAGAAACTATCACAAATCTAGAAAAGGAAGAAATATATCAGGACAAAACAAAACTCATTCTAGGTCAGATAAACCTACAAAACAAAATTATGAAACATAAGAAGCAGCTAATTCTGAAAAAAAAGGCCCAAATTGAAACCAAAAACAAGTAAACATTAAAATAATATCAAAACCACAGAAAAATCAAGATCAAAACAATAATCAGGACATAAATCAAAGACAATGGAAAATTTTCTAATCTAATAAAAGACTTTTAGTGAGCAAGGTTGTAATTATCAAGGAGATAATGAAGAACAAGAAATTGTGAAGCAAACATAGCTAAAATAGCAGAAGGAATAATGAATAAAAAAACCATCAATAGAAAATTAGTAAATTAAAAATATGAATTAAAATTATTTTCAAAAACTCGATATAAGATAAATCCACATCAGGCCACAAGAGTAAGAAAAAGAGAGGAAGAGAGGAAAAAATTATAATTATAAAAGACATTATCTTATTGCATTAAAAACATGCAATAATTATTATTTTTTATAATTATGAAATATTGAATGTTTAATTTGTGGTAGGCACTGTTCTAAATAATATGTATATTATATACAGAGAGAATATAATGTACATATGGAAAATACAACATATTCTCCATTATATATATACACTATATGTACACACAGAGGGAGAATATAGTACATAGAGAGAATACATACTTTATACATATATATTTATATAAATATCAGTATTAAATATATATATTCCAAGTCACACAACTTTTAAGTGACAGAGTCTAAGTTCAAACCCCCCTGACCCCAGAGCCTGCATTTTTTAACTGTCACGCTGCATGGCCTCTCTGATGGAACATGAGACACACTCCCTTTGTAATCTAGAGGAAGCAGGGAGGCCGGTGTCACCACAACTATTCAACATTGTCCAAGAGCCCTGTCCAATGCAGTGAGAAAAACAAACATGTGATTTTTAGAAAGAGATAAAATGGCCTTCACTTGCAGATAAGATGATTAGAAAATCTGAGAAAATTAGAAAAGAGAATTCTGAGAATCACAAGATCAATTCACAAATTTATTTCTGTTCCCAGAAAATAGCTCTACCAATGGGAAAAAAATAGGGTCTTTAATAGAAATTAAAGATACTTTATAATAGCAAGAAAAACTTTAGAACTTTGCAAATAATTTTAACCAAAAGTGTAAATGAACTTTTAGAAGAAAACTTAAAGAAATTTTTAAAGAACATAAAAGAAAGCCTGAATAAATCTTTGTGGAAGAGAACATTCAGTATGAAATATAAAGAGGTCCCTGTCCTCCCACCAAAATAGTCCATATATGGGTTATAATTTCAATGAAAATTTCAGTAAGATTTTCTTTGAAATTCACCAGGCAAGGCTTATTATACTCTTCATATATAAGAATAGAGAAATTTTTTTAAACTTTAGAAAAAATAATTAAGATCACCAAAACCAGATATCATGCCCTATTCTAACAGGATCATATTCAAGACAATGTGTCACTGATATGAGGAGACTAGTCAATTTAATAGAATCAAGCACATTGAAACAGACACATGAAAACTTGGCATTATCAGATACTCTGTTCTAAATAAACAGGGTAAGGATAGACGACATAATAAGTGGTACAAGGACACTTCGCTTTCCATATGGTAACAAAACAAAACTAGAGCAAAATACATTTCAGGCAGATTGAAGATCACAATTTAAGAAGTAAAACTTTTCTAAGAAAATGATTGAGAAATAACTCTGACCTCAGATTTGAGGATTTGTTGAACCAGACATAAAAGCTCAAACCATAAAAAATTTGATAAATCTGAGTACAGTAAAACCAAAAATCTTCTGCATGAGAAAGACACCACAGAAAAGTAAAGAATACGTCACAGACTTGGATAATTTATTTGTGAGTTTTTGTCTGTTTCAACTGACAAAGTATCAATATGCAGACTACTCAGGGTAAAAATTTCTCCAAATAAATAAAATAAATACTCACATGTAAGACAAAAAATAGTGAGAACACCAACGGGCAAGTTATGAAAGGGAAAATCCCAGCAGCCAATAAGTGCATAAAAGATCATTATTCTCCCTAATGTATGCACATTAAACAGACCTGTATTCGAATTCTGGATTTGCATTTATAAGCTATCAGGCTCGGAGCAAGTTATGTAAACTTTCTGAACCTCAATTTTCTTATCTGGAAAATGGGTATAATAATAGTACCTCATCATTTGTTATAAGATGCACATTAAATACAATACAAAGCCATATAACATATCACAATTGCTCAACAAATGTTAGTAGATACGATTATCATTGCCTCTGTTCCAGGTAGAAAGGACCCAAGTCCAGAGCAAGATCCAGCCTAACCTCCCTTGGCAGCTCTCTGTCCTCTATATTCTCACTGGCCCTAAGCCTTCTGAATTTTTGGTTGCATCTCGAAGAGCCAAGAGTTGAGCTAAGTCAACTGCTATCTGATTCCACTCTCAAGGTCAGCCCAAGCCAGAAACCAGGACACATCGCTCACCTCTGCAGACCCTTTCTGATACTCCACACAGAAGCAGTCGCTCCACAATTATTTTTAGTAGGCCCGATGCCAGAAGTCTTGGGTATATCTTTTAACACCATATGTCCAAGTCCTTAGTAGATCCTTTCAAGTTTATAGCAGCTTGCTGGGCTCATCCTTTTCATTTTCTAAATTAAATGTTTAAGATGCATTTGGGTGGCCAGCTGTCAGCCTCCTCTCTGCATTAATTACTTGCAGACATTGAGGCTATGTGTGGAAGGGGATGTGTGGAAAAGTCTGTGCCACTTGTTCAAGTGTGTGAGCTCCATACAACATATCAATGTATGCTCCCTGATACCTTAGACAATAGAATGACATTCAGAGCTGCCTAGAAATGTGAAAGTCCATCACACAAGTGGAGGATGACTTCAAAGGGAGCACACACTGTCCATATGCCAGGTGCTCTGCCAGGACCTTTCTGTGTATCATCTTATTACTCCTCCCTCCTCCCTCCAGTGCAGAGTGGCTATTATTATCCCTGTTTGACAGATGAGAGACCCTGGGGACCAGCAGGTTGAATGGCATTGCCCAAGGTGACACAGCTTATGAGTAGCCTAATAGAAAAGCCCTGTGGTTCTGATTCTAGAGCCAACATTCCTTTCTCCACTGGAGCTTCTAGGACAGGGGTGGGGAATGTTTCATCTGCCAAGGGCCATTTGGATACTTATAACATCACTGACGGGCCATACAAAATTATCAACTTAAAAGTTAGCCTGCTCTATTTGGTCAAACATTTAACTAACTCACCCCCTAATGCCTTGGCAGGGCCAGCCCAAATGATTTCGTGGGCCGGATGTTCCCCATCCCGGCTCTAGAAGACAGGGAGGCCTGAGATGAGCACTTTCATAGGACTGAACAGTTGCCAGCATTCTTCCAGCTGGTATGCAATCCCCACAACAACCCTAGAAGGAGGACATTATGGCTGTCATTATCCCATGTTATAGATGAAGAAAGAGAGGCTTGCCCGAGATGACCCGGCTGGTAGGGGCAGAGCTGGAATTCTAAGGCAGGCTCCAGGCTCTTAGCACCTCTACCATCCTGCATGTTGTGAAAGTGCAGCACATGGCAAAGTTATCTCCAAATGCATGGCTTCCAGAGTCTTTCTGACCTTTTCCATTCCACTGAGCATGGCATCCTTGGCTCAGCAGTGATACTCTAAGCTATTAGAGAAGAAAAGGCCCAAGACTGTTAGTCCCGATAGAACCCGAGATTCAGAGACTGGAGCAGCTCAGCTAAGGTCCAAGGACCGTCGTGGTGATGCTCAGACAGCCTCCAGGCCCCCTGGCCTCCAGTCTGAGACTTTCTCTGGTGTCCTGTTCACTCTTCTGCCAAGTCAGTTTGTTGCTTGAGGCTCTATAGTCATGGGGAGGAGGATCAAAAGACAGAATTACTGCTCTGGCATCAAAACTGTAATGGAAACCATTTCACAGGCTGGGGCAGCAAGAGCTCCCTCCTCACCACATTTTAGCTCTGGGCAGAGTCCATGACTCATCCAGGGCATTCGGGTGTGTCTCTTCCACAAAGCCAGGGCATCCTGGGCAGAGTCCCAGAAGAAAGACGGAAGGACTCGGGACATCCCCTGCTCCAGGAACAGAGAAAGTACTCTCTATCACGAAGTACTGAAAGGCCCCTCAAGCATTCCTCTGGGAAGCATGGACATGAAATTTCTTGGCATTTCTCAATCCGGTCATTTCAATCATGAGAAAATAATAGCTCTGGAGATGGAGTGTTTGAAGTTGTAGGGAAGAGTGAGTTTCTAAGCCAGACCAATTTGCACTCAAATCCTGTTTCCATCTCTTACAAAAGAAACGAGTAAGTTAACTTGGGCAGCCCTTGGTTTCCTCATTTGTGGAGTGGATGTAATAAATGCCTCTCTTGCCCAGTCACATTGGAGGTTCACTGCAATGTCGTATGGAAAGTTTCTAACAGAGGAAAGGCATGCAGTACATGCTTAATAAAGGTTGAATTTGTCTCCTCTCAAACCAAAGACAATGAAAGTTATTTGGAGGGTATAATGGGTTAAATATATGACAGAAGGGAGTTTGCATGTGAGATTAAGCTAAGATCTTGATATGAAGGTCTTTTCACAAGGGCTCTTACTATGAAAGGAGCAGGAGTGTCAGAGTCAGGAGAAAGAAATTGAAAGATGCTCCACTATTGGGTTTGATGATAAAGGACAGGCCATGAGCCAAAGAATGCAGGTGATCACCAGATTTAGGAAATACAAGTGGACTTTCCTCTAGAGCAGCGATTCTCAACCTGTGTGTCGCGACCCCTTTGGCGGTCGAACGACCCTTTCACAGGGGTCGCCTAAGACCATCCTGCATATCAGATATTTACATTACGATTCATAACAGTAGCAACATTACAGTTATGAAGTAGCAACGAAAATGATTTTATGGTTGGGTCACAACATGAGGAACTGTATTTAAAGGGCCAGAAGGTTGAGAACCACTGCTCTAGAGCCTTCAAAGAACTTGTCTGCTGACACTTGGATTTTAGCCCTCTGAGACTGATTTTGGACTCCTAACCTCCAGAATTATAAGATAAGAAATTGTAGGTTTTTTAAAGCCACTGCATTTGTGCTACTTTGTCACATCACCAATAGGAAACGCATACAGAGTTCTCTCATAAGCGAAACATTGACCCCAATATTGAGGGCTTACCTGGAGCACAGAACATGTAGGTATGACCCAGGGTCTCTGGGTCCAGCTTCCTGGGAATATATATGAAGTCACAAGTTCATCAATGGGTAAATGTTAATGATTCTTAACTACTCCCCCATACCACCATCAATTCCCAATAACTTAGTTTTGTTTCATTTTATTTTATTTTCTCCTGTTACTTAAAACATTCTCAGGAACAAGCTCACCCAGTTTCTATTTAAAATTCTCTATGAACAAACAGTTTTAGGAAAAAGCTTACTAGTGCCACCAATTCAGGTGCCTTTGGAGAGAGCCCTGCTTCTCTCTGTGGCCCGCCTCTTGTCACTGTCTTGCTCCACAAGCCCTGCTAAATGCTTTCACTGAGCTCGGGAAGTAGCAGGAAGAGAAATCTTTCTGAACAAATTTCCAAATTTGGTGCCTATAAAGTTGAATTGCTTCTTCCCAGATTCTTACAGTTTTTCATAAAGTTAATTCCTTCAGCTTCAGATATCATTCGCATGTTCTCTTAAGGGGCCAGGCTAAGTAGAAATAAATCATGATATCTCCTCTCCCACCTTTGCCTCACCTCTCTGTCCCAAGCCTTTTCCTCCCCCATATCAGAATGTCTACCTCTCCCTCCAGTTAACAACTGAAGCACCATCCATGTATAAGAACTTATACAAGTAGATGTTCGGAATGAATAGGTATCACTACCTCCACTTGCCATATGGAGTCCCAGTCTGGCCTCTGCAAAACACCCTATTAAGTGAGAATAGACATGCTTTCATTTGAACACATCCCCTCATAAGGACCCTCTGGGTGCCATGTGTACTAGCCAAGATTAATGTGAAGAGTTAGGTTTCAGGATGTTTCAAGAGGGTCTGCTTTGAATTTTAAAAAAGTGTTCATTACAGATGTCCTCACATGTTCTTTGTCTACTGTGTTCTGATTTCTGATTGTAAAAGAACCACGTTGGCCCAGGATGAACTTAGTGCCTTTTGTAAAAGATGATCCTAGAGAAGTAAGCACATGTTAGATGCTGCCTTTCATAATATCAATCTTTCTTTTGCACTTGGAAAAGTTCTTTAAGTGAAACAATTCCCACAGTAGCACCATTGAAGCCTCTCTTCCTGCCATTGAGAATAAACACCTCATTATCAGAATCTCATATTTCTGTGAACTCTGGTATCAAGGCACTAGAGGAGTCTCAAACAATTATATCCTCGGCTTCATCCAGGATCAAAACCAAAGGAGAACTAAGACAGAAGAAAAGTTGAAGGAAGGCCAAAACATCTTTGAAAATTATGCATTGGCTTCTACCAATGAACAGAGAGACCAAGAGCATTGTACCACTGGAGTTCCACATGGAGCATTGGCCTCATTGTAGCAGATTATGTTCCTGTTAAAATACCCACTGCCTCCCTCTCAGAGTATAATCTTCCCTGTGTCCATGAGACTTGCCGTGATCAACCGATGTGAGTTGAAAAGACATGAGCCATTTCTCCCAAATGCTTTGAAAGTCAGTGTGTGCCTCCACCATGTTTTCTTTCCTTCTGCCACAGAATGTCATGTTCCACATCGGGCTTCTCCATCAATCTTGGTCCCAAAATGAAGAGAGAATAGAGTAGAATTGTTTGCCACCCCACAATGGACATAGTTTGAATAAGAAATAAATACTTGTTGTTGGGAGTCAATAAGATTGTGTAATCAACTGCTATCCCAGCCTAACTTATCTTACACTTAGAGATAAATGGAGGCCCTCCCCACCACACACCTACAGTAGCCAGCAACTTCCCTGTCTACCTGGGTCTCTATTCTCCCATCTGTCTACCCATTTACTGAATGTTTACTGAGCTCCAAGCCTTGTGAGAGGCATTAGAGTTGTGATAATGAGACATTCCCTGTGGGGGAGCGAGAAATAACTGTAATAGACAGTGGTGACTGTTAGAGGAATGTGCAAAGTGTCAGTAGGTCCCAGAAAAGGGATGATTCACACCAGCTGAGGGGATCAGGAAAAGCCCCAGGCAATCTCTGCAGGAGCCTTCATGTCAGAGGCCTCCCATAAAGTGTGACCTATCTTATTATTGTCCCTATTCTCTGGAACATAGACCCTTTCAAGGCAACCAAGACATCGGTTGCCAAATATCAAGAAACACTGCAGGAATTCATTGGAAGGCAGGGGCCTTTTCCACTTGGATCTGCACAGGAGGTCTTTGGGAAGGAGGCTAGATTTCAGCTGAGCAGTGAAAAGTGAGTGGAATTCTTCGTAGTGAATGTTAGAGGCAGGTCACTTCAATAGAAGGAAAAGAACGTGCAAAGAACCCAAGGCGGAAGAATCACCTCTGTCCAGTAGACAGTGTGTGGAGCAGGGAGGCATAGTTAATGAGGGGAGCAGAGAAAAACTGGACTAAGAGAGGGGCCTCAGAACCAGACCTCAAACACAAGACTAAGGCATATAGCCCTTATGCGTCAGGAGCCATTGAAATTTTCTGAACAAGGAAATTGCATGCCATTTGGAATAATGGGGAAATGACCCTGGCATTGTAGAGGGTGAAATGGAAGGGCCACCCGGAGATGGGACAGGTCATTAGAAGGCTGCTAAGTGTCCCAAGCAAGAAGTGAAAGTCCTGCCTAGAGTGGGGGGAGTCAGAAGGAGAGGATAGATCAAAAGTGAGAGGTTCATTAAGGAGAGATCCATAATTAGTGGTGTGGGGATGCTGAGAGCAGCGTGGGCATCATGGAAGATGGTCCCAAGGACGTGCTAGAGTTGAGTCTTAGGTAATGAACAAAACTCAGCTGAATTGAAGGGAGGGAGGAATACAGTAAGAGGTGAGAGACTTGCTGGATTAAGTAGAGGTTTTCCATAGAGCTATGACTGCAGATGAGGCCAGCAAGTTGAAAACAACAGTTCTGTAAAACATATATGGCCTCTTGCCTTCCTTCTTTAATCCTCTTAAGAACCCTATACGTTCTACACTATAACCCCATTTTACAGATGAGGAATGAAGACTCGAAGAGATAGTATGCAGACTGGCTACCTAATTTGTGGGGCCTAGTACAAAATGAAAATGTGGGGCTTCTTCCTCAATAATTACAAGAATTTCAAGGCAGTGACAACAGAGCAGTGAGCCAAACAGAAGCCCTATGTGCACTGAGCCCTGTATGACTGTGCAGGTTACATGCCCAGGAAGCCAGGCCTGGTGCTATGACTGCCCCAGGCTCATACAGCAAGAAAGGATCATGGCAGAAGTCAGATGGCTCTCACAGCAACTGGGGAAGCGGTTGCCATGGAGGCTTTAGCAGCTGGGGTCCCTGAGTCACTACAATGAGTAGAGCCCCCCCCCCCCCGCCCCATGCAGCTAAAAGTGAAATATCGTGTTATTTAAAATTGAGGGATTGTTTACTGCTGAAGCATAATGTGGCCCACACTGAGACTCAGAACACCCTCACAGCCCTTAAGTTGGAGAGCTAGGTCTTGAGCCGAGACCTCCAAGACTCCATGGTCTTTCCTCTACCTGTATATTTTCCAACTGCAGGTCACAACCATTTGCAGGGATGGGGGACAGCTGGCCCATGGGCCATATAAGGCCTGAGAAATCATTTTGTCTGGCTCTGCCATGGCATTAGGGGTGAGTTAATTAAATGTTTGACAAAATATAGTAGGCTAATTTTTAAATTGGTAATTTTGTATGGCCCGTGAATGATGTTATAAATATCCAAGTGGCCCTTGGCAGAAAAAAGGTTCCCCACCCCTAGTTTAGAGAATCATGAAACCAACGTAGAGGGTCACAAGCAGATTTTTCCAAAAAATGACACGCAAAATATAATAGAAACTACCCTTGGGTATTACACAGTGTAGTGCTATTTTTCATGAAACTTTTTCCAGTACCTACATACGTTCAAAGTCACAATATAAAAAGTACTTCTTGCTGTGGAGCGTTGTCAAAAAATTTCAACAGCCGCTGCTCTACATCATGCTTTCAGCACAGGAAAGGAAAAGGAGTCTACCCTAGTGGCTTGGAGACTCACAATTTCTTTTAAAATTGACAAAATGAGAGGAAACTTGGATTTTTACTGCCATCCTAGCTAATGCTGCTTGGGGCTTTACAGTTTCCCAGATAGGAAGCACTTCAGATTTTATCCAGCGCAAAACTCAAACTTTGTAATGTGCCCCTTTAACCCTATGAATCCCCCACCTCCTCTGTCCTAATTCTTATTCTGCCTTAAGAGAACCATGAAGTCATCCTTGCAGATACAAGCACAAAACGTCATTGTCTTTGCATACAAGCCAACAAATGCTGGACACAGATGTGCCCACTGGGGCAACAACTAAAAAGCAGGCAAGAAGCCACTATGTCACCAGCTCTGGGACTGAGGCCAGGCCCCTTCCTTTCTTTGAACCCATGACAGGGCTGAGCCCCTCGGAAGGGAGTCACAGAGCATCTGCCCAGGGAAGAAGCCCTACTTACTCAGAGAAAATCCACAGGCGATTCCTGTGCTTTGCTGTGCCTAATGCTGCCGAGCCCTCTTCTCACCATTTCGACAAAAAGAACATATGACAGAACCCAAAATAGCTTACTTCCAATTACTTGCTGAAAATCCCCAGATGTGAGCTGCAGTGGCTGTGTCGGGCACACATTTGGGTTTCGAGTGTGGTCTTCTCTCTAAATTCTCTCTCTAAACCCAGCACATTGAGGCAGCAAGGACGTCGTGGATCCTTTAAATGAAGGTTGGTTGTCTGCTCCACCCTTCTTCCATAGGTCCTGACTTCTGGGAGTTGGAGGTTTGAGGGACTCTGTCCATGATTTTTCTCTGGGCAGGAATCATCTTCCCCTGATGGAGGATGGTTGCATCAAGCTTGTTGAGTTTTTATCTATACAATGCGCTTTGAGTCTAGCCATCTCTTATATTTTCACACCACCTTTATTTTGGGCCAGGATGTTTCTGTAACCTCATCTTAGTCTCCAGACTTTAACTCTTGCTGCTCTTCATTTATTTTGCCATTGTCTATGATAGTCAGAGCATCGTCTTAAATGCAAAACTCATCAGTCACTTTCTCCCTTAAAATCCTTCATTGTTTTTAATGGCTCCCCCAGGATAAAGACCAAGCCTCACAAAACTCAGGGGTTCTGATCCGTCCCACTCCCAGGGCTCATCTCAGGCTCCTCTCCCCTTTGCCCTCTGAGGCCTACACCGCCACCCTGTCCTTCCTTACATCTCTGGAATGCATCAGGCTCCTCCCTGCCTGGGACCTTTGCATCTGCTGTGTTGGCTGAGCAGAACGTCCATTCTTCCACATGCTCCATATTGTTCAAACCTACTTCCCTCTGCTCCCAGCTGAATTAACACTTTCTCAGGAGACTTTCCAGAACTCCCAGAAAACCACGTCACTCCATATTCTCTTCCATCATCTTATGCTTTTTGTTACTGCCCTTAGTATCTATATATATATAAAAGCCTAAGCGAACATTATGATCAGTCGAACAACCAGTCGACTGGTCGCTGTGATGTGCACTGACCACCAGGGGGCAGATACTCAATGCAGGAGCTTCCCCCTGGTGGTCAGTGCGCTCCCACAGCCAACCTCCTGCAGCTGGCCAACCTCCCGCAGTCCCTCGCCCTGGCCAGCCGATTGGCCCGATCCACCCAATTGGGACTGGGCAAGATGGCCCCAATTGGCCCTAATCACTGGCCAGGCCAAGGGATCCCACCTGTGCACAAATCTGTGCACCGGGCCTCTAGTAATATATAAAAGAATATGATTTTGAATGTATCTCCCCACTAGACTAAGCTTCATGAGGTGAATATTTTGCACTCTCTGTACCCATGTTTTAGCATCCTGCCTACTACCTAGGACCCAGTAAATAAGTATTTGTTGAGTAAATACTAAAGCCCCTTGAAAAGACTTCTTTGAGATCTAAATGCATGCAAAAGATTTCTTTGGCTCAGGAACTACTGTTTTTCTACAAGCAAGCATTTAAATCTATCTTCTCTTTTTTCTTTGGATGCTGGAGCCATAAATAGGGTCAAATATGACAATTCTATGGATACAGGGGGTTTGCATATTAGTTTTTTTTCTCACTTTGTCTTTGAGTCCTTACCTTTTTATTACTATAATTTTATTAAAGTGTAGTTGACATACAATGGCAGGGGTTTTTTTTGGTGTGGTTTTTTTTCTTTTGCATTCAAGATTATTTTATATTAGTTTCAAGGGTACAGCATACCAGCTAGATAATCGTATACTTTACAAATTCCCCCCGTATTTCAGGTACCTACCTGGCACCATATGTAGTTATTACATTTCTAGGGTGGGTGCTTGTCTCTTATTCCATGGGAAAGAATAGCATATGAACTACTCTGGAATACCACTGCAAACCTTCATGCTGGAATTCAAGACAGTAAGGCATGCTGAATTCTCCCAGGAAAGAGGTGGAGATAAATATCTATCTCTAGATGTCTGGAGACCTTTCAGATTGGAGGAATGAAAAGGGTACAGAGCGGGTGCCATGGAGTCAGAGGCCTGGGACATAGGTCCTCACTGTAGGATGAGGGCGGGTCGCTCCTCAAACCCAGACTCCTCATTTATGAATGAGAGGAAATCTGTTGTGCTTAACACACGAGGCTGTGGAAACCCTGTATGGCAGCACTTGTAGGATGAAAAGCAAACACACACAGGCACGCATGCACACACGCACGCACACACAAGAATATATAGCTGTGATCAAGGGGGGAGAGCTTTGATGAGATCACATTTGATTTCAGGACTGGCTCATGGACAAATTTTCAAGTGAGCAAAGTTTTCCATTGTTGCATTCCTTCTTCCCAGCCTCTCCTCCTGGGTCTTACTCATTCTTTCCAGCCTCTCCTCCTGGGTCTTACTCATAGAGCTGCTCAATGCTATCATACTCAGAGACCCCCACTGAGGCACGTCACTGAAACACCTCACTGAGGCAGATATCTTCCTTCTACTTTCTGTTGTCCTCCGTTAAAAACAGTCAGTCCCGTGAAAGGTTTTTCTTACATCACCAAAGTCCTGTAGCTGATAAATTCATCTGGTAAACTAATTAAAACTAAAGATGACTGACAATGTAGAAAGAAAGATAATTGAACAATTCGTCTGTTGTGTAATGATGATGGCTATAAGGGGGAGGCCTAAGAGGGCTATGTCAGAGGCTTCCCAAAGGAAAAGGATTTATGCTGAGCCCAAAAGGTCAGTAGGAGTTAATTGAAGTGGAGGAGGAGAAGGAGAAAGGATCTGTGAGCAAAAGTAAACAGTATATCCTGAAAACTGAAGGATGGGTTTTAACTACCTGCTGGTTCTGAGCCATACTGAGGTCTGTATCTCTGATAGCCCCAGAGATATTGCAGGATGAGAACAGTCCCTCGGGAGGCCACAGGGAGCTTCCCGAGGCAAGGAGCCATCTGTCTGCCCAGGGAAACATCGCAGAAGAAACCTGAGAAGTCCTCGTGACTGAGATCTGTGCCCCTTGTAAGGGGACCTCAAAGAGTTCCCTTCCCCTTCTAGCATGTGAGGATGGGGAGAAGCTTTTCGCCCATGAGCCAGGAAGCGGGTCTTCAGTAGATACAGAGTCTTTGGGCTCGTTGATTTTTGGACTCCCAGGCTCCAGAGCTGTAAGAAATAATAAGGTTATTGTTTGAACCACTCAGTCTAGGGATTTTTGTTATACTAGCCAGAACTCTCAGAGACACCTGTGTCTGTGACCGTGGGAGCCCCTGGGGTCCAGCGCACTCATGCAGTACTTACCACTCCCTTCCATCCTCCTGTCTTACATCCTCAGATAAACAACCTCTGGATACAGAACATGGTCAGTTCTCAATAAGTACCTGTTTCTAATAATAATGGTAGGGTTCAAAAGAGGGTTCATTCCTTGGTGTGTACCAGGCAGTTGGCTAAAGCATTTCACATACATTATCTCATTTAACCCTCACATTAGCTTTATAAGAGTAGATCAGCTATCATGCCCATTTAATACAAAGGAAAACTGAGGCTCAGAGAGATCAAGTAATGTGCCAAATGTCACACACTGGTGTGGGGGAGCTGCACTCTAAGCCTGATTCTCTCCCCCGTCAGAGTCTGAGCTCTAACCACGCCCTTGAGCTGCCTCACATATGGTCTCCAGCTCTCCCCACGCTGGGGAACACCAAGATCATGCAAAGTTATACGACGTATTCAAGGTTGCACCACAGTGCCATGTTGAGAAATGTTTTCTGGTAAAGGGCCTTCTCACCACAGTTAGGCAACAGGACCCAACACCTCCACTCCTTTTTATAACCGGAAATGATGTATTTTGAATCCACGGAAAGTCTCAACAATGCCTGATACCACCTGTTTCTGTTGCCAGTGACTTGGCTTTTCCATTAAGACCCACAGGGAGGGAGAGCCACAAAAGCCCAACATGTCCCAGCACCCAGCACAGCAAACCCATCCCCAGGAAGGTTTCAAGGTGTCAGAAAATGCATTTGGCCTCTGCAGTTGGCTTGAGAATAAAGTAATGTGTGGTCTGGTTCCTGTCTCACCACATTCTGTCAAAGTACATAATTTGCAGGTCATGCCCATGAGGGGCATCTGGACTGTGTCACCGCCCCCAGGATCTATGCCAGTCTGGACCAGCTGCCGGAGTTAAGGAATTTTGGAATTAAAGTGCGACTCAGCTGTACAGATTGATGGAATGATGATGGATAACACAATAATACCATCACTAAGTTTGCTGAAGCCATAATCCAGGTGGGGAATGTTGGCAACCTAACTTAAGGCAATTTCAGTTTCAGAAGGTTCATGGGCCAAATTGGACAATTGGAGATTGTTCAGAATATTCCAAAGCCTTCAGCAGAGCTTCCAATGCCAGGATTAATTCTGGTGTACCTCCCAGAAGGACATACCTTTGTGGACCCAACTTTATTTTTTTTCAGACACAGCAACTACAACAATAAAAATCCCTTACACTTACATAAATATTTTCATTGACAGTGTGCTCTCACTTATACCCAGATAAGTCTGCTCTTCAGTAGATGGTCAGTAAAGGAAGGCTCTCACGAGATTCCACGGATGGTCCTTTGGGGTAAGCGGGAGAGCAGCACACTCAAACACAACTAGGAATCAGGCAGACAGCAAGAGAGCATGAAATACCTTTAAGGAGAAAAAAATCTAAAATGGTCTGTTCCCCAAAGCTCCAAATAGTCAGGTCAAGCAGAGTCCTAACCTGACTCTTTGTGTGGATGTTTATTCTCACTGGCAACAAATGAAGGTCTGGTCATTGTCCCTGCCCTGGGCTCACTCCACCAGTGGCCTCTGCAGAGGCCAAACCCTACACCTGCCCGTGGTCCATCCTCACAACTGGTATGTGCTGACTCAGCGCTGGCTGACAACAAGAATTTCCCAGGAGTCTGGGCCACAGCCTCTCTTATCCTGGGAGTACCCCCTTCATCAGCATGAGGAAATACACAGATGGTGAAGTCTGTCTTTGGACCTCCTGATAAGCCACATCCAAGCAGGATCTTCTTGGCTTTGGATCCAGGTTACTTCCCTCCGTGTCTCCCTTCCTGAATCGGATGGAGATAAAGTCACCCTCCTGCATCCTCCAGCTCATCTCTAGCAACTCAGCTCAGCCCACAGCTCTCCTACACTAAGTAAGGTTGATGACTGGCCACTAGGAAGAGGAGCTAGACCAGATGGAACAGAGAGCACAGTAAGACCTTGCCCTGGCCCCTTGCGGTAGACAATATTACTGTTGACCCATCCAGTGCCAATCACAGGAGGATCATACACCCTCACCCTGCTGACTTCTGCAGAGTCATATGCTTTTTTTGGCGAAGGAAGCATAAGCAGATGAAACTTTTAAAAGTCAATATATGGTTTCTGAGTCCTCTGTTCCCTCTGCCAGGGCTTCAGCTAGAGGCTACTTGGCTTGGGTCCCAGTCTGGGGCTGAGGTGGAGCAAAGCCACAGCTAAGCCACAATGGCCACATAGCATGATAGAGAAATAAACCCTGTGGTTGAACAGTGAGATGTAGGGGTCATTTGTTACCTAAGCATAAGCTAAATTATCCTGACTACCTCTGACTCCCTTTTTGCCCTCCTTCTCTGGCCCACTAGGTGGGTCATGTGCTACCACTCTAGGTTCCCTAAAATAGCCCTCTTTATGTTTCTGTATCTTAACATGTACCATAGAATGTTGGAATGTGAATATCTAAGGATCCATCCACCAGCCTTCATGCTCTAGGTTTCTTGATCTATGCCTATACAGTTCCTAAGCATATGGTCCTCACTTAATAAATGTCTATTGAAATAAACTGAAGTTACTTATTCCTGCAATTAATGTTTTGTGTTAGCCCTTCTTTGGGCATAACACAACCCTTGGCTAAAACTAAAGAGAAAAAGTAAAAACCAATGATGTCTTCATAAAGCTCTGGGAGAGCAGGGATGATGTGAAAGACACTGTCGGTTGGCTAACATTCCTGGTGGATTTCTCCCTTATTTCCTCTGTAGAAGTTGGAAAAGCACTCAAGAATAGTCATGTAATTTGGTTCTAGACAATGAAATATGAGGGTAAATTTGCTGATATTCTAGGAAAACGTTTGCTTTTCTGAGTATAGATAGTATATCACCCATCCGGATCTGAAGGTGAATGAGATGCCTAGAACTGGGACTGCCAACTCGAGAGGGTTATGGAGGGAAATGCAGACACCAGCCTTGCACGGTTAAGGCGGGGGTTCATAATTAGGTGAAAAAGTAAACTCAGAGTTGTTTTTCCCATTATTAGGTTTTCTGTTACTGGCAACTAAATATATCTTAAGCGATTCAGGAAATTAGTTGTTTATTTTTGGAACACCAACCTTTGCCATTTGCCTTCATTATCTAACTCCTAATGACACTTCAAGACTCAGCTTAGTCACTGGTCCTGCCTAAAGCCTAGTTTGTATATGAAAGCACAAACCCCGAACCCATTAGCCTGGGTCAGTGAAACAAGCCCATTTCTATGTGGATAAACTTGCCACATGAATTTTCCATGAAGAGCTAGTTTTATTATCCCTATGCTTCTTCCTAGTGACAAATTCTGCCCAGATCTTAATGTCTACTAGGTGTCCCCAACTAACCCATTCTCTCTGGATTGCACATTTTAAGCTTCCCCCATATCAGAACGTGAGTATGCCTTCTGTAGACTGCCAGGGGCCTGGCTATAACCCAGGGCCAACCTGGGACACCAGGCCAGCAGTAACTCTCCAGGATCTATCACATACTCCAGGTTGCTGGGTATATTCAGACCCAAAGACGACTGCGAGGATGGGTCTTAGTTGTTATACACTGCTGCCGAATTCCCGAATATTTCCGGCAAGAATTACCTCTCTCCAGTTCTTCCCCTTGACATCACACTTGGACTGAATACACCCCCTGCTTCTGCAAAGGCTGTCAGTGACAATGCCCTCTACCCTAGCAAACCCTCTCCCAGCTGGGTCATCCCATGTCTCGTTGTGTAAAATGGTCTTGGGAACGGAGGACCTACGCTCCACTCCTTTGCACAGTAGACATAGAACAAAGGAAGGAATGGCACATGTAGAAGAGGATGGGATTGTACAGACATCTTCCAGAACCTTGTGCCTGGAGATCCTGGTATAACCCAGAACTGAGGGGCAACCTATGGATTCAGATAATAAGGGCTCAGATGTTAGCTGCTCACTTACTAGCTGTGCAGCCTTGGACAAGCTAAATAACCTCACTGTGCCTCCATTTCTCATCTACCTTATAGGTGAAGATCAGTTAAGCCACTTTTGTAAAATCCTTATCACTTTGTCTGGCACATGCTAGTTGCACAATAAATTTTAACTAGCACTATCAAGTTATAAAGGTAGAGGTAAATTTGTTGGTCTCTAGCATCAAAGCTGGGAGTGGCTGTGAACTTGGAAACATGACAAACGCATACAAGTAGACAACCAAGACAAGGAATCAGAGAAGAGGGAAGCATAATGTCAAATAAATTAGACTGGTCAAAATGCAATTATGAAAACCAGATTTGGTAACTCATAGGAAGTGTCTCTGGAAGGGGATCAAGTAGCTCAATTCGGAGAAATCGACTGCAGATTGGAAACAAAAATGACTAAAAGGAAAAGAAGGTGAGACCAGCGTCATAGTTAAGAGCACTTCCTCATTGCACCACTGGTTTTCCGACATGAGCTGGGTTTAGGATGAAGAATTTGGTCCCCTCCACAGAGATGCTAACCAGCTGGGATTCGTTTTCAATTCCTGTCAAGGAAGTTGCATGCAAGAAGCTGGGGCAGGAATGCAAGGAAGTGACACTGAGAGAGACCACATTCACCAGGGGGGTATGGAAAAGAGGTTGACACAGGCATCCATGATTCCAAGGCTGAAATGTCAATTAGGGACTCTTCACGTTGGTGAGATGAACTGATGTGAATATGCATTTCTTCTGTTGCAACTTGGATCTGATTACGGGGCATCCTGCTTCTGTTGGTGGGATGTGTGGGTCTGAGCCCAGGGCTGGGGGCCTGCTAACTCCAGCTCACTTGCTAAGTGACCTTGAGTAAATACCTTCCCCTCTCTGGGCTTCACTTGCCCCAAGTGTGAAATGCCTGGGGCCACTCCAGAGCTCCTCCCAGCTTTAGATGGGCACAGCATGTGGTCAAAAGAAAAATAAATAAACGATTGTTGTCCAGGGACTCTCAGAAATACCTCTCCACATGGAGTAAAGGATGAATACTCCTCTAACACCAACTATTTTAGTGAGACTTTCACTTAGTACTTACCGACTTACTGACCAAAATAAAGAAAACATGGCAAATGCATACAAGTAGACAACCAAAAAAAGGAGTCAGAGAATAGTACTATTATAACTGTGCTTTATCATATGAATTCTAATAATTAATAATTTATAAGAATATTGGTCGAATTTCTAAGGACAGTTATATTACTCTTAAAAATAAAGTGAAATAATTTTTAATGCGTTAACCTACAATGAAACAGCATAGTAAACAGATGGACCAGGAGGAGAATTCTTATATTTCTTGTCTTTGAAATTACAGCAATGTTCAATGAAATATTACCCTGGACCTTACACGTGTGCTGCTGATTTAAACAGTTTGCAATCTACATTAAAGAAACATAAAGGGGTTTATTATCTTCTGGTGCACTGTATGCTGTCAAAAGTCATTGTACCAGGAAGATCAGGACCACCTTGGCTCTGTTTTAGTTGGGTGACCTTGTGTATGTCACATCCCCTTTCTGACCCTCTCTGCTCATGTGTAAACATCACAGGTGCCAACTGAAAGGTCCGTGCACTCTCACCCTTCTCTGCTCAGCCTGGAGTACTTTCTTTGCTTGCATGCTCTGCGTTCATTTGCTGCTTGTTGGTTGAGAGCCCTTAACATCAAGCAATCAGTCTCATTAGTGAAGCAGAAAAAAAATCACTGGCACTTAGAAAAGTAGAATGCTAGTGAAATGCTGGCTGTCAACTTGGCCTTCTTTTTACTTGATTTGATTAAAGAAGAAGAGAAGAGTCCCTCTCACCCCCAGGTCTAGAGAAGAGCTCTTTATGCTAAACAGGCAGCTGGAAGGAGTTTAAACATTCCTCCAGCTTTAGTTTCTCACAAGGGTGAAAAACCAAATCAAAATTCCCCATCATCAAAAACTCAAGAGGAATAATTTGCATCATGCAATTACTAGACAAGTGTGGCTTCTCTGCCTTCTTAAGGAAATATCTACTAGACAGATTTGGAAACAGGTAAAGGGGAACAGTATGAGGGTCTACATTTATCTAATGAAGCTGATATTTAGATTATCTTGTTTGTATATCCCCCTAATTTCATTTATGCAGTTGGTTCTGAATTGGGTGAGAGGGATAAGGTGTCATTTATTGGGACTCCTAAAGCCACAAAAGTAATCAGTTATTTACTTATGTTTCTTCATGGTCACATTTCTTGTTCACATAATGCTGGAAGGACCTTTGGCGTGGTCTAACTCGCTTGCTTTACACTTGGAGTAACTAAAGCCAGAGAGGGGAAGGCACTTAATGAGGTTCATTTAGCAAGTTCGCCAGAGGTAGAAGGCTTCCAGCCCTGGAAGAGAAATAAGGAGGTACATCAAGGGTCACTTTAAAACCCATTAATCAGAGGAGAGTGTGGATTGGCTGAGACTTAGTATTCCATGTCCACAGAGAGGAAACACCTATTAAGTCTAAGCAGAGCATAGATGTTTTGATGCTATGAGAGCCAGAGTCCAGGTATGAATGGGAGCATGGTGGCGAGGGAGGATGGAGCTAGAGAAAGAGGAGTGCCAAGGACAAGCACTGGGGAAGCAAAAAAAAAAAAAAAATCAAGAAACAGAGAAGGAATGGTCAGAACTGTCCAAATAGAAGAATTTTGCAAACAGATACCAAGAGAGATATGAGTGAGTTTCTATAAGGACCAATTAACATTACTCATTTCAGTACTGAGGTCTAGTAAGATAAGAACTAGAAAGATGGCCACTGGGCTTAGTAATATGAACACTGGATTGACCTCAGTGGGAACAGACTCAGGGAAGGGGGTTGGAGGGAGAAGGCTAATTAAAATGAATTTTCAGGTGACTATGAGATGAGAAGCAGTGGATACAGACTTAAGGGGATAAGTTTTAACAACGCCTGACACAGTATGTGATCAGAAGCACAGGAATCTAGAAGAAAGAAAGGGATAAAGAAAAAAAATAAAGAAATGTGTATCCCAGGATGAGAAGAAACTAGCATGCAGGGCACAGCAGAAGGATGAGGAGGCTAAGGTTTCTGTGGAACTCTTTTAGGTAAATTGATAGTTATGTATTATTCAAAGACACGTATCCATGAATTAAATTACAAGCCCAACGAGACAATAAAGAGAGAGGTCTCTCCTCCCTCTAGACAGATTCTTTGCATCTTTGGCACATTTTCTAGTCAGTCTAAATATTTATGGAGACAGCTTTACTTGGAGTTGCACCATTCTTTCTAGGGATGTTAGCAACACGACAAAGAGTAGAGTGAAATAATGATGAATGTAGGATGCTTGGGGGTGGGGAGTGGGGGAGCCGGGGCCAGGGATACTGAGCACAACATTTTCCAGAGGGATGTTTTGATGGAATCTGACCCTATGGACAGGAATACATTAGTCATACTCCATAGCAACCTTTCAAGATAAGCAATCAGAATGATTCATTTGCTATTAGCTTTGTCTTTGTCTATGTATTGATGTCGTGGTATTGTCAGTGATGCCTATCAGGAAGGAAAAGATTGGAAAGCCCTTCTCCATGTATTTACCTGGGACCTACCTAGCCTGTGACTGCTCCTTGCCTACATCACTATGTCCTTCTCTGACCACAGTAATCCTCACGAATTCAACTCTACTTGTACTGGCTTTCAGTCTTACTCAACTACATCTAATTGGTTCTGACTCAGTGTCACTGGTCGTATTTTTCCCTCTGCCTAGGAAGCATTTATCGCAGATATTTTCAAGGTTCTGCTCCATTAATCCTCTGATGAAAGACATCGCCTAAAAGAGGCCTTCCCTAGCCACTTTTTTTTTAATCCTCACCTGGGGATATTTTTCCATTGATTGTTTTATTTAAAGAGAGTGGAAGGGAGGAAAGGAAACAGAGAGAGAGAGAGAAATATTGATGTGATGAAGACACATTGACCACCACCACCAGGGCCAGGGATTTGAGCCTGCAACTGAGGTACATTCCCTTGACCAGAATCAAACCTGGGACCCTTCAGTCTTTGGGTTGATGCTCTAACCACTAAGCAAATGGCTAGGGCTGGCCACTCTTTTTAAAATAAATCCTCCACCCTGTATTGTTCTCTAGACCTTTGCCTTGTTATAGTTTCCTTCAATACTGCCTCTTTGAATATTTTATTTTTTTATAACTTTGTACTTACTTACTTATGTTTGTATGTATGTGTGAATATGTGTGTGTATTTGTTTATCTCTCCAACTACACAGAGAAATACTTTTGCTTTCTTAGTGCTATATCCCTTAATATCTAGAAGAGTACCTAATATAGAAGAAGTATCCAATAAAATTTGGTGAAATCACTAATAAATATAATGTGTTAATCCTCCAGGAACAAAAAAGCCTCTAATCTCTGCTTTTACACCTCTCAGTGTATATTTCATACGACTATATAATGTATTAAAATAAGCTGCTCTCCTGTCTAGCTCTCCCTCTAGTTGGTGAGTTCCTGAAGCATGAACCTTGACTACGTTTGCATCTCCATTGTCTCCCACCACATGGTTGCTCACTGAGCTAAAGGGGAGAAGTTTTACATACCACATGCTGGTAACCAGCAGCCAGAAAAAGAGCAGTGGGACTAAAGGTGAACTCTTGGGATTCAGCAATGACTTACCTAGAAGGAGAGATGGTGCTGCCATAATTGCATTTTTTTAAATCAACCAGCAAAATATATGAAGTATTCATTCAGAGCAATATGCCTGGTCAGAAGAGAGCATTTTGAACTACAAGTCAGCCAACCTCTATGCTGACCCAGGTCTTTGTGTGAGTCTGAGCAAGGCCCTTCCCTCTCTCGGCCCATTCCCAGCTGTAGTGAGAAAATTAAAGCATGGGACAGCTGAGGCCCTTCAGACCCTGATGTTCTGACATTGCACTGACCCAGGACAGTGGATAATGCAATAGACTAAGAGAACTATGTAGAATGCACAACCCTGCTCTCAAGAAAGGCAACCATGCAAGATCTGGAGTCAGACACACTTGAATTTGAACCCATGCTCTGGAACTTAAAAACTTTGTGAATTTAGGAAAATGCATAAATCAGTATAAGCTTGTGTAAAATAGAAATAGGAATTTCCAGCTTCATGCTCAGTAAACGGGAGTTTGCTTTAAACTTCTCTCTCCTATATCCTGCGACTCGCCTTTTAGGTCAAGCTGACTTAGGAACCAGAAGATTCTTTTATAATCACCACCCTAGCGGTCGGGTCACCTCACGTGCCACCGCAGCCCCCGTGGAGCCCAATGAGGGAGTAGATGGCCTCCCTGGCCAGGCTAACATTTTCCAGGATTCCCCTCTGGGGCCGCTAAGCAGACTCCATTTGTGTTACCAGGAAGTTTCTGGAGCCTTTTCTTTCACTAGAATTCCATGATAAACATTCTTGCTGATGACTTACCGCTTGTCACAACACTCTGCAGCTCCCTGTCCAGAAGGAATTCCTACAGAATGAGGTCAGTCACTTACTAACCATGAATTCCTTTTTTTTTTTCACCCCTTTTGGTCTTGCTGTTAAGATGCTGAGCAACTGACTCCGGCTACGTCAGTGGGCCACTTCCAACTGCTGTGGGAGCAAAATGTTCCAACAGCCTAAGACAGAGCCCTGAGGATCCAGGGAGATGAAGCACAGGCACCAAATCCAATCACAGGGCCGTGGGGGGAAAATTCCAAATTAGCAGATCCAATAACCATGCAGTAGAGTTAATGAGAAGTTCTTAGATAAGCTTTGAGAGAATTTGGAAATGGACAAAGTGTAAAGGTGCTTGTCATAGACATTATTTATTCATCAATGTTCCCTTGATGCCAGGAACAATGTTGTTGTTTTCACTACAACATCTAATATTGGAGACTCTTAAAGGAATTGAGCTATGCATACTATAGAGCTCATATAACTCCTTACATGACCGAGTGAGAGCAACTCTCTTTTGCCAGGCATGTGGGAGCACAAGGCAGGGAACCTCACACAGGCCTCTCCTGCCTCATGGTCTCATACTGATGGATTATGCATAAATTCGATAAATCCCTTCATCTTTCATATCATATAGTTAATGCTTGATACATGATAGATGGTTAGGGTTTAATAGATTGAACTAAAGACTCCCGGCCAACCTGACTCGGGAACCCTTTCCTATTTCCATCTCCAGTAGATAATAATTTCCCTATGACTTCTTATTAAAATAACAGTTCAGAAAAAGCAACAGAGGAATTCAATTTTATTCAACTTATCAATTTTATATTCAGTTACTCAACAGACCTTTAAAGAGCCCCGAGGCGAGGCATGGCTCTGAAGTCTTATTACATGAATTTCAACTCCAGCCTCTTAAACAAATTACATAACCTCTCTAAGCCTCAATTTTCTAAATCATAAAATGGCAATGATAATGGAATCTATTTCCTGGGCTTGTTGGGAAGACTAAGAGTCAATTCACATAAAATAGTGTCTGACATGGAGTAGGGTCTCAAAAGGCATTAGCTGTTATTTCTGGCAGTAGTAATAGTAGTAGTATAGAAATAGTGTTTGTACAATAGTAATGGTAGAACTAGTGGTATAATAGTATAGTAATAGAGTAGTATAATAACATAGTAGTATAGTAATGATAGTGCTGTGGTAATACTAGTAGTAGTCATATAGTAATAATAGTGGCAGTAGTAGTATATTGGTAGCAATATAACAGTATCGTGGTAATAGCAGTAAGAATGATATAGTAATTGTAGAAGTAATATTATGTTAGTATAACACTATAAATATATTATACTACTATTAGGAGAAGAAGTAATAGTATCAGAGTATTGAGAGTATGCTAGTAACATAGCAGTATTTGCCAGGCACCAGTCATGAAGCCCTTACCCTTAAGGAACTCTTACTCTCCCCCTAAATGGCCAAGATGAAAGGGGGCTTCAGAGACCATCTAGTACATGGGACATGTTATATGTAGAGGTGAGAACACTACATTCAAGAAAAGTATAGTGTCCCACACGAGGTCATTTGAAGAGTTAATGTCAGAATTTGGGCTCAAATTCCAGTCCCCTTATTCTCCCTCCAACACTCTGTCCACTCGACCATAGGACCATTTGTAATTCATTTCCAAATCTCCTCTCGCCATCCACCCACTCAAACCCACCCAGATCCATACTCTTCAACCACATGAGAAAGATAATCCCCCAAACACATCGTCATATTCTCTGCTACCCACCTTTGTGCTTTTTCATGGGCCATTCCTTCAACCTTAAGGACACTTTACCTGTTTGATCTTCTCAGTAACTCCTAGTCATCCTTCAAGACTCATCCACTCTTTCAAACATTTCCTAGACCTAGATCCTCCCTCCATCCTGGTTTTTAGGCTGTATTAGGACAGCCCTCTTTTTTTATAGAGAATTCCTTACAGTGTTTATCCTAGCATTTATTACAGAATTTGGATCCATTCTTTAGGTGTAGGCATTATTCTAAGTACTTTATAAATATTGATTTAATTCTCCTAAGAACCCCTGTAAGGTTCTTAAAATTGATTTGCCTTATCTGTTTTTCCAGGCCATATGTTTGTTCCAAAAATAATTATTGAGCGCCCACTATGGCTGTGCATTAGGCACAGACTTGTGAACAAGATAACTTTGCCCCTGTCCTCAAGATGCTTATAATCTAGTGGGAGAGACAGGCAAGGAAGCAGCTGATTATAATACAACATATTAACTTTTATATTAGGAGGGGACTCTGAGATCACATAGGAGGGGCACAAACCCAACTGGAGAGAGGGTGTCAGAGAAAGCTTCCTCTGAGGGGGGTGTGACATCTAGGTTTGGTCTTAAAGAATTATTTGGATGAAGAGAAGATGGGAAAATGTTCTAGGGTATAGAGAAGTGCATAATCAAAAAACAGGAGGAGATGAACATAGGTAGGAAAGGTTAGGGGAGTGAGATGAGAACATTATTGCTGGGAGAAAAGAGCTGTCAAACATGGACTCGAGAGGCAGGGTGGTCAGCAATGCAGCGCTATGCAAGCAACCTTACTCAGTTGGCTAGTGTCATAGGCCATGAACTCCCTGAGGAATAGATTCTACTTGATTTGCTTCTTTGTTCTTTATACCCAGCACAATGTCTAACACAGAGTAAATACTTAATGAGTATTTGTCAAAGGATTGCTTAAATGAACAAACAATGAATAAAGAACAGAATGCTTTGGAGAAACTCCTGTCCTCTTTCTTTGTTTCTTCCTTTGGTTCTTTCTTTTTCTTTCTTTCTGTTTTGGGGTTTTATTTCCAGAGGGACAGTTTCATCCCCAAATACTGCAATTGCTACCTAATTGGGGCTCACTGTGTCCAAAACACAATTTATAGGACTTTTTTCTAAAAAGGGTTTCACCAAAATTTTCAGTTTCATGGAGCTAGACTGGGGCCATGTGTTTGGCATTTTGTAGATGGAAGAAAAAAAGGCAGACTCCGGAGAAGCAACAAGCTGAGCCCAAGTGATAAGAGAAAGGATTAGAGAAGGACTAATACTAAAAGAAACTTTTTTGAAAATACATACAAATCCATAAATCATTCTGTAGCCATGCAGTCCTGATTAGAAACCCAAAATAGAAAACATAATTTTTTTCTTCTGTGGTAATATTTCATCATAACTGGCAGCTCAAAACCCCTGGGAGCCTGGAGTTTGCGGATCATTGAGTTGGGAGCTGGGAGGACTGATCTCAGAGCATTACCTTACAGCCAGTTCTCAGGGAAAACCACAGCGCTGAGTGTGGGTTTCCTGAACCCTGGGGAGACCTCTCATTCCAGCACAGGGTTTCCAGGAGGAGACAGGGCTCCCCCAGGGGGTTGGCTGACAAAGGAAACAGTTAAAGGATAAAGTCATACCAGGCATGGCGCCAAACTCCAAGTAGCCATGGGGGTCATTGGCTTAGGACCAGGCTATCAGGGGTCTGCCAATTGGTCATTTATTCAGCACCCTCTGTTCCTATGGCTGTACTTAGTCAAATGAAACCACAGTCCCTGCTCGACCCTCGGTGGTGGCATGGTGGGTAGAAAGAGAAGAGGCTCTGTAGATGTATAGATGTAGATTCCAATGCTGGCCCTCCCACTATGCATTACCTAACCAAAGGAAACTTTCAAATTCTTGTCTGGAAATTAAGGAGGAAAGAGAGACAGAGATAGATAGAGACAAAGAAAGAAGGGAGGGAGGGGGGAAGGGAGGGAGGGAGGGAGGGAGGGAGGGAGGGAGGGAAAGAAAAGAAAAGAAAAGAAAAAAGAAAAGAAACAGTTATTCTAAGAACTGAGTGAAATCTTTTATTTACAGTATGGTTCCTTGCACAGAATATGATTTTAAGTATTAGTACCCTTCCTTACTCTTACTGTCAATATAAGGCTCTTTTAAAATTGCCTTGTTACTCAGTTTAGAGGCCCCCAAATTTGTGCAATGCATATAATTTAGCCTTATTCCTGGTGACTTAATAAACATTTAACATTTAGCTTATTCCTTGTGATTTTAATAAACACTATTTTGGAAATTTTGAAAGGGCAGAGAGAAGCTGTGGTCACCATGTCCCTCACTGCTTTCAAAAGTCTTTAATGTTTTCTAGTCTTCTAGAAGATAAGTTTGAGGTCAGTCAGGCCTAAATGAAAACTCTGTTCTACCAAGTACCAGTCCTGTGGTCCTGAAAATGTTTTATCTCTGAAACCCACTTTCCTTCGCCATACGTGAAAATAATATCTATGCCTCATAAAGTTTAAATATGAAATGGCACTGCATGCATGAAAGTGTGCAACATATAGGAGGTGCTTGATAAATTCATTCATTCATTCAACAAATATGTATCAAGCACCTGTCATGCCAGGAGTATTCTAGGGGCTGATGATAAAGTTGTGAACGAACAATGTCCCTGCCCTCATGGAGCCTTTATTCTAGTAGAGGAGGCAGGCAGTGGTCAGATAGAGAGATTTCTCTCAGCTGAAATGAGCGCTGTGAAGCAAGGAAAGCAGAGGAGTGATAAGCGTGGTGGTGCTAGAAAAGAACCCTGGTTTCTTTTCCCCATGGTTCACACGGTTCCTTTTCTTCGTATCACCAACTCTCCCACCCCCCACCATGGGCCTCCAGGAAGGATGAAACAGAGGTTAGAGTCTGTGGAACTGAGTCATCTGACATCCTTTAAATAAGCTGTGAACACCAATAGAGGAGCACGTGGTCATCAGCAGGATGGACAGTTGCGGTGTCGCTTTGGAGACCCCTGCAGACTCGCAGCTATGCTGTCTCCAGGCTTGTCCCGGTGACACTGCAGAGGCAGTTCTTGGGGAATGACCCCCCCAAGGAGGCAGTCTCCAATAAAGCCATCTTTGTTGCAGCAGAACATCAGTGACCTTATTCTGTGCTTGGTCCAAGTTGAAGGGAAAGAAGGGAACGGCCAGCTGTGAAAAGATCAATTTGTTTCCAGTCCACTCTTTCTTACAGTCCAGAGGCTGGCTTCTCACATTGGCTAGGTCTGGCAGGGACAGATGCCAAGTAGGGCAAAAACTGAAGAAACACCCCCTGTTCCCATGGAGCAGGAGCATTCAGCCTTCTGCCCAGAGCCTGTGGCCTAAGCCATCACCCAGCAGTACTGCTTTGGGGAGACACAGGTTGGGGTAGCCGAGAGGGATGCCTCAAGTCTAATTCAAGACTACATTCAAATTCTCCTGTAATTCACATTTGAAAATAGCCAGCATGGACCTGATGTGGGAGAGCCCGCGCACCCATATGCCGTAGCTGGGAGTATAAATTGGTGAAACCTCTTTGGAGCCCATTTGGCAATATCTGTGGGAATTGAAAGCTTTGTTGCAGCCAGCCCACTTCTAGGAACTTATCCTTTAGATAAATTCTCAGAAGTGCACCAAGATGAAGGCACCAAGATTTTTGTTGCAGCATTGTTTGTACTAGCAAAGGTTTGAAATCAACTGAATATCATGCTGTAGCTTTAAAAAACAAAGAGGCACATGTGTGTAGATTTTCATGGAAAGAGGTCCAAAAGAGAAAGGAGGAAAACAATATGTAATTTTGTGCATATGGTAACATCCATCTGTTACATATGAAGTTAACCCCTCTATCAATGTATGTGTCCTGCTGCTGTACCTCTACTAATACCTCTGCCTAGTCCCACTCCAGTCCCAAGATTCAATAGTACTCACATGGCAAAAGGACTCATGTAGGGCCCTACAGATGTAAGGATGCTAGGAATGAATGGGTACCTAGAGCAATGGAAGAGGAAGAGGCCTTGCTAGCCTCTATTAACTTTATTCTGTAAATCTGTTTCCTGGGCCAGGATGAGGTTGAATCAATAGCCAGATGAGTAATGAATTGCTTACGTGGTTTATGATGTTTCCTGAGCTCCATCTGAATGGGAAACTAAGAGCATGTTCCTAGTATTTTCAGTTTTTTAATCTCTTCATAATGGATGACCCATTTCCATTTTTTTTAGCAAATAACACAGAGAACAAGGGTGAAGGAACCTAAAAGCTCCCTAAAGAACAGTGTATATTTGCACAATCAGATTCGCTTCCTTCCAACTCTAAAAAATCCCGTTTTTTTTCAGTAGTAAATGTTATCAAATGTACAACGAGCACCAAATGTTGAAGAAGAAATACGTAATTCTGCCCATCCTGCCACTGATTAGCTGTGGAATTTTGCTCCAGCGTCCTGTGCTCACTGGGCTTTGGCTCTCCCTGTGGTCCATAGGATGTGGACTATGTGAACTGGGTCCAGCACAGGGATGGCAAATACAGGACATCTGCACCACTTCTCTCCCTTCTTTCCCTGACAGACAAGACTAATCAATCACAACACTTCCCTACAGATCCCAGATGACTCCTCTGACTCTTTCTTAAAATAGAACTCTAAGCAGTTACTAACAACAAATCCAAGTTGATATAAAAGCTAATACTTATTGCCTTCTCCAGATGAGATGATCTCTGAAGTTTATTCCAGATTGAACATTCTTTTTCCATAATTCAAGGATTCACCTGAATTCCAGCTCACCCATGAAGTCAACCTAAAAAAAAAAAAAGCTAACCCCCCTGCTCCCCCCCCCCATTTCTGAGTTGTACAGTGTGGTTCATATAAGTCAATACAAACTTGACTTCTGGCTGCTTTGCACTGTTAACTCATTGTTAACTTGTTACCTGTACAACCATTCCACCTCTTTAGGGAAACTTAATTACAGCAATTTTCAAACTGCGGTGCAATGAACAGCCAGGGGTACTCCAGGGTTTCCCAAGGGCTCCAGTTGGCAGACAGTTTTAAAGGAATTTTCAGATTCTCAGCTTCCATCTGCACTCCTTCTCAAGAATCTAAGCATAAGGAGTCTCCTTTTCATGATGCCTTTCTCCCACTTAACAGAAGGGAGCTGTATCTCTCACTCATCATGAGTTCCCTTGGGGTAGAAAAATCTCTGGGGAACAAACAAAGGTGCAATTCAAAATTCTGTTGTAACTGTTGAGAAAGTGAGTGACTAATGATCTAGTAACAGATCATTTTGCAAGTCAGATGACTTCCAGTGCTTTGGTTACAGCAAAACTGAAGGGGAGGGGAACCTAATTAAAATGTCAATTGAGAAATCATTAAAAATGCTCTTGGATGATTATCGCTATGTGATTTTTGGCACTTGCAACCTGGTAGGAGTCCTTCTTTTCTCATCCACTTGTTTCTGTGACTGGGTTTCTCAGTGCTTGCAACCAAAAAAATGAAAGCTAAAAATAGAATTTATATAATACCACCTCATGCTAACAATAATGAATATTTCTCAGCAGATATGTGATCTAATTTAAAAAATGTATCTCATTCAGAGAAGCATTTTCAATAAAACCTTATGTTTCATGTCATAAATATTGATCAAAATTAAATGTATAGTGGATTGATCAGTTGACTACTTCTAACACTTATGATAATTCAATTTAGAAAAAAACTGTTTTATGCTAGAACCTTATACTTATAAAATATTAAAGAAATTTTAATGTGAATTGATATACATGTCTTGTTTCAGAGGAATATGATAACATGACCAGTAAAAGGCTTTCAAGTATAAAATATACCACATTAGGATAAACTCCTATGGAGGAAATGGAATGGAAATACATATTTGATGAGAAAAAGAAACTATGTAAGTTTTCAACTGTTAAGAAAGATCTTATTCATATATTTCTTAATGAGTAAATGGTGGCATTAAATCACTATGGAATTTAGATTTCATTAAATCCACTTAAAAGAGAGATTAGACAGTTTTATTTTTAAATTACTATCTTTTTAATATACTTGAAGTTATTATATCCTTTATAACTATTTAAACATACAATAAAAACATCTGTCATCTTAAAAGGTATATAGTTGTTCGGAGATGACTTTAGAGGATAGAAAAGCAAACTCTTGAAGACTACTGTATTCTACCACCATGAATTCTCTTCAGTAACTACAACAGGACAGATCAAAGGGCAAGTGTTCGAGGGAATCCCATGTGCTGGTGAAATAATCTGTGTAAAGGAGGCGAGGATGACACATTTTCTAAGTATAAATGTTACCTGTCCAGTAGGGGTGAGATTAGACTAGATCTAAGCAGATTAGGCTAGATCTGAGCCTCCTTGTCAACCCCACCCCACTATTCCTATCCCTGGACCCAGGCTACCCTTTGTAACAGGGTGCCCTAACTTGCTTTAGGAAACTGAAAGATTTTTAAACCCTGGATCTTTATTGAGAGCTTAAAAAACATGCTTTAATTTTTTTAAAATATAATTTATTGATTTTTTACAGAGAGGAAGGGAGAGGGATAGAGAGTTAGAAACATCGATGAGAGAGAAACATTGATCAGCTGCCTCCTGAACACCCCCTACTGGGGATGTGCCCACAACCAAGGTACATGCCCTTGACCAGAATTGAACTTGGGACCCTTCAGTCCGCAGGCCGAGGCTCTATCCACTGAGCCAAACCGGTTAGGGCTTTAATTTTTAATTACAGTGTATTCTGCTATTGCCTTGGAACCAATGCCTTATCTAGGGAACATAAGCAAAGCAATAAATATGTGTATCACTTCTTGGGATGTTTTTTTCTTCTTAGTCAATTCCAGATGCTCTTTTTGGGAGGACAATTTGCTGAGCCAGGGTAAAGGCAAGAAGGTGGTGGGGGAGCAGTTGTCTATCTACTGTTGCTTCAGTTTTAAGTGGGCTTTACTGATCCATGGACTCATTCAGTAAACCTTACCTTAACACGCCCTCTGTGCCAAGTTATAGATTAGGATCTAGAATTTCCAAGGCCAAGAAGACACAGGTTCTGCTCTTGAAGATCTCATAGTTTACTAAGGGAAAGACAAACTTATGAACAAATAGTTAAGACACTGTGTAGTGAGTGATATATTAGAAAAACTTCTTGGATGTTAGGGATCAGAGAAGATGGGGTGACCAGTTCTGCAAGAGGTGGTGCTCTCTGAGCTATAAGTGAGAAGCAGGGGTAGTCCCAGCAGAAGGCCAGCACACACCTTGCCGGGAAGCATGTATGATCATAGCCGTTGAAGGATAGAAAATATATTAGTGCTAATGTAAAAGGTAGAATCAGCATTTAGGAGGTGGGGGCAGGAGGTAAAGTGTAAAAACAAGTCCGGGATAGGTCATAACCAGCCTTGAATATCCTGCTGAGGCATTTGGAGCTTGAACTTGATCCTTTGAGCAGGAGAAGAAGCACAACCAGAGAAAAGTTTCGGGATGATAATTCTGGATGGCCAT
Source organism: Myotis lucifugus (assembly GCF_000147115.1). Taxonomy (NCBI): domain Eukaryota; kingdom Metazoa; phylum Chordata; class Mammalia; order Chiroptera; family Vespertilionidae; genus Myotis; species Myotis lucifugus. The sequence continues at coordinate 640,731 of NW_005871321.1, read as the reverse complement.
GGGTTAGGAGATGTGAAAAATGTCTAGCCCAGCATGAGATACAGATTCTCAAAAGCAAAGAAACAAACATCAACAACAAAAAACACAGTTGACCTCTCAACTTTTTTCTCTCCCTCGAAAACAGCAGGGCTCTGAATTCATGGCATACAGAGCATCCAGAAAATGTTTTATACTGAGAAGAAGAGGAAATGAACCAAGAACAAGGTAAGAATTATTCATTTATTTTATCAGTATTTATCAGGTGCCTATTCCCTTACATATAAGTCTACACATATTTTTTCTCTACAACGAATTTGTCAAGTAGGAACTATGAACCCCCCTTACTAACGAGGACACTAAGTCACAACTGGGTTAAGTAACTTGGCCAAGGTCCTATAGCAATAAGAATTAGATTATTTACCAACCCAGCCAGTCTGGCTTATATGCGCTTAACCACTGTATCGTCTCTCTTTAGGTGTCACGAATACTGTTAGGGACTGTGAGAATAAAAACACACCAAACCACTGGGGAGAGCTCCTCTAGAGAGGAACTGGACCTCACCTTGGGTCCATTTCAAGTGAAGGGGTTCCAGGTGTCTGTGCTCCCAGGCCAAGTCTGGAGAAGAATGGAACACGGGCCATGTCCTGCTGCGGCCAGGCTCACTGAGAGTCCTCTCGCTGCCACTGCCTCTATTCCTGAGCTGGAGCTCCCAGGTCCAGATGCTGGTCCTCCTCATTTTTCCCCCAATCCCATTTCAGTGAATGCCATCTCCATCCCTGCACCCCCCCCCGCCCCCCCCCCCGCATTCAGGATGCAACTTCTCTCTACTTCAATCCCCACCAAACTCTGGCAAGCTTGTCTTTAATATCACTGAAACCTCCCCTCTTTCATCCATTCCCACAGCTCCAGCCCCTGGTCCAAGCCACCATCATTTCTGCTTAAATGGCCATGACAGCCCCTCACTGATCTCACCCCGTTGGCCTTCTTCTTAACTCTGTTTCACACTGCAGCCAGGATATTTCCAAAGCATCTTTCTTTGGCCCTCCTGTTGACACCTTGGAACGGCCTCCCTTCATCTACCTATGGGAGAAGAGTTCAGAATCCTTCACATGGCTCGTAAGATCCTCAATAAGAATCTGACAATCTTGCCTCTCTCATCAGCCCAACCCCCAGCAAGCCCTTTGCCCCCCCCACCCCACCCCCACCTCACTCCACTAACATTCCTAAAATGCCATAAGCTGTTTCTCATCTCTCACTCTACTAAGGGCACATCCCTCTGCCCCTCTCCTGTTCCCTCCCTTTCCACCCTTTCCTTCATAATTCTAAATCCTATCCCAAATTCTGTTCAGGTGTGACCATCTCTAGCTAGCCTTTCCCCCACGCCCACCCGTCTAGTCACACTCACTCCTTTGTGACACTTACCCATTGGACTACAGTCGTCACTTTACTTGTCTGTCTTCTCTTCTGGGCTGTTAGCCTCTGAAAGATAAGCCCCCTGGTTCATCCAAATTCCTCACTGCCCAGAACAGTGCTAAACACAAGTGATCAGTAAAATATGTATGAGGTAAATGAATAAATATCCTGGTTATCATCTTCACCTCCTAATGGATGCAATATGTTCTCATAATAGATGCTATGTGTTTGCACACAGGGTGATTACAAAGTTAAATAAACTTGAACATTGTCATTAACTCATCAGAGCCACCCCAGCCTCCTCTCCCAGGGATGGTAGAGATGGCTTCTTCATCTCCGTGGGACCACATTCCCTTCCTAAGGGGATCCAACTCATCCGGCTAATTGGAAACAGGAGCCAGCAAACTCCCTCTGCAGTTTTAAAGGCCCGAACAGGCCTCCTGACCATGGATGAGAACACGATAGATTTTTCACACAGCTTTTCCCAAAACAGAAAGGAATCCACTCTAAGCTCTGCAAAAGAAGAGCTCTTGTAACATTTCCTTTTGGGAGGAAAGTTTCCGATACAGTGGGCCCCAGACTACTGAGTGGAAATCATTCCCTCATTCTCTTTTCCTTCTCCCTGACACACACACACACGCACACGCACACGCACACACAAACACACACACACACACACAAAAGCAGAAGATGTTTGATGACTTTCTGAAATCAGAGATTGACCCAAAGAAAGGTCGTGTTTCCTAAGATGTTTCCAGGAAAGAGACATTGGACTTGCTAAAAGTCAATAACGGAGACAAAAAAGGACAGGACACAGGATGGCCCAGATGCCCAAGCCCTTCCCACATTGTGACACACAGCCATCCGACGTCACTTAACATTCTTTCTCTCATGATGAAGCACAGGACAATCCATGTCCTATGGTCATGCCTGTGGCAGAATCCCAAGGTATTTAATGCTCTGACTTTTTGGTTACATCACTGTGGAGCTTTCCTAGTATTTTATTTCTTATACATAAAATGAGCCTTGGATGAATATTGCATTTCTTGGGTAGGGCAGAAAAGAATTCCAAAGATTTAAATAAGACTGTTTTTGTTTCTGCTGTTTGAAGGGAATGGTTATGTCATGCTCACGGAGCTAGATAAAGACATTTTTAAGCCTGCCAGGAGCTTAACATCTAGGAACTGCCATTCACTCATTTTTAGCATGGAACTAGTAACATCTGCCCCCATTCCATTTCAGAGGATTCCGTGAAAAAGAATGTGTAAGAGGGTTATCCCAGTGCGTGATAATAAATGTCACTCACCTCATTTTGTAATCTCATGAGACAGACACACATGGAAGCAATTATTTACGATCCAAGGCAAAGAGGGTCACCAAGGAATAGAGATGTGACTAAAATATTGAGAGGCATTCTGAACTACATCTTGAGGAATGAGCAGGTGGCGCTTAGGTTGAGCAGTAGAAGGTGAACTGGCATGTTCGATAAGATGAGGAGGCTGTTTTCCCAGAAGTCTGTGTAACTCAAGTGTATCGCTTGAGTGTGGAAGGAAACACTTCCTGGCTCAGCTAGTTACTGTGGTGTCATTTGTTAACATTATCAAATCTTTTCCATGTGGCTCTGCTTCCTATCCAAAAATAGATTACACACGAAAAGCAGAGATTCCAGTTCCCAGCACATCCTCAGCATTTGTCTCCTCCATGAATACTAAGGGCTAGAATGGGTTAAGTCTGTAGAGTGACTACATGGTACCTCAGTCTCCTCTGGAGACTAGAAAAAGCCATTGGTTCCCAGGGGATGGAGGAAGGAACAACATCATTTTATTGGAAAGACCTTGGGAAAAAGAGAGTGGTCCTCCAGTGGGTGGAGAAGCAGTGCCTTCTTGGCACACATCATTGCTATGACGGACTAGAACGGGTAGTGGAGATGATATGTGCCTACAGCTGCCAGGACACCTGACTAGAGGAAATCCCTCGCTTGTTATATGCACACAGGGTTGCTCGGGTACCCAAATCACTGTGGACAAGCAGCACGTTCTCACCAAGGCCAGCCATGAGCGTTCCATCGTGTGCTGTAACACTTCCTATTCCCAAATGAACACTTTCACTTTTAGGTCAGAAAAGCTGAATGAATGCACACTCCTTCATCGAGCACACCGCGGTGGTCATGGTCTAGCCCAGCCATCTCTCTCCCTGCTGGCTCCTGTGCCCACCTCATAGGTGAGAGGCACCTAGATCAGTGGGTAAGACCCAGGCCCCAAAGGAAGTGAGACATGGGTTGGAAGCCTGGCTTTGGCACTAAGTAGCTCTTGGCCTTGGGTGAGCCAGCATTGCTTACCCTCTGTTAGATCAGCTCTCATGTGGAGATGCTAATCTGTACATCCACATGGCTGTTTTAGAATTACATGAGATAACACTTGTTAAACACACAGCACACTCCATGGAATAATATATCCGTTCAGTATTAAATAACCATTCTTACTCTTTCATATGAAATGTAAACACCTTCAAGATTTCTATCATTTATATATTTCTTTTCTAAAAATTACTGAGTACTTACCATTTGACATGAAATACACAAACAGAAATATCTAATCCCTGCCCTCAAAGGAAGACACTGATATCCTTTTGGCTTTTTTCTGTTCCTCAGCTTTTTAGAACTGCAGCCGAACCTCTCTCCTTGTCTGTCTTGGGCTGAATTGGGCTCTGGAAGGTGAAAGGCCAGCCCTGAGAGCACCAGGCAACCGCGTGTCCCTCAGAGCCAGAGCTGCTGTCTATGTAATCGGAGCTGACCACAGAGAATGTGACTAAGCGAAACCCCATCTGCTGTGAGGTTTCCCCACATTCCCAGGAGGGATGAGAGCAGGATATGAGGCGGCGGCGGCGGCGGCAGCGAGGTGAGGGTCTGCACGGAAATGGTGAGATCCCCCACGTGTAATGTGTCTCACCGCAGACCTGTGTGGGTTCCCCCCAGCATGACATCATCTTGAGCTCACCCGGGCTCGGTCCGCACACACTGCTCCCTCCATGCCATGCAGCAGGGATCTTGGGCGGTGCGGGTGTGAGCATGAGTGTGTGTGTGTGTGTGTGTGTGTGTGTGCTGCTGGAGGCTGTAAACCAGGATTGCTCAGGTCAGCACTATTGACATATTTGTGCTGGATGTTGATTTGTTGGGGGAGGGAGGAAGGCTGTCCTGCGCATTGTGGGATATTCCACAGCATCCCTGGCTCCTACCCGCTAGCTGCCAGTAGCAACCCCTACCAAGTTGTGACAGCCAAAAATAATTCGTCATTTCCAAAAGCCCCCTAGGCAAAATCACCCCCAGTTGTGAACCACTGGCATAAACTGAGTGAAACAAATGGCGACCCCTTTTTATTAAAAGCAGGAGAGAGAATTCAGGAGGGAAATAAAATACAGTAAGTCTCCAACTTCTTATCTAGTTTTAGAAATGAAGGAGAAGCTGGGGGTGGCTTGTTGAATAGTTTGGATGCTATTTGTTCAGTAAAGAGGAAAATCTAGAAATAATAATAATTACCAACTACTCGGCATTTTCTATGTCCTCAGTATGGTACTAAGTGCTTTATCTCACTGACTCCTGACAACAGACCTGGATGTAGATGTTCTAATCCCCGTTTCACAGATGAAGACACTGAGGCTCATGGAGGAGCGTGCAGCTCATAAGTAACTGAGCTGGGATTTAAACCCAGGTCAGCACAAGTTAAAGTCCAAACTCAGAGCTGTTGGGTTATCTTAGTTCATTATTTTGGAGTCCATATGAAACATCATACAAATTTCAAAGTCGATGATTTAAACCAATGAGTATTTAATGAGACCACATCCAACATCATCCTAGACAGAATGTGGGTGGATTTGTGTGGAAAGAATCAGACTCTCCATGCCCTTACTTAAACAAAACTGACTCGTTTATAAATCGACATGAGATAGTACACAATTAACCCCTAAATTGTGTGTGTTAAAGGCATATCAAGTAAACAGTATGCTAAAGAGAAAGACTATGTTTTAGTGACTTAGTTTTTTTTTTATTCTTACCCAAGGAGTGAGGGTATTTTTTTTCCATTGATTTTTAAGAGTGGAGTGGGAGAGAGAGAGAGTGGGAGGGAGGGAGGAGATGGAGAGTACACAGTGAACCCCTAAATTGAGAAAGATCGATGTGAGATATATCAATTGGTTGCCTCCTGCACATGCCCTCACCAGGGCAGGCATCGAATCTGGAACCCAGATACGTGCCCTTGACCAGGAATTGAACCTGAGACCTTTCAATGCCTGGCCCGGCACTCTAACCACTGAGAAACACCGGCCAGGACAAGCTCAATCACCTTGTAATTCCTGTAATTTGGCTCTATTACCTGTGCCCAAGATGTGATACATGTCTGAGTCCAATAAATATTTGTAAAGAAAACATTGATGCCTTAGGGGGCATACATTAACCAGATTAGAACTCAAACCAAAGTGCCACCTGATATCTTCCAGTTCATCAGATCTAGGCTTCAGTATCTCTTACCGCTGCCAGTTCTGCTCACACAACATCAAACAACCAGAAACAAAAGATTGGGCTTGTTATTTTTATTGTTCTAGACAAGTATAGACAGTGCAAAATTCTGTCTTGAATTAAACTGGCCGCTTGCACAAGAAAAAATCATGAGCCAGATTTTTCATATCCAAGCTTGCACTTGAAAAATGATTGGATCCAACCATTCCCAAAACCATTGTCTATAGAGTGCTTACCTGTGCCAGCCATAGCAGTGATAGTAGGATGCAGCTGTGCCCCCAGCACCTGCTAGCATGGCACCGCATACATGGAATGAAGAAATGAAGAAATTGTACAGTGAAAGAGTTAGTCATTGAAAGTAGTACCATGCCCTTGTCCTTGTTCCCCACTCCCCTTTTTTTAAACAAGGAAAGCAAATGGTACAATGTGCTCTTCAGAAAAACACAGTGAAGAGGATCCTGCACAAGATGCAAAGAGGTCTGGGTTCTAATCCCACCAATGATACCCTGCCTCGTTTGAAGTTAATAATAGTCTCTATCCATAGGTGTGTGATGAAGATTGTAGTGTGATATTCTAAGTAGGGTACCCAATACACAGTAAATGTCCAATAATCCTTAGCAATCACCATTCGTAGGAGACTCCCAGGGGGAAAAAAACTCTCCTCTATGAAGGGCCCCTTAGAAAGCAGCCATCCACTTACATACTTACCCATGCTCCCTGCTCATCTCCCCAGCTCTCTGTTGGCCTGAGTCTGTACTATGATAGTCAATATCCGAATATGACATCTCCTTGAGTGGGTGTCTTCCTATTCTATCTAGATTCTACACACAGCTTTGATATCAGTAAAATACCCACAGATGGGTATTCAACCATGGTCCCCAGAACTACGCAACTGGGCTACCTCACTGACCTTCACAAAGACTCTCCCCCACACCAACCTAGCCAGTCTTTCCATTGCAAGAGTCACCTTCTATTTAGCCCAGGTTTGGTCCAGAGTTTATTTTTGTTACAGTTCAGTGATAGTGCTTGGCATGTACTAAGATGACCTAATATGTAAGTGCCAGTTTTGTAGGTCAAGTGTAGTCAGCTAATCAGCCATTTCATCTAAATCATAGATTAACTGTGCAAATAAAATTTCGACTTGCTAAAGTACTTCTACTTCCTTTAAAAGCAACAATTTCCTGCTGATTTCTGCTCATTAAACCAGGCTCCCAGAAGATCTCTCCTTGGCAGTACTATACTAGCTTACAGGAGTTACTGGCAGAACACACTTCAAAGTGAGCGCCCCTCAGCTGGTCTTCTACAATGCAGCTGTCTCACTGATTCATCCCGGCCCCCGCCCCCTCCTGTCCACCGGGATTATCAAGGGTTCCCCATCATTTCCTTATAAAGTATTTCCACGGGGGGGAAATGGTCTATCATATGCCTCGAACAATGAGTCATGTGTCTCTACTGAGAGCACTCCCCATATACCATTCATCTGCAAGTTGAGTCCAGTCCTGGCCTGGGCAGGTGTTCTGAAGAATTTAGAAAGCTTTTGAACTTCCCCTAAAGAGATCATTCTCTGAGACAGTGTCTGCAGGACTTGCTTAGCGGCTCACGATGAGGCTCCTTTGGTCCCCAGATACCACAGTTCCATCTGATGAGATCACAGAGCAAAAAGGAAGTCAAAGGAGAGCTCAAAAGAGAGGCAGGATTTGTGGATCTTGCACAGAAGCAGGGAGGGAGTGGGAAGCCTGGCGTGTGTCTGCTTACTCTTCTCTGTCACCTTTACATGTCTGTTCTATCTACGTAGAAGAAACTCATCTGTGTGAAGGATTTTCTAAGCCACAAACCCCTCTGATTTTGTGGGTCCTACAGAAATCTAGACAAGTCGCTTCCTGCGTGTGCAACATTGTTCCAAGAATAAGCAGAGCTGCATTTTAGCCTCAGCTGACCATGATTTTCAGTGTGTAGGCACAGCAGGCAACCACTCGAAGCCTCCTTTTCTTATCTCTCACTTGAGCACAGTGATCAATGAGCTCTTTTCACTTGACAAAGTGCACCCTGGATGAATCCTCAGAGTGTAGATGAGCAGCTACACAGATAAGCCTGACACTGATTAGGGTCAGGCTGGCTCTGGAATGATAAGGATGTACTGTTTTAGTCCAGTTTTACTCCTCTCTCTGGGCTACATCACTCAACACTGCAAAACTCCCACACCAAGAGGCCACTTCAAAACTGTCAGGCACATGGTGGAGGTTGTGGCTCCCTCTAATTTCTCTTTCCCTGTCTTCCAGCCAATGCCTAAAAGTCTTATTAAAGAAACTACAACAAGAAGGTATTTGAAAACCTAATGAGATGAAATTACCATTTCAAGGTCCTGTTAGGCACAACACAAAGATATCATCCCAGTTTTTTTCTTGTATTAGTTTCCTGTAACAAATTGCCACAGGCTCGGTGGTTAAAACAACAGAAATTTATTCTCTTCCAGTTCTAAAGGGCAGAGTCTGAAATGAGTTTTATTGGGCTAAGTTCAAGTTGTCCACTGGGCTCGTTCCTTCTGAAGACTCCAGGGGAGAATTTGTTCCTTGCCTCTTTCAACTTCTAGTAACTGCCAGCATTCCTTGGCTTTTGGCCACATCATTTCAATCTCTGTTCCCTAGTCACAGTGCCTTCTCCTCGTCTGTAGTGAAATATCCCTCTGTCTCCCTCTTAGAAGATCACTTGTGATTGCACCCAGGATAATCTCCTCATGTCACAGTCCTTATCACATTTGAAAAGTCTCTTTTGCCATATAAGGCATTCATAGGTTCAGGGGAATTAGGACATGGCTATCTTGCCTAAAGGGAGTTGGGGGACGTGAGTCGTTATTTAGCCTACCACAGTCCTGTTGACTCTATGAAGTGAGTATCCTCACCTCCATTACACAGAAGGAACTGGAAACATTTCATACATCTATAAATGCCATTGCAGGAATTAAGTCCAAGTCTGTCTAGTTTCAAATCACGGGCTTCTTTTTTTATACCATTGTACCCCACAACACCTATCAGATAACATTCTTTATAAGTGGTTTCTGCAGTGGAAACCAAAGAGCCCAATATTTGACATGTGGAGACTTTCTGTCAAGCCATGTGCTGGCTATGTGACTTAAGCAAGTCTCTTGACCTCTCCTCACATTAGTTTCCTCACCTGGAATATGGGCATAGCTTAACGTGTGAGGACTGAAATAATATTCATGCTTTGTAATGTGATCGGCAATTATGTGTTATATTTACCACCATGCTTTGGGAAGGCTGTGGGTAGGAAAGGTATAGCAGTAAGCCTGCCAGTGAGGACCAAGCCCAGCCCAACGGTCCTTTCCAAGGAGCACAGTGATCCCCTTGCCTCTGTGATACCAGTGAATCTCTAGGCCCTGCTGGGGGAGTTTCCAGCTCTGTGGCAAGTGATGCCATCCAGCTGACTCTGAATAGGGGAGAAGTTTCCAGCCTCCCCCTGAAGAAACAGAATATGTAAAGACTTGGAAAACAGTGGGAGAACAGGCCCTTAGAGCCCTCTATTGATTGCATGGGCAAAAGTAGTTCCTCTTTTCAAAGGAGGTCAATACAATTTCTCGCAGATAAATAATCTCTCAACACTAAACAGCCCTGTAGGAAAATACTCATTTCAATGAGCGTGTGTGTGTGTGTGTGTGTGTGTTGCGGCATGTGCATGCCAGTATGCAGAGGAGAGTTATGACGGATATTTGAGTAAATGAGTAACCAACACTCGGGTCCATCAACCTGGGAATCTCATGGCCTGTAACAAAAGGAGCTGTGTACTCTTCATGTGTGTATACATGTTATTAGCACTTCTTATTTTAGTGAGAATATTTCTGGAAAACATCTGAGATTCTCTCTTTTCTATCATTTAAAGATGAGCAAATAAATGCCCCAGAGTAGAATAAGTGACCACCATTTGGAGATTACTTAGAATGTGGCCAGCATAAACATTTGACTGTATTTTCTTAATTCCGAGAATGACTCTGAGAAGTATCAGTTATGATTGTACTCATTTATAAGTGAGGACCTATAACAGGGAATCCAAGTAATTTGCCTACGGTCCCACTTTTCATAACTAGTTAGTGGTTGAAGTTATATGGAAGCCAAATCCATGCCCGATAGCTTTGCAGTTCCTGCATTAGCACAGACAGACATGGACCTTTCGTTAAACCCTGCTGACTTTCCACCCAAAGAAACTAAACCAAGGCCTTTCTTGCCTCATTAGGTATTTATGCACAAATTCCATAATCAGAGCGGTCTGAGTCCAAGAATGCCATCTTTGCCTTCAGGAAACAAAATAAACACATAAGGAAGCACCCCCACATACACACATAATAGGATGTAGGGTCTGAAGTCCACAACCTGGGTTTGGATCCTCTTGCTGCCGTTTATTATTCCTGTGTCTTGGACAATTTACTTGGCATCTCTATAGCTCACAACCCGCTGTCTGAAAATGGGAATAATATGTAGTATAATAGGGTCTACCCAAGGGGCTCATTATAAAGATCACAGAACTTAATACATGCAAACTACTTCATGTGAGCCGTTGTTCACACAAAAAAATCTAAGGAAATCAGGAAAAGGACAAATTATACTTCCTCATGAGTATCTAGCTCAGCTGTGGCAAATCAGTCAAAGAAATTCAATCTGCATTGGCTTCAAAGCTGTGTGTTCCCTCTCTGACCCACGTTGGGCCCAGGGGGGTTTGACTCATTGTAGTCATCACTGCAGACCAGTAAACATGACCAAAACCACTTCCCTAGCCCCCTGGGGGGAATGCACAACCCCAGACCTTCTCACTTAGCATTGGTCAATGCTGGTCTTTTGAACTCTCCTTCTTCCCCTTGGCCTTCAGGTAAAAAGCAGTCTTCAGAATGTGTTAACAGACAGGACAGCACCCGGTGGCTTCAAGTTCCTTCTCTCCAGCTATCCCTGCAGAGCCCAGAAATACTCTAGGGAGAAGCCTAGAAGCAGGACTCCTGCTGGAATAAGCACACTAGGGCCTTGCCGTTTGAGCTTTCAACTGAGATTGGTGTGAGGAGGGATCATTATTCATTATTGTAAAAACCTGCATAGGGCATCAGGTTTACTGAGCACATTCTTTTCCACTCTCTTGACCTTTACCCCAGCTCTGAGTGGTCCTGGAGGTAGGGATTTTTATCTCACTCTTTAGAAATCTGAGTTTCAGGGAAGGGACATGATTTTCTCAAGGGAATTCACTTTGTACATGGTCAAGCTGGTTCAACCCAAACCACTTGTGCCTATCTTATGCCTTTTCCACTTTCTCCATCATTCAGCCAGTCAGTCAGTCATTTCATGGAAACATTAGTTGGTTTCCCAGTGCTTTCGCATGGAAAGCACAGTTCTTCTCCTCAAGGAGCTCTCACAGTCCCATTGAGAAAATGGATGAATAAATCACTGATAACAAAAAATACTCTAATCATCTAATAAATAATTTCAAGTCTTTTGAAATTTCAAAAAACTAATTTCAGGTTTTATTGTTGACCTCTACCATAGATCTATGCCATTCTAAATATCATGATATAGAGAAATGATATTCAAAATAACAAGTGGCATGGAATAGACACCAATCATAAACAGATGCTGACTATAAACAGATTTGTGAATAAACAGATGAAAAGTGTCCATCTTATAAGAAGGGTACCCTTCTCTCTGATTATAAAATAAGGTTGTGGAAACTCTCTTAGAACTACTCTGAAGTAAATCTTGAAAAATAATATAGGAATTTGCCATGTGGATAAAGTGGGAGAAGGGTTATTTTAGGGACAGGGTAATGTGCAAAGGCTCAGAGGCTTCTGAATTATTTCTTTGACTTTTTTACTTAAAATGTTTAAGTTGCTAAGATCCTTACAGATTGCTCATTAGTAACTAGGACGCTGAAAACCAGGGAAGGGAGGGATTGGGTCAAAGTCACACAGTACATTGACCCTACACGAAACCAAAGCTCTTTCCACTCTCTCATGCTGACCAGAAAATCTAATGATGGGTTGATTACACAGCTGATTTGCACTATTCCATTAGACAGGCAATCTCTCCTTATCTTGCCACTCATTCAATGACCACTGTCCTCTTTGAGATTTTTTTTACCAAGGAAAAGTGCAAAAAGATGGATAAAAAGAGCACTGAACAAAGACTGGGGAACCTTGACTCTAAAAAAGGCATCTGATTGAATGACTAGCCTATTGTGTGGGACTAGAGCTCCTTCGTTGCTTTGGAAGAGATTTCTGGCCAATTTAAAGTCACATGGGACCTTTGGATGGGAGTTAGCACTAGATGAGTTCCAAGAAGAAGAGGAGGAAGTTGAGAACAGTGAGAGAGTGGATAAGCAGAGGTGGGAAGCAAGGGGTCCCTTGGGAAGTGGATGACAGACTTCTTTTCTTTTTAAATATATTTTATTGATTTTTTACAGAGAGGAAGGGAGAGGGATAGAGAGTTAGAAACATTGATGAGAGAGAAACATCAATCAGCTGCCTCCTGCACACCCCCTACTGGGGATGTGCCCACAACCAAGGTACATGCCCTTGACCGGAATCAAACTTGGGACCCTTCAGTCCGCAGGCCGACGCTCTGTCCACTGAGCCAAACTGGTTAGGGCGGATGACAGACTTCTCAAAGAAATGTACACTCGGCTTCCTCAGATAGTGCCAGGCCTGGCCAATATTCCACTCATTGGCTGATCTATCGGTGGAATGTATGACAATTAACAGACCTTTAAGGAAATGAGAATGATCTCACCTGAGGCAAACCCCCACGTTCCTTCTGGCCTCCAATCCACAGCCTACACCAACAACCTGTGAATGAGCGACAACAAAATCCGTCTCTGGCTGAGAACGCCGTGCAGAGGTGGTGTTTACAAGCAGTACTAAGAAGGATGCAACCGTAAGAGATCGGAAGCCAAGACGTGTGGCCTCTGGCAAACTGGAGGATGAGTGGTTATTAATCTCATAAATATCCTTTGCTGTAATGTCTCGCATGGCTTGATTGCTCAGTTCTGACTGTGGTGACCATCTGCATGGAAAACAGCCATGCAGGCCTTGGCTAATCACCTCTCTGGGCTCCCCTTTTCTCATCTGTGCAATGGCTGTGTTGGCTACATTAATCTAATTTCCTTCTTGTAGTCTATGGGTAAAAAAGAAAGGATTTCATTATAAAGCACAGCATGTCAAATAGTCACATGTTCCTCCATTCCTTCCTTCATTCAGTGAACATTTACTGAGCTTCTGTTATACCCAAGGCTCTGTGCTAGGCACAGAAAATGCAGGCATGGTCACTGTCCTCTAGAAGCCTAGAGTGGAGGAGGAAAAACTAGACATACATGGGCATAATTACACCATGGGGAGGCAATGAATGCTTCCTTATCTGTTAAAAGCACACATAGTTGTTAATATATATTGATTCTATATTATGTGTAAATGCAGCCTATATGCCATATGCCATGGCTTATGTGCTATTCTAGTAATTTATTCCTTAACCCAGGAGGTCCACTTGGTAGACGTTAGAAAGCCAAGAGGCATGGAAGCATTCACTACCGGTTGGAAGACACAGCCTTGTGCTACTACAATGTGCTTGGCTAAAACACAGAATTAAAAACTTCCAAAACAACTAACATTTGAATTAGCCAAAATGGTTCAAAAGTTCAAATGAGCTGTTGTATGACATGACTATTTATGGGCTTTCTTGCCGTCTGGGACGGTCAGTTAAGCAGAGAATCCTAGGATACCAGAGCCAGAGCAGCCATAGGGATAATCTTGTCCCACTTTTTTTAGATGGGGAAACTAAGGCCACAACAATAAAAATCACAAGCATAGAGGTGATATCATTCAGTATTGAAAATAGGTGGCTAATTGAAATTTCTGTTATTAGTGGTTAGTAAAAACCAAGCAACTCTGAATTAGCTCTCCAGAACAGAGAAACATATCTTCCATATTCAAATGTGGCAGTGATGTTTATACAAGCAGTGTTATAATCTAATAAGGCATTAAACATCATTTAAACATCAGCCTACAGTGCTCCTGGGCCTTGAAGTGTAATAGGAAGAATGATGGAGCCCAGTGTTATAACCTGAATGCTTCCCAGGTGTATTCCCTTAGTGGAGTTCATTACTGCTCAGAACCTCAGTCTCTTGTCTGTGAAAAGGGTCAGACAGCACTTGGTGCCTATCACAGGGTGATTGCCAGGCTGTTACAAAATAACGTCCATAAAGCACGTTGCATGGTACTTAATATAGACCTAACGGAGGAGGTTCCACGATGCCTCATGTCCCTGTCCCTCCACTATCACAAAACGTCCACGCGCTGTGACAAGCTCAAGCATGGGTGCCGTGCCCTGGCTTCTTCCCATCCCCTCAAATGCCTGTGTGTGCCCCGAGGGTACTGGATGCATCCTAACCACCAAACCTCTGATGACTCACAGCTTGGAAGCCATCCACAGCAGGCTGGAGGGCAGAGGCGCAGCTTATGTGTCAAAGATTCAGTTGTTACTGGAGGGAGCAGGATGTTGCCACCCCAGATGTGTTTCTTTGGCATGGGGAATATTTTAGGCTGATTGTTTTCAAGAAACAAAAGACTCAGGTAGGGCTTTTTGAACTTGCCCCCTTAACTGCCGAAAGGAATTTAAAGGATTGTCCAGGGTGGGCACCATCAGCAGAGATATCTCCAAAGAATAGGGGGCAGGGCTTGAAGACCAGAGTCCTCTGTGTCCCATTGTCTCTGGGCGCCGGCAAATATTTGTTTTGTCATCTTCATGTGATTTGCTTTCCTCCCCTTTGCAGCCCCACATCTGCCCCTTCTCCTTCCTTCAGAGGCACGTACGCCCCACTGCCTGGCCATCTAGGGACTCTTCATATTCTTATGGAGCCCCACACATACAGAATTCAATTTTATTTCCTCCTGTTAATCCATCTCACGCCAATTTAATTCTTAAACAGGGCAGAAAACCTAGAAGGGTATAGAGACATTTTTTCTTCCCCAGACATTACTTTTTTTTTTCTTTTTGCTTGTGGCCAACACCTTTCAGCATTGAGAATAAGCCTCAGAGAACTTTCCCCGGGAGATGCAGCTTAGAAGACCAGACCAGGCGCAGGGCGTGCACAGGCTCAGAAAGCTGCCCCCTGTGGGGCACTGGGGCTGGGACAAAGCCGCCTCCAGGCAGCTGGCATGGCTGCCTCCCAGAGGAGATGAGGGGCTGATCTGGGCTGTGGCCCTGTCTCCACCTGCTGAGAACTAGTCCTGGGCTATTTCTGCTGGCCCAGAGAAACCCAAACCTCCCCAGCTTCTGAAGGGCTTTATCTCCTCTTTCCAGGAACACATTTGCTTTCTCAGAGGTGCCACTGAGCAGCTGCTGCGCAGAGCCCAGAGCTCAGGGAGCCCCGTCACAGTCACGTTTCCCGCCCGCGGAGGTGCAGAGCCAGACCCCTGCTCCTGCTCCCTCTCCCTCCCTGGGCTTCTGTCTCACAATTAGAAAATCCGTTTGGGGAGCAAAGCAAAACGCACACATCACTCCCAGCTGCTCTGAGTCAGGGGCAGGAGGGAGGGAAGCAGGAATTCCTACTTTCGCCATAAATTGTATGCAAATGAGCTCTTTTCCTGGCAGAGAGCAGGCAGAGAGCTCTTTCATGAGCTAACCCCGCTCCTCCGCTGGGAGGGCTGTTCCTTTAATTCGCCAACTGAAAAAGTGGGAAAGGATGTCTGGAGGCGAGGCGTCCCATTACAGAGGAAGGAGCTCGCTATATAAGCCAGCCAAAGCTGGCTGCACTGGCCACAGCCGCCTACTGTCCCACGCTCTCCCGCGCACACGCCAGCCCCTCCTCGGAACAAAGGCAGCGCGAGGTGGGGGGACTCTGGGGGCAGCCACCTGGGAGCCCGCTGCTGCTCACCTCCAGGCACTCATTCCATGGAGCGGGTTCATTCAAGAATCTAGGTCGTTTCCAGCTCCGGAAAGGTAAGTCTGTTTCGCCCCATCACCAAAGATCATTATGACATACTGTTTGCCTTCCTGGTACCAAGTGGGTTGCATTTTTCATAATTACAAAACTTTTGTTTTCTCTGCGCCGCTAGCAACGTGGGGTATTTATTCTGATCTGGGTGCACCTGGGCTGTTTTCTGTAAACTTTCGTTCGTTTGTTCTAGTTCTACAAATAGTCACACATGGAAGGAACTTTCGGTAAAAAAAGTTTTTATCTGTGCCATTCTTCAGAGGGAAAAATAAGAACTTTCGCTTCACTCCCTGCCTGGCTGATTCACCTGTGCAGGTTTCTGGGCGGGTTAGGGAAGTTGGTTTGCAAATTGAAGTTTGTTCATAGCCTTACACTGGGATGGGATAGGGGGGATTGATAGAAGATTGTGGAGAGAACAATACACATTTACATCTAAACAGCCCTTACCTACAGCTTTCCCTTTTGTATCACCCCCTCATTCCACAACATCCACCTTGTGGTCAGACAGGGGAAAGGGTGAGGGCTGGGGACAGGAGCCACAAGGTGACTCCTAGGGCCAGGTGACCAGACAGCTACAGGCTCTGAGACCAGAGAGCTGGACACCCCTGTTGTGAAGGGTGGGGACTCCCTGCGGATGCCTCCTGATCCACTGGTCCTTGGGCTGGGCACATGGGCATGTTCGGGGTGCTTAGAGCCAGCAGTTTGCCATATCTTTCTAGAATCACCTCTCCCTCCTGATTTCTCTAGAGAAAGCCTAAGAGACAAATTCTCCCCCAGGATCTACTCTGCTTCCCCTGGCTGACTGGAAAGAACACAGGGGTTCCTCTCTCTCATTGGTGCTGTAGGGGATTAAGAGCTCAGGTTTTGACACTGGGGATTCCTTTAGTATCCCCACCACCGCCACCCCATGTGTGACCTTGTTGAAAGTACATAACCTCTTTGAGCCTCACTTTCTACTTCTCTAAAATGGGCAGGATAACTTCTGTTGTCATTATGAAGAGAAAAGGAGTGATTGCTCAGTAACTGGAAGTTTGGATAATCATTGGCATTTCCCAAAACTGCCCTCACCTTGGAGGTTAAAAGGGGCACTTGGCCAACGTTGGATTGCCTCTCGTGCGTTCCTCACCCGCCTGTCCCACTCCCTGGCATTTTATCTTGCCAGGTCTGAGGTGTCTCGCTAGGCTGGCAGGTCGGAGTCTTGGCTGTATTTTACAAGCAGGAGGCTGTGTTGGCACAGGTTGGGAGAAAAGGGAGCCGCCTGGGGCTGATAGAAATGCTGGGTTCTGACTCCAGAATGCGCCGGGTTTTGAGTTCGGGCCTTTGCAGATTCTAAAGCTGTCAGCCATAAAGCACGATGCTGCCGGGGGACTCTTTGGAAATGCTTTCTGTCCAGAGGGAGAGCAGGCGAGAGCCCCGCTTGAAGAATGAATACTTCTTTCTCAGGTTTTGTGGACTTCCGCCCCCCCCCCCCCCCGCTTTTTATGGAGCTTTCCCATATGTGCTTTAGAAATAAGACCTGCTGCCCACCCCAGCCTGCTTTCCGCCTTGTCCTGCAATATGACAAGCCCAGCTCAGGGCTGGGGAAGGTTTGTCCCGTGCTAAGGAATCCGTGGAAAGTTTGCTGGCATAGGGTGTATCGGAGCCCTTTGCAATAGATGTGAGTGCACTTCGACCCTGTGAGATGTGATGAGGTGACGTGACATGTTTGGGGGAAGAAAAGGGTGCACAAGATGAATATTCTCTGATTTGCCTAAACAGAATGTAGATAAAGATTAAGAGGGGTGCTGCTAAACTCAGTTGTTAAAGTGTGTTTTTTAATGCTTTGTTTGAAATACCTAGTTTCCCTATCTCATCTCCCACTATCTCCGCAACCCCCAAGACGTCACTGACCTTTCAGCCCTCAGCTTTGTCATCCATATAAAGAGTCATCCGTATAAAGAAGATGCCAATCTTAACCTCACAGAGCTCAGATGAGATCATATATGGCAAATTCTTGGCACAGTACCTGGCACATAGTAAGAGCTCAATAAACGGAGGCTTTTCTTGGTTTAATTGTTTACAGGGACTTATCCAAGACTAATTGTTCTCAGACAATGGTTTTCATATTCATTAAATGAAATTGAGGGCAAAACCCCAATATCTGGCAGGGAAATGTGGGGCTGATGGGGTTGAAATGGGGGTGGAGGGTCCAGTACTCACCTTGTTGCTCTCAGCCTCTGGGACGTTTCCATAGAACCTTGAACACAGAACACACAGGTAAACGCAATGAAGCCAGGTGGTGTGCATCTAGGCTGCAATTTTTCGCTTTGGCAAGGATCTGTGCCTCTCCGAGTTCCACCTCTAATGGAAGTCAGAGCAATTTCCTAAGTAGTACAGTAGACAAGAATATGTGTGGGAAGTACAAAATGCTAAAGGAAGGATGATTTTCTTACTTTTATTGTGAAACTATTACAGATGTTCCCATCCCCCCTTTGCCCACCTCTGCCAACGCCCCGCCCCCCTTCCCTTGGGCATCACCACACTGTTGTCTGTGCCTATGGGTTATGTATGAATGTTCTTTGACCAATCCCTTCTTCTTTCACCCAGTTCTTCCCTCCCCTCTCCTCTCCGACAGCTGTCAGTGTGTTGCATGCATCCATGCCTCTGTTTCTATTTTCTTCTCAGCGTAATAAAAGCCATATATGACAGACACACAGCCAACATCATACTCAATGGGCAAAAACTAAAAGCATTTCCCTTAAGATCAGAAACAAGACAGGGATGTCTGCTTTCACCACTCTTAGCAACACAGTGCGGAAGTCCTAGCCACAGCGATCAGACAAGAAGGATGATTGCTTTAATTAATGTAATGATAATCTATAGGCCCTTTGCATATATCATCTCACTAAGTAGCCACATGTCCCTGAGAAATGGACCATACCTATTAGACAGAGACATGGCTTCAAAAACAAAGAGAATGAGACCATTTTCCTGAGTTCTAGGACTCCGAGGGATGGAGCCAGACCCATGTCCCCATAACCCCCAGATCAGAAGCACATTCCACTGTGTACATGCCAAATGCTGCTGCTTCTTGAGCTACCTTTAGAAGAAATAAACTTTCTTTCTGACTAAATCTGCCCCTCCAGCCAGACTGTGGCAACCCATAAATTCAGTGGTAGCCTGATCATATAACCAGAATGGAATTTGGAAAGGGAATTCAAGCTGACAGAATGAAAAACATGTCCCTCTTAATCCTACCCTTTCTAATGCTCACAGAGAACTCAGAACGCCCATTCTCTCCTGCCCCTTGATTTCTGTAGACACACACCCCATGCCCCTTGATTTCTATAGACATACACCCATGCTTTCTTTTTTTTATTATTCTTACCCTAGGATATGTTTTTAGAGAGAGAGAAGGGAAGAGAGAAAGAGGGGGAAACATTGATGAGAGAGAGAAACATCAGTTGGTTGCTGCCCATATACCCCCACCCGAGGATGGAATCCAAAACCTAGATAGGTGCCCCAACATGGAATCCAACCCAAACACTTCTGGTGTGTGGACGACACTCCAGCCAACTGAGCCGTTCGGCCGTGGCACACCCATGCTTTCTTATAGGGAAACATATCCATCTGGCTTCAAGCACAATCCTTCCACACTAAATCGTGTCCGTTTGAAAAGCAGAAAGCAGGTACCATTTAGTTGACTCTTAATGCACAATCTCTTTGTGATGGTAAAGTACACATACACTCAAAATGGTTAATGTTGAAGGTTATTTATCGCATGTGTGATAGAAGGGTTTGACTGTGGTTTCTCATAATTCCCACTCTAATACTGAAAGTTATGAATGACTAGCTCCATTTTATGGCCAAAAAAAGTCGAGGCTCAAGGAAGTTAAGTGACTCATCCGAGGGTTTTCCATAAGTGAGGAGCGGAGTTGGCTTTGAACCCAAGGCTTCTGGCTAAAGCCCTCCCATTCTTTCCACTGTGCTGCCTTTCCCATGAAGGCAGGCCGGGCTTACCTCTTACAGAACCTTAAGCAGTGTCTCCCAGTGATTGGCCAAGCGGTAGAGAAGCCCCCAACCCATTGCTGTCTATTGATTTTACGGAATGGCCCGGCATATCTCATTTTTCTTGGCCCTCAGAAAAGGTCAACCTTAGTGGGGCCCTTCTCTGCCTGGAAACAGAAAAGTTCAAATTTTAGCCCCGGGGGAGAGAATGATTCTAGAGGTAGCAACGAGGTCATTACCACTGATTTTTTATTGCAGAAAGATGCTCACACATTTCCATGCAGGACAGGTGGGAGCTCCGCCTGGGAAAGCACCCTCTCGACAGCCAGGTGAACTGAGCACCTGGTTTTAAAAGGGCTAACGGGGAGAGAAAGTCAAATTGGTGTGCAGCCTTGGGGCAGTGAACTCAGGGAGGATCAGGAAGTGGCCGTAGGTTCTGAGCCACAAACTCCCTTGTAGCCTCAGAGAGGAGGGTAAAAACTCAATCACTTCTCACTTGGAGGACATGACAGGGAACCCTCTTGAATCTAATCCCAGGCTAGAATGAACACCTTCAACATGTGGGAAACATTAGATGAAGTCTCCTTTCCAAGGGGGAAAACCCCCTCAAACTCCAGGCAATATTGTCACCCAAGACAAAAACAGCAGTGGCCTCACTTAAGGGAAAAGTCTGTGTCCTACCTGATTGTAACCTGGGACCAGACCTTTCTCTCTCTCTCTCTCTCTCTCTCTCTCTCTCTCTCTCTCTCTCTTTCTCTCCCAGTTATGCCCTTAAGCCCAGAAATCTTACTCTGTTTCCTTCTCCTTTGTCTCATGCTTCCAGTCTCTCCTGAACTTTAGCAACCACCTAGTTCAGTGCTTAAGTAATCCCTCTGATCCTCCACCATTGGATAAAATGGAAATGCTCTTGTTGAAATAAGACCATGAATGGAAAATCCCTTCCATGTGTATTTTAGTGTATTTGTTAATGGAAATGATAAAAATTATTTCATGCCAACTTAGCTCAGATTTTTTAAATTTCCTGCAATTCACAGATCCTTCATGATGTAGCTGTAGTAACCCAAATAGGTTTGGTTGGCCCTTGAGCCCTCTCCAAACACCCTATGTCAAGAGCCAGAGGTATTTCCTAAGCTCTGAGTAGACAGTTTGCTTTAGAATTAACTGCTGATCAACTCTGACCCTGGAGGAGGTGAACTGGCTGCTACTATCTTCTGCATGCACGTGTCCAAAAAGTTCTCCTAGGAGGGGCCTTGGGAATGATCGTAATAGCCAATATTTACTGAGTACTCTACAAGCATTATGCCATTGAATCATGCACTATTGTTTCCAGCAATTCAGACACGGGAACTTGAGGCTGTAAGTTTAAGTAGCTTCCTTCCCCAACATCACACAGATAGTCATTGCTGGAGCCAGAACTCAGAGCCAGTTTCAAATCCCAAGCAAGTGTTTATAATCAGCCTGGTAAGCACGTCATGCTCAGCCCATAATTCATCTTCTGACACCAGAGAGGGCTAGCCACAGCAAAGCTGAGGAAGAGTCCAACTCTTGTCTTCCCGGCCCTCGTGTTCTCTTCCGCAGGGTTGCCACTATTGGGATCTCTAACTTCCTCCTTCAGGTTTCACTTCCTGTAGACACTCAGTATAGTGTATGGTTTCTGATGTAATATGCTTCCTCTCCTGAGCTCTGAGCTGTAGGAGAATGAAGCCTGATGCACACCTCATCCCTCCCACTGTCCTGAGACCTGGAGCATGGACAGCCTGAGTGAGATGAGTGTGCCTGGCAGGCTGGTGTACACACCTGCTTTCTGGTTCCTGCAGAGTTCTCTGCTTCCCCCAGTGACCCCCAGGTGTCACAACTGATGAAGGGCTCCCCCTCCGCCCGACTGCATGCCATTGAGGTCAAGTACATCCATGAGACAGGTCTTTATCCCCTGAGTTCTAGGGCTCAGAGGGATGGAGCCAGACCCATGTCCCCATAACCCCCAAATCAGAAGCACATTCATTGCCCTTCTCTCCAACCTATTCCTCTATTAGCAAATGTAATGAAGCTAAAATCTAGGATTAATTCTGTCACCCTTTCCACATTTTTTACTAGCCTTCCATACACCAAATCTTGTGGACTCTCCCGCCTTAACAAGTAAATCACTGCCTACTCATCATAAATCTACCATTTACATTTTTAAAGGGTAGTTCCATACCGAGGGCAAATACTTAGCACAACTAAGAGAGTTGCTGGTGGTGGACTTTAGGTGGACAAGGGATCTTTGAAACAATGCCGGGGGGGGGGGGGGGGGGGCGGTCAACACTCAGCCCCCAGATGGGTTCAGAGAGAAAACCACCTTAAGCAGGTACACCTTGAGTTCTTCTGAAGTGGCCTGCCCTCTGAGTACTTATGCCCTGGGCCCTGGGATGGTCACAGAGATGGCTTTGGCATATATGGAACCAAGGAGTCCTCTGTATTCGTTATCTATTGCTGTCTAACAAACAATACAGAGATGTCACAGAACAGTGATCTAACCTCTAGGTGTAAGTTGTTAGAAAATAAACAAAACAAAAAAGTCTCCCTAAAATGCATAGAATAATGAAACCAAAAGGGCTCAGTAATCTCCAAGCCAGGGGCTTGGCCACTGGTTGTAAAGGCTGGGGCTAGGCTGGCCAGACTTGCTTAGTGGTTGAGCATCAACCCATGAACCAAGAGGTTACGGTTTGATTCCCAGTCAGGGCCTGGGTTGTGGGCTCGATCCTCACCCAGTAGGGGGGTGTAGGAGGCGGCTGATCAGTGGTTCTCTCTCTTCACTGATATTTCTCTCTCTCCCTCTCTGAAATAATTAAAAACTTACTTTTTTTCAAAAGGCCGGGGCTGCTCTCAACCTTATTTCAACTAAAACACCACCACTTTTATCTGTTTTGCACACTGAGCTTCCTTGTGAAATGTCATTTAATGAAAGAGTTCTGTGACCAAAAAAAAATAGGAGGTTTTGTGAATTGGTGGCCTAGTTTATTCCCTTCACTTTAAAGATAGTGAAACTGAGACCCACAGAGAGGAAAAATCTAAGATTTCATGCCAGTTGGCAACAGGGTCAGGACTGAATTGTAGTTCCTTTGACTCTTGCTCTTGGAAGCCAGAGACAATATAAAAAGTGTCAGAGTTAATACATTGTTTAAAAGGGAAAAATTAACAGTTTTACTCTTTGGCATACATGGAGCAAGGAGTCCTCTGTATTCGTTATCTATTGCGAACAAACAACACACATTTCTTGTGTTATGGTTTCTATAGGTCAGGATTCCATGCTCAGCTTAGATGGGTCTTCTATCTCAGGGTCTCACAAGGCTACCATCACAGGGTTGGCCAGGATTGAGGTCATGTCTGAAGGTTCGCTTCTAAGCTCACTCAGGTGGCTGTTGGCTGGACTCAGTTCCTCCAGGGCTGTTGGATTGAGGGCTTCAGGTCCTTGCTGGCTGTTGGCCCAAGGCCATTCACTTCCTTCCACCTGGGTGTCTCCAATGTTGACATTTGCTTCATCAAAGCCAGAGAGCCTGTCAGCAAAACAGACATCACAATCTTGTGTAGCCTAACAGTGCAAGTGACATCCCATCACCTTAGCCATATTATATTGGTCACAAGCAAGCCACTAGGCCAGTGATGGCGAACCTTTTGAGCGCGGCGTGTCAGCATTTTGAAAAACCCTAACTTAACTCTGGTGCCATGTCACATATAGAAATTTTTTGATATTTGCAACCATAGTAAAACAAAGACTTATATTTTTGATATTTATTTTATATATTTAAATGCCATTTAACAAAGAAAAATCAACCAAAAAAATGAGTTCGCGTTTCACCTCTGACACGCGTGTCATTGGTTCGCCATCACTGTCCTAGACCATCTCACACTCAAGGAGAGAGAATGACAAGATGTGATGAGCAGGAGGCAGTATCATTGGGAACCATCTTAGAGTGCCTTCCCAATGTCACCAATTTCTGACAACTGCTCATCAATGAAAAATTTATCCAACCCCCCTGTACTTCTGTTGATGATGAGTAATCAATAGTATGGCTGCCACTAAGGAAGACTGTCTAGTTTAAGCTTCTCTTCCAGTTATAAGGTGAAGCCAGGTGTTTTGCATTAAATGTTATAGTTCACTGGGGAACCATGCTTCCTCTTAAACATCACCCCAGGGCACAATCTTCCAAGGCAAGGACTTCAAATGTATTTTATTCAAAGGCATGACATTCAAAGTGACCCAAACTGAAACTGATTCATTGCCCTTCTCCCCAACCTATTCCTCTATTAGCAAATGTAATGAAGCTAAAATCTAGGATTAATTCTGTCGCCCTTTCCACATTTTTTACTAGCCTTCCATACACCAAATCTTGTGGACTCTTCTGCCCTGACAAGTAAATCACTGCCTACTCGTCACTCCCATCACCCTGGTTCAGGCTGTGGCACCTCACAGATGGAGCACTGCAACAGCTTCCCCATTGGCCCCCATCCACCAGTCTTACTTAGGTTGTAGCAGTCACATTCCTCCTAAGCCTAAAGATTTTCAAATGGTTCTCTTCTGACTATAGGAAAAATTTAAATTCCCAGCCTGGTGTTCAGTGTTTTTCATGATCTGGCTCCTGGTCTCCAAATGCCCTCCCTACCAGCCAACAATCCCATGCCTTGCATGCCCTCCCAAATGCTATTCTCTTTCCTCAAATGACCTTACTTATGTTTCTCACCTACTCACAATCTCCTTTCAGAATTCACCTTAGAAACCACCTTCTCCAGGGAGATGAGATGACCCCTTCCCCCTTGTTTTTCTCTATCATTACCATGTCATTCTGGAATTGCCTGTCTGCTCACAGGTCGACTCCTGCT
The DNA here is from genome assembly GCF_000147115.1 of Myotis lucifugus. NCBI lineage: Eukaryota > Metazoa > Chordata > Mammalia > Chiroptera > Vespertilionidae > Myotis > Myotis lucifugus. The sequence goes on along the minus strand of NW_005871321.1, from coordinate 616,007 downwards.
AATGAAGTTCTTGAAATGAGAATCTGTACCCATTTTATCTGTAACTGAGTTCAACTAGAATAAAATTAATTCTCAATAGCAGACAGCAGTCCTTGTTGTTTCCCAGGTTTGGACTTCCCCTTCCTCAGCAGACTTTCATACTTTGCCCTCTAGTTTCTCAGCCCTGCAGAGTGATGTCATAGCATATGACAGGAGGAAGCCAGCACAGCCTGGGGACACAGACTTCAAGGAATGTCCTTGCTTTCAGAGGTGGCCCTCAGAATCCAGCATGCACTGCCTGGGGTTTTGTAAAACCAGTACCAAGGACAGAGGAGGCCCGTCTGGGGATTTGAGGCTGAGTCACAGGAGATAGGAAAATCTGGAGGTTATAACAAGGGTCAGCCTACAACTAGTGGGAGGCAGGAAAGGGCTCAAGGAAGAAAGGGAGACAAACAGTTCTCCGTCTTAGGATATGGAGAAATTCACAGCCCAGGGGAAGGATTGGATAATAACTAAGAGTATGGCTTTAGCATCAGAAAGTTCTGGGTTCAAGAGCTTGCTATCTGCTTGTTACGTGATCTTGGCCAAGTTACTTCCCTGAGTCTCATATTTCTCATCTGTATTAAATGAAAAATAGCAGCACCTACTTCATAAGGTTATTGTGATGAGTAAATGACGCAATGCCAGTGCATTACTTAGCACAGAAACTGGAACTTACCTTTTTTTGTCTTTGTTTTTGAATGTTTTTTTGTCTTTGTTTTTGTAATGGTTCTTAGTAATAAAGTATTTCCCAATAATGTATTCTGTAGGGTGCACCTTAAAAAGTATTCTATGACCAGAAGAGTTTGAGGAATACTTGAGACTGGGTCCTGTTCTTGGAAATTCATAGTTCATACGTCCACTAATACATAGTTCTAAGGGTTGGAGAAAACAAGATCCTCTTATTCGTGAAGTTTACATTATGGTGGAAGAAGGTAGACAATGAAAATTAATCAAATAAATTCATAGTACAATTTCAGGCAGATATTTTCTAAGAAGGAATATAAAATACAATAAGGGAACGGGCAGTGACTGGTGGTGTGAGGTTGATCTCTTAGACAGGGTGGAACATGGAGGTGACCTTGGAGCAGAGATCTGAATGAAATGAGGAAATAAGCTCTGTGGGCAGTGGCTAGGAGTTAGGATTTTCTTGTGTGTGATTAGAAGCCAAAGGGAGATTTTGGGTAGAAGGATGCACGACCTGAGAAATCCTGTAGCAGCTAATCTATTCAGCTTTGTTTCACCCAGTATCCCCAAACTTTTTTTCACCTTTTCCTACAGGCATCTACCTAAAAACATCTTGGAGTATAGTCCAGTCCATTCTAAACTGGAGCACAAAGCTTTGTAGAATTTAAAAGGACTATGAATTTGCTCCCCTCACCTAGACCTACAGTAATCAGCCAAACCAACCACTTGAGCCAAAACAGGCATGCCCAGAACAAGAAAACTAGCTCTAGGGTAGAGACAAGCAGGATGTCACCCTAATTAACAACTCTTTTTGGCTAAGATGATCAATGAGCACAGCCAGGCTTCAGCAGACCCTGGAACACCATCTCAGGCCAAAAGAAACTTGCCAACATCTTCCTCAAAGCTAATAAGCATTTGCAAACAGTACACCTTGGCTTAAGCACCCTCCAAAGGGGAAGTGTATAAAACTTAACTCCCGCCAGAGGCTCTGGAAGGAAGACAGAGGTCAAATATTTCAGTGCCTACGTGTGAACAGCCACCAGATTGCTGCTGAAGGTCTAGGAAATAGAAGATGAGGGGGTCTGCTGGGGCTCTGAGCTCTTATTTCATCAAACAGTGCTGATTTTTCCCCCTTACACAAACTGCAGAGTTGCTTGATGAGTCAACCTGGTAGTAGTTCAAAGTCCAAAAACTGGCTCTGTCTCTTAGGCCAGTTGCTGACCTTCCCAGAGTATCAGTTTGGCTTTTCAATAGTCATAATACCTACCTCACCAGGTTGCCGCGATAAGTGATAAGATAATTGATGGCATCTATAACAAAAACATCTAGCATAAGGCTTGGCACAAAACAGGTATATAGTAGCCTGGCAACAAACTGTTAGTTTCCTTCCTGTCTAGTTCAATCTAAATTTGGTTTTTATAATACTAGTTGCCATTTATTAACTACTATATTCCAGCTCGGGTCACCATATATTGAGTAATGGCCTACTTTTGTAAATAAAGTTTAATTGGAACAGCCGTGCTCATTTATTTATGCCATGTCTATGGCTACTCTCTCTACAAGGGGAAAATTGAATTTGTGGCAGAGACCATCTGTCTGAAAGCCTAACATTACTATCCAGTCACTTGAAAAAAGTTTACTGATACCTGCCAGTCAGTGTGCTAAATTTATATGCATAATTTTCAATCAGCAGAACTAGCAAGGTGGGTATTATATATATATATATATATATATATATATATATATATATATAGAGAGAGAGAGAGAGAGAGAGAGAGAGAGATTGAAATAGAAATACTCATCTAGTCAGTCCCTCTCCAAAAATATATGCCAAACTCTATACCTGAAGGTAGCGTAGAAAAATCTTAGAAGAGTTATTCATTTGTATCTTTCATGCCATTTTGCCCCTCATTATCTCTCAGGCCAAATATCTTGACTTTTCTGTCATATGCTAAATTAAATGATCCTGTCTAGAAGGGGATTTCCCCCTTTTCTTAGTTATTTGCTTGTTTACTTGTTCATCTAAGTTCCTTCTTTAAAAAATAGAAGTTGTAATGTCTAGACCTTCTAAATCCTCAAACTAATTTCTTGGAACCCATGCTTTTTTTTTTTTTTCAGATAGTACATAGCGTGAGGTCCAATTTTCCAGAAAGTAGAGATGTTTAAGCCCCCCTGTCTGCTACTTCTCACTTTATCTTTCTCTCACTTACTCACTCTCTCTCCAGGCCATACTCAAGCAGAGTAAGCTGTTTCCCGGGGCTTTGAGGATTTGCCCAAGACACAGATATTATAGTACATTTGGCTTTGTGCCTCCCCTCAAGTTAAAAATGTAAAAAAATACTCATGCACACCCCAAATCCCCAACATCATTCTCCTAAGAGGTCCCATTTGAGGAATCTAACAACTCTACTTTCATCAATGATGTTGAATTTCCCTCTGATACTTATCGCATAAATATTACTTCAATCTGAACAATGAATCTTGCTTTATATGATGTCCCAACTCAATGGCATTTGGTAAGTGTCAGGCGCAGGATAAATGTTAAACTGTTTGCCTCAATCTTAGTTTAACTTGGTAGAGAGCCTCAATCCTTACCATTCATAGGTATATCATTACTCCTGCACAGGGTGGGACAAAAGTAGTCTTACCGTTGTGAGTATGTGAAACGGAGTCTATTCTTGTATTATTATTTATTAATTATTATACTACTTTCCATACAACTATAAACCCACTTTTGCCCTATCCTTTATAAGGAAATGAAAAGATAAAGAGTCTAAGAGTGATGTTCTTCAAACACTAAACAACCAAGTTTGGGAAACACTCTATAAATGCTCCCCTTCTTGGAGATTTCCAGGGAACACAAACACTTTAAAACCCTGGGAAACCTCAAAAGCTGTGTAATTTGCTTGGTTTCAAAGAGCATTTGGTTCAAAATAGCAGTTGCCAAAAATGTTTAATGAGAAAAAATTTCCCCTTGCATTAATACCTGTCAGCATGTTAATGTGGCTTGAACAGCTAAATTCAATCAAAGTCGAGGGTTAGAAATTTCTCTATATTTCAGGCTCATGGGCAGCTCCTCCTGCTCTCTCTGTACGTCATAAAGGTTTTTCATGGCTAATATTTATTCTGGACCCTGACCACTGGGTCCTTTTGAAGTTAGTCCTAATTTAGTCACAGAAAAACCACCCTTTGACATCATTAAAGGACTACAGCAAAGCTGATGGGCAGGAATGGGGTCTCTGACTCATGAGTCAGTCCACCAGAATTAAATCCCTACTGCCCTTTCCAGATGCATGACCATGAGCTGGGTGAGCCTCAGTTTCCTCATCTGTAAACTGAGAAAAATAAAGGCAGCTACCTCAGAGATCTGGGGGAGGATTCCATGAGATAATCCACATAAGACAGGTAAAGCAGTTCCTGACATAGCTGTTTTCTATCGATGTTAGTTCTTACGGTAACATTCAAATGACCCCATTTTGAGAAATAAAGTAGGTGATGAAAGTGTGTCTGGAGTAGTCTTAGTTGTCCCTGGAAGTCCAGCCTTGGAGGCACATTTCCATTTGGGGAGTCAGCATTTATCAAAATGCATCAAACTTCATTGAACGTGATTCAGACAGGCTTTTATAATTGTCAACGACTGCCCCTGGCTCCCTCCGACCCAGGGACACAGGCCTCAGTCAAGCAGCATTCCATTCATTTGAATATCAGCACGTTGAGCTGGAAAAGACTGCCAAAGCTATCTAGTTTCGCTATGCCAAATATTTGGCATACATATCAACACTCCCCCATTCCACACCCATGGCAGACATTGCTAATCCGTCACAGTATTTTTCCCCTTGAGTCCAAACATGGCCACAGAATCCTTCTCAAGGCAGTTCTGGGAACCACATCAGCTAACTGAGGTGGATATATGAACGAAAACGGAATTGTCATCCCAAACCAATTCAACCTCTTCACCAATTCATGAACTTCTACAATATCATGGTCTATTTTTAAAGATATAAACCATGTTACGGAGATTCCTCATAGGGGAGGACACAAAGGAAAGGAGAGAAAAGGAGACTAGGTGTTAACATTTAGTTAGCGTTTAGTATTAATATTCAGGCTTTTATTAATAAGCCTGCAAAGAGCTCTATTTTAAATGTGAAGAAGCCACAGTTCGGAAAAATTATAGGACTTTGTCTCAGGTTCCCAAGCAGGTAAACAGAATTTGAACTCAGGTCCTCCTGACTGAGAAAACTATGTTCTCTCTCCCATCACAGTGCCTCCTTCAGGCTTTTCGAGGCTTTGCGAGGCTGTATCTTTGTCATTGGATGGCTGATTATAGCTGACATAGGCCATTGTGTCAGAGCCGTTTTCAGAAATTCTCAAGTTTAGAGTTAGGTGTCCACCTAGAACCTGTCCTACCTAGATAAATCTCTTTAATTTTAACCATGGTTGAAGAGCTCAAAACCACTTTCCAATACTGTGAAAGAGTCAACCAGATTTCTTATTCTGGATGAAGGCCAAAACAGAGGAGGCCATTTTTCCATTGGGAAATGAATGCAAATGTATTTTTGAAGCTTTTTTTTAAGAATCTATGTTGCTGCCACTTGGTCAGACCATTTTTTATTTTATTTTCTGTCTAGGCAAGAAATAGAAGAGGAAAAGCAAGTGCTCTGCAGAATTTTTATTTCAAAAATTAAAACCAGACCATACCAGGGCAGTTTGTGGTCTGAATGTATCAATGGACCTAGTCATATTTCATCTGAGCTTTTCTTAGGTATACTAAGCCACAAATAGGAACCTCAGTATTGTGTCTGGGTGGAAATATTTTATGGATTGAGATTTGGGCTTAATTTGGTTGGTAATGAAACTTCTGTTAGGAGGATGGGAGAGAGGAAGCCACGAAGCACCACCTATGCTTAAGTCAAATAACTAAAGAAATAACACAGTATTTGGGAGGTGTTGTACTAAGTATTGGCCATTTGACTTGGATCTAAAATAAAAACCAAGCCCTGGCCGGTGTGCTCAGTGGTTGGAGCGTCATCCTGTACACCTGTACACCAAAAGGTCACAGGTTCAATTCCAGATTAGGACACATACCCAAGTTGTGGGTTGGGTTGGATCCCTTAAAAATCAATGAAAACATGTCCTCATGGAAGGATTAAAAAAGAATAAAATAACAACCAAAATTAAGTTGGGCAGAAATATTGCTGAATTAGCAATGGACCATAGGTAATTAGAACCAAAGGGATGCTAGAATTGGAGCCACACACCCTTGCTTATTTTACAAGAGAGTGGCTGTGACTTGCCCAAGATCACCCGAGCGATTGTCAGAACGGTGGCTCAGAGCTCAGGAACCCTTGGGATGTTGACTAGAACCCCATGGGAAGGAGCCTTGTCTGTCCTGGCTACTTTCATAACCCCTGTGTTTAGAGGGGTGTCTGGCACATAGCACATAGTTACCGAATAGCCGAAGGAATAAAAATGAACTAATTCCAGGAGTGCGGCTATGATGAATTCCTTGTTGTATCTTGCCTTAGAAGAGATCACAGGAGAATTATTATACGAAGGCCTTCAGGAAAATAAGAGGATGTGTTCATTTATTAATTTCATCAGTATGAGTACCTGCTGTATATGAAATCAAGAAATATATTCAGCTTTATTTTATTCTATATCAATATGTTGTGCATTTACTATGTTCTAGACACCATGCTTGGTATTGGGTATTTAGAGATAAATGACTCAGATATAGTTCGTATAATTGTGGAATTTACAGTCTACAAATAGTCTAACTGTGTGCATTCTAACTATAGAAGGGCTAACGGCACACACACTAACTGCTCAGAGTCAACATAAATACAAGATACAATTTGCTTCTTGCTCTAAAAGAGGAAGATAGACATCCATAATAAAGCTACCCCAAATCATTTTCAGAATGGCATATGATAGAAATACCACATCAAGTATTCTGAAAAATTCAGAAGAGGGAAATGTTACCTGTAAAAACTTCTAATAATATTTTTAACTTTATCTTGAAGGACAGATTTGTCCATTCAGAGATGTCAAAAGGGCTTTCTAACAGCCTTCAGGGCATCTGGAATCTTCTCCCAGTGATAACTGAAATGTAACAGTATCTCCAGGTGTCCCTCGGCATGCTTTCTCTCTTCAGCACCCACAGGCTACAGACACCATATGTCCCTAATTCCATGGAATTCATAGTATTCTCCTTTTGAGCCAGGTGTTTGGAAGTCCTATGGATAGAGCTGGCCTCTGGCCTCAGACCATAGCTCCTTTCCTTGGCCCTCCAGCACTGACGGCCATGTAACATGGTGGTTCAGTGCGTTTATTTTGGACTCAGATGGACCCGCATTCAAATCCCAACTCTGAACGTGCACAAGCCACTTAATTATTCCACACCTCAGTTTTCTCATCTGCAGAATGAGAAGCTACCGCTTCCTATCATTGTGTGAGAATCTGAAATTGGAGATTTAAAATGCTCAGCACGGACTCTGGTCATTCCGACCAGCACTGCTGAAACTTGCTTGTCTATGTTCTAGTTTCTGAGATTTCTGGAGTCAGAGAACCGGTCCTTACTGGCCCAGTCTCCCCAGCACCCAGCACATTGCGCAGCACATAGTAAGTAAACAGCAAGCAGTTCTTAAAGGAAACTTAACATTTTTACTCTTGCTGGTGGCTTGGAAGCATGCACCGTGTTCTCAATCTACAGTGACCCTTAAGAATATCACAAATATTAAATCCACAATACATCCATTTAAAATCTACCAGTATTTCATTTTTAGGAGGAAACTGTAAGCTTTATGATCATAGGGAATATGCCTATCTTCTTCATTTTTGTATCCCTCATACTTACCACAGGGCTTGGCACCTGGTAGGTTATTTGATAAATATGTACTGAAAAGATGGGTAGTTACATAGATGAATGGATGGAGATATAGATGGAGGGATGGATGATGACTGGAAAATTGAAGAAATATTACAGGAGCAAGAAATCTGGAAATCTCTTAACACAGATGTTCTCCAAAATCCCATTGCTCACATTTCTCTCTGGAGACCATTAAATTGATCACAGACTAAGAATTACTAGAAACCTTTCATATGCAGTTAATTTTGAAGTTCTCCCAGTAATCTGGGGAAAGAGAGAAACCTCAATCAAATTTCTAAATCAAGAGGCAGTACCTGTGGGTTTAATATCAGCTTTACCACTAATTAGCTGGTGGCCCTTTCTGGGCATTTCAGTTCTGTTTTTCTCCTTCATGTCGCGTACTCCGTCTACTGAGTTGGACATGGCTGCCTGAAGTGATACACTCAGCAATTCTGAAGTGGGCTCCACAGAAGTACGTGGGTAATGATTAGAAAGAAACTGCCTCATATCATTCTGCCATGCACACTAGAGGCATATGGGGGCGGGGGGGGGGGGGCACAGATGGGCCACTCCTGGAGTCAGTGAACTTACAGTTGCGCCTAAGCCCTGCTCAAGTCTCATTTTAATTCTTTAATCTGATGTTTGCCCATGTCTGTGGAAAGTGTTGCAAATCTGAGCCAAATGTTTCCCGTCAGGAGCAATGTCTTGGAAGATTAAAAATCACAACAGCCTGTTCTGGAGAAAGCCTGGCTGAGCAGCGTGGACAGCCAGCCCAGGAGCAGCACGGCCTCTTGGCCGGTACTAACCTCCCTGAAAAGGGCTCCACCCAGGCTCATGGGTGTGCCTGTCTTGCTACTGAAGTAGAATAGATAGATAGATAGGCTAGGAGGAGGCCAAGACTATGGCCATAGCTTGCTTTCTCTCCCAAGGGTTTTAGAGTATCCCTGGCCTTTAGGGTCTCCCCAAACTCCCTTAATAATTCCTAGGACATCTGATCTTTATAGTTGACTGAGTCCAGCACAACCTTGAGTCACTGCCTTCTCCAAACAAAAGACACTACCCTTCACACAAAGCAACATATACCAGTTAGGCACTGTCCTAAGCATTTCCATGTATAATCTAATTCTTCTCACTTTCAGTTGATAGAACTCTTTTGTGGGGTGGATATTAGTGTTATCACTTTACAAATAAGAAAATTGAGGTTCAGAGAGGCAGTGTTAGGTAGCCTCTGGATTGAGCCATATGAAGTTACTCCTATTCGACCATTTTTTACCTACAAAAAGGGCAATTCTGTATGGTTCAAACTCACAGCATATGGCAGAACCAGGATCTGACAGTATTTGACTGACTCTAGAGCAGATGTTCTCAAACATTGTGCAGATGTCCTAGGATACTTGTCCATGGTAGCATTTATCATTCTTCCCTATAAACGTTTGTTCGCGTATCTGTTTCCTTTCTGGACTCACTGAGAGCACATACACCTCACAGCCTGGTCTGAGCACTTACTCAACTCATCTCTGTTGAATGCAAGAATGAATGATTTTTTAAAATAAACTCATCCTCAGCTTTCTGGGAAGATTGTTGGCTCCACTAGCATCCTAACTGGGCATCAGTTAAGCCACCGTGTTACCTAAATGGATGCATGCTTTTGACTCGAACACCTAGGGCCTGGAAGCATTTGGGTTTGGCAATCAGAGTTTTCTCAATTCTTTTAAGATGAAGGTTGTGCTGGACTCAGTCAACTATAAAGATCAGATGTCCTTAGGAAAAAAAAATCCACACTGAAGGCTCTTTCCTGGCTCCTCTCTCTTCCTGACACATGCCAATAGGAATTTATGAATGTTGGGAAGAACGGAGGGTGAGGAATTTCTAGAACCTTTAAGAATGCCGTGTAAGTCACTCCGTGCTTAACTGGCTGTGCACACACACAAAATTCTCTTGGTGTGAGCCGTCTCATGCGTTGCCAAAATGATGTGGAAAGAGATTCATTTGAATTGCTAAACTGAGAATCATCCTTGTTCCCCCAAACCTAGGATATTTCACATTCGTGCCTAAATCAACAAGATAAATATATTCTTTGAGCTACTAAAAATGAAGTGACCAGTTACTAATTCTGAAATATGATGCTAGCTTGTTGGAAGTTTTATCTTTATCTAAAAATGAAATTGTTTATTCTCCAGCTGTGACTAAGGAAAAATCCAAAGGTAGTTGATTTCTTAAACTAGCAATGGTCTTTGTCCTGTGGTGAGGTGCCTAAAAATAACTCTTAGTTTATTCCATGCTGCTTCTAAAGATTAGCTACCAAAACAGCTCTACTGGGGGAGAAGGGGATTTGATAACAAGCCAAGAGGCATCTTAAAGTATAAAATTATTAACCCACAAGCCCCTGGAACATGGTTGCCATGATATTGACTGTGGTTTCCCGGTTAAATGAAGGAACTTAAGAGTAATGTTCTGAATAAAAATTTATAATGCCAAAATCTGGAGAATCATCCTACACTGGCAGCATCTAATACCAAAAAATGAAGCAAGAACTAATTTTTATCTTCAGTAATGAAGTCCTAATACTTTAGCACCATTTACCCACCCTCTAAAATCTTTAACTATAACATTGTTTTTATATAGTTTTTATTATTTTTTGCAGGGAATAAGCACCATAAATGTGACAGGTCTTTGGAGACCAAGGAAGTAAATACAGAAGCCTATGGTTTTTTTCAACAGACAACACTATGAGCAATTAGGCACCTAGCCTTAGAGAGACCCTGTGTCCTCCTCACTTGGCTCTCCTGACTCGTGTGCTCTCTCCTTTCCACTCCCCAGGTGTATTTTACACCCCAGAGGCATCCCATAATGTTATTTGAGCTTTGCCTTGTCAGGCATCCACAAAGAGGAACTGTTATTACTGTCATCTTCTTCCAACTCCATTGCCTTTTCTCATGCAGTTCCCTCTTTCTAGACTTCTGCAGGCTTCACAGTACACCTACTGCAGTGTTGTCCATCTGTGTTTTAGAATCTCACCCATCCTTCAGGTCCATCTCTTTTGAGGTGACTTTCTTGAGTACCTCAAAAGGATGTAGCCTCCCTCCACTCTGAACTTTAATAGGCTTAGGTTGTCAATCCCTTTAGTTACCTATTAAATTATTATTGTAGTCGTGATGTATCTCCCTGATTCTTCCATCCCTCTATATGCAGTTTCCTCTATGTTCTATTCTCGAATTAATAAGTGTTATTATTATTGCTTCATTATCATTAGCTACCATATATTGAGTACCTACTGTGTGTCAGGCACTGTGTTAGTAGCTTAATATACATCTTCTCATTTTATCCCATCCTCCACAAAACTATGAACTAGACATATGTATAACCATGTATGAGATGAGGCAAGTGAGACTCAGGTAGCAGCTACTAAGTGGAAGAGCTGGATTCTAACACAGGTCTAGTTCTCCCAGAGACAAGGCTGTTTCTTCCACATCCAGCTGCTCATCAACAAATTTTTTAGACTTCTAAAGGAAATGGACTCAGTTCCTTTAAAAACTCTGGAACAAAGTAGTTCAGGGTCAACAGAAGAAGGAGAATCCTGAGTTTATCTTTTACAAGCTCTATCAGCTCCCAAGAAAAGGGTGAGGCAGGGCAGGACCAGATGATGTGTGTGGCCAAAGTGGTATAAAGAGCAGCTTATTTTGAGTTTGATTTGAGGAGAAGAATCTCCTGTAGAACTTGGAGCTTTAAGGTATACAGAGAGAAAGAGAAGAAAATGTCCTATTCCAAGGATAGGAAGTGGGAGGAGGATGCTGACCTGGGGCAAGGTGGATGTTCCTTCAGATTTGAGGACCATAGCCATAAAGACCATTCCTCACCTGTACCTGGATATGTTTGAACATGTAACATATGGAAATTACAGTGCACATACATATTTGCTTGTGTTTAGGTGAGTTACTCAAAGGAACTCCCTAGTCTCCTGGCACCTCTATCTGAGGTATTCCCCCCGTTTTCTTTAGATAGGAGACTTAACAGCAACATAACTTTCTTAAAGACTCTCTGACCTCTCTGAGCCTCAGTTGTACCAAGGGCTTAATATCACCAAGCAGCCCTCTAAACCGGTACCGCTCAGTGGAACTTGCTGCAATGGTGGAAATGCTCTTTATCTGAAGTGTCTGATATTGTAGACACAAGCCATGTCACTATTAAGCATTTGAAATCTGGGGGGTACAACTGAGGATGGAATTTTTCATTGTATTTAATTTCAATTCATTATGATTTTAATAACCACTTGTGGCTAGTGGCTGCCATATTGGACAGTACAGTTCTCGATCAGTTTTCTACCTCTTCTTAAGTCTTTTCTCTCATGGGGAAATTTTTATGGTAGATTTTCTTCCCTCCAGATTATGTTTTAAGTAGTTAATGTGAAAGGAGACACCTAAAGAGTTTCACAGAAACAATTAACAGCAGTTCATTTGGCTCTAAAATTTTCTTTAGATAAAGATAGAAGGCAAGTCTGGTGCACATGTGTATTTTTCTGCATTCGGCATATATGCTGAGATGGCGTACAAAGCAAGGCAGCTTGCATGGCTCAGACACAGCCACGTTGTCCTGGATATGTGACCTTCACAATCTATGTATTGAGCCCATCCAAAGGCTGTCTCTCTTCCTGCTGCATTCCTTTTAATCTCGCCATTAAAGATAGGTATGTAGGTAGGTAGTTGGATAGAGGTAGAGGTAGAGATAGATTTAGAGATGGGAGGAGAGAGAGAGAAAAAAAAATCTTCTAGGGTAGAGAGAGAAGACTTTACTTCATTGCAGAACTCTTATCCTTGCTTAAAAAAACAAATCCACATATGCCAAAGAAGTTTCAAGAGTTGGGAGAAAGAAAATCCTGGAAAAAATGTTAAGTGAAGCCCATATTTTTTTACTGCAAAGCTTCTTTTATTGAGCTCTTGCTGCTGCCAAGCACTATCCCATTACTCACGTTATCTCACGCACTTTTCACAACAGTCCTATGAGGACACTCATATCACACTTTACTGATGACAGGACTCTGGCTTACGGTGGTAGATAATACCTCACTCATGGAAGAGGAGGTGGTTGAACACTGACTAAAACCCAAGACAGTGTGTCTACAAAGCCTGTGCTCTTCACCACTATCCCAGCACCTTGGAGCTTGCTATACTCTCAAAGGAGACTGTTCGACTGGATATTTCCAACTAGAAAAATGTTTCTCCTGTTGTGCTGAAATGTGACTTTTAGTAACCAACCCTCCTCTGCACCCTCTACATACATACACATCAGCACTTGTTCTGTCCTTTGGGGCCACAAAGGACAAACCAGCTCCTGCTCCCACAGGATTTAGGCATGGTAACCCTGTTCCTCTCAATGTTAGTTCTTCCAGCTATAGGATGGACACACAGCTCCACACTTCTGTCTCCTACAAGATATTTTCCAGACTCTCCATTGCCTGATCACTTCCTATAAAGATAAGAATCTGCTTGTGCTTTTTAAAGAGTCTCTATGAAATAAGTTGTTCATTCTCAAATTTTAAAAGCCCTCCTGTCAGAATGTGATCCTTCATGTCTAACCTAAATACCAGAAGCTGCAATCTACAGTTTTCCTTTGGCCTCCCCTCCAAGGGGACATTAACCAGTTGTCTGCATGTAACATTCTTAAAGGTTTTTTGCCTCTCTGGTGTAAATATGTCAAGTACATTATAATAAGATTTACCCCCTCACCTTTTCGTGATTTCTGCAGCTCCTCTTTGATCTAGATTCAAGCTGCTGCTGAGTTTAGGACTGGATTCAATGAGGAGGTCAAGCTTAAGCAAAAGGAGGCTATGGGCATGGACTCGTGCTAGGTTTTGTTCCTAGAAGTACAAGGAAATGGGAGCTATATTTTAATGTGTGCCTACTATGGGCCTGGCACCACGCTGAGCTAATCTAGAACTCCCTCAGGAAGAAGTCTGACCCCCATTTTACAAATGAGGTTATAATTTAGAGAGGATAAATAGCTTGTCCCAAGTCTTAGAGCTAGTGAGTGGCATTTGAACCCAGGGGTGTCTAAGTCCAAAGCTGAGGCAGTTTCTACCACATTGAAGATATAACTGGTCTTTCCCAAAGTACAAAAATATCCACTTGCCCTTAGACAGCAGTCAGCCAATGGGAAATAGCCCTCAAAAATCCCATTTCCTTCCTCTGAACAATGCAGCATTTGGCTCTGCCAGCGCACGTCTCCTACACGCACAGTGAAAAATCCTCATTCAACCCTTAGCCTGGTCATTATTACCCTAGACTCATTGCCTTAGAGTCTCAACCAGCAACTCTAATGGCTTTTTAGATGGAAATTTAAGTCATTTAGCAACACACACAATAGTGTTGGGTAAAAGTCCAAGAGCATTTCAAACTGGCCCATGGCCCTTTCTCATAAAAAAAGGGGGGGGGAGCTAAGAATTGATGGGAAGAGGGTGGGAAGAAAGGAAGGCAAAGAGATTTAAAGCGATTGTAAGAGAGTAGACAATCGATAAATATTTATCCAATAAACAAACGGGCTATGCTGGTTTGAGAGAAGAGAAATTGCCAAGTTCTCCTCTTCATAATAATCTTTATTCAGTGGGCTTGCCTACATCACAGATGCACCAATTCTTACTTAGGAAACGAATTTGAATGAAAAAGCATACTTAGAAGAAGGTTTTCTTTCTTTTTTTGTCTTTGTTTTATTTTGTTTTGTTTGTTTTTGTCCTAACCAGGGAGTAGAAGCCCTAATTAGATGTTACATGATAATTGGTGAAATATCAAATATGAATATAATCAGGATGTGGGATGGATAGGAAGTTCTTGATTCTATGCACAGCTGGTGTCTTCTAAGTCCCCAAACCCTTTCTCAGCCCAACAGAAATGCTTCAGGGTTCAGCTCTCCCTGCCACAATCCCTCTCCAGGTTTGCAGAGACCTTCTGTCATCATAGAAGAGATGACCAGGGATCATGTTGATGCATTTTGTCGTTGGGATAAGATCTTCCTGAAAAATACATTGGAAAACCTGTTATAGAATAGGCAGCCCAAATATCACATCTAATTGACATAAATAACTTAGGATATGCAAGACTAAGAATAGCATGGGCATAGGAAAATGTCAATTTGTGGAAAAACAAAGCTCTCAATTATTTTCTTGAATTACCCTCAGGTGTAGCTCCTAATGAAAAAAGGACTAAAAATGACATCATGCCATATACAGATTATTCTCATATGTATCCAAGGCATATGTTAATGAATAGTATAACCACCTAAAGTTTCACTTGTGTTATATCTTTACTCAGTCATTTCTCACTGCCTTTGACAACTCCCCTTTCCTCTGCCACGTGATTGCCCTACAGGTAAATAGCCGTAACAGGTAAATAGACGAATAAGACAACTTAGCAGGGGAAGAACTACCTCACAGTAGCATGTCACCTCCAACCTCTGTTTGTATCTGATCCTCTTTACTCCTTTAGAGACCACTGTATATCAACACTCAGTGAATACTGAATGAATACCAGGAGAGCTTCAAATATAGGCGACAAAGTAAACATTCACTACAATTGCAGAGTCAGTGGATTCAATAAGAAGAACATACTAGTAAGCTTGCTGTTTTTCTTTATTTACTTGTAGAAGAGGATTTCTTCAAGTGGATCAGGAACAACTGATAATTCAACTCTGTGCTTCCAAGACCCCAACTCTACCTGAGAGTAAGACGCCCTAGGATCTTAGAACCCCAGAAACATCCCACCAAACCCACCTCCACCATGGGGGCCGTGACTCGGCTGTTGGTGGGCATCTGCCTAGCTTTGCTCGCCCTCACTGCTGAAGGTGGGGTCCTCAAGAAAGTCATTCGGCGCAAGCGACAGACTGGGGTGAACATCACTCTGCCGGAGGAAAACCAACCAGTGGTGTTCAACCACGTCTACAACATCAAGCTTCCTGTTGGGTCCCAGTGCTCCGTGGATCTGGAATCAGCCAGTGGGGAGAAGGATCTGGCCCCACCCTCAGAGCCCAGTGAAAGCTTCCAGGAGCATACCGTGGACGGGGGAAACCAGATCGTCTTCACACACCGCATCAACATTCCCCGCCGGGCCTGTGGGTGTGCCCCTGCTCCTGACATCAAGGAGCTCCTGAGCCGACTGGAGGAGCTGGAGAACCTGGTGTCCTCCCTGCGGGAGCAGTGCAGCATGGGAGCGGGCTGCTGCCTCCAGCCTGCCGAAGGTACGAGTGGGAGAAATGATGGGCATGGCAAGATCCTTCAGTTGTTTCCAAAGTGGGTTCCTGGGGAAACTAGCCTTGCAGGGGATTCATTACAGAGAGATTTGATGGTCAAATAAACGTGGAGACTGTAACCATCTCTATTCTGCTCTCAGTGACAAATGTTTCTCTGAGGAATTTGTAGTAATTTCACTTTAATCACTTGTTTCCAAAATTTATTTGACCATGAAATGAACACATTCTCTACCTCAAAACCTATGAACACTTTATGAAACTCCTGACCCAAAGATCAGACCCTGAAAGATGATGATATAGCCCTATTACCCCATTGCACAAATAGGGAAACTGAGGCCCAGAAGTACGATGGAATTCCTCCAGGTCCTGCAATAAGTGACCAAGTTAGGACTTAAACCACAATATTCCAGCCCTGGCTCAGTTGGTTGGGCGTCATTCCATGCACTAGAAGGTTACCAGTTCGATTCCCAGTCAGGGCACGTGCCCAGGTTGCAGACTCGATCCCCTGTAGGGGGCAGGCAGGAGGCAGCTGATCAATGTTTCACTCTCACATAGCTGTGTTTTTTTTTCTCTCTCTCCCTCTCCCTTCCCCTTTCTCTAAAAATCAGTGTTTTTAGAAAAGGTTTAAAATAAAAAACGCAGTCTTCCACACCCTGGTTGTTAGTTATTACAAAGGTACAAGGCCACCTATGGCAGTACAAAGCCTGAAAATTGGAATAAATGCTCCAGTTGAATGGCAACAATGATAATGATCACAACGATGATTTCAGCCCCTTTTATGTACATGGCCCTGTAATTCATTATCTAACTTAACCCTCCCAGCAACCATTTAATATAAGGCTGAAGGTCCATTCTATAGATCTAAGAACTGAGACTCAAAGAACTCAACCAACTGACACACAGGGTGATAAGGGATGGAAGCTTTGAACAGGCCTGTGTGTCTCCAGAATTCACAGTCCTCCAGTAATACCAGCCTGCAGCCTTTTTAAAGAAAGGTTACCACTTTGAAATCATGTCTTCATCTGCATTCCCTAAAGTTGATAGAACTGCAGGAATTTCAACAGCTTGAAATCAGATGAAAATCTCTATTTCTGCCACTCAGGAAAAATTACCATGAATTACTTGGACAAATTATTTTAAGAATAGACCTAATCAGTAGACTTAGTGGAAAGTACTAAAGATGTGCTCTAGGATTCTAAGACAAGAAAAAAAAAGTTTCCTTTATGCATATATTAGTTTATCTTCTATCTCTCAACTCCCTGGGAGTTACACAATAGGTTAATTCTAAAAAGTGGGTTGAAATACTTATCTAGAGCAGCAAGGCCAGCCAACAGAAATATAACGTGAGAATATATATAACCTTAGAGTTCCCAGTAGTCAAAATAAAGAAATGAAAAGAAGCAGCTAAGGATAATATGAATTATCTATTTTATTTGACCCAATAGAACTAAAATATCCATGTTTCAGCCTGTAATAAATATAAAAAATATTAATGGACATTTTATATTCTTTTACACCGAGCCTTCGAAATCTGGTTGGATTTGACACTTCCAGCCCATCTCAATTCAGACCAGCCACAGTTCAAGTGCCTAAGAGCCACAGGTGGCCAGTGGCCACCGTACTACATAGCACAAGCGTAGAGTCTCACTTTTCAAACCAACTTTTTAAAAAATTGCCTTCCTTCCTGGCATCAGAAAGGGGATGAACCATATTAATTCAACTGTATTTAGATGCAGAGAAAGTGGAGTGAGTGTCACTGCTTCTCCCTGGGTTCCACGGAGACCATGCCAGTTACTCCTGTAAGCAGAGCTGAGACATGATACAGACTTGAAAGAGCTGAAGTCATGTCAGCGCTGACCCATGTCCCTCAGACTCACTCACCACGGCAACCTCCAGGAAAGAGAGGAAAGAGGGACAGAGGCCGATGAGTCCTATGGGGGCAGAGCCAAATTGCAAGTTGTCCTTGCAGAATTAGAAAGCCACTCATTCAGTTATGGAAAATTAGAAAGTTTTGGTCACGTAAACCCATATGCCAAACTTGAGTCAACCCAAACAAAACTGCAAGAGAACATCACGATGAGCGTAACAGTCAGGTCTCCATGTCCCCGTCAACCCTGACGGGCCCCAGGGAAGTGGTCTATTGGTCCCATTTGACCGAGAAGAAACTGGGCTCCAGAAAGACTCTATAGCCCATCCCAAATGCAGCACAGCTATTGAGTCAAAGAGTCAGAATTGGGTTTGTTAAACAATTATTTCTTGGAAATCTCTTATGTGCCTGACTTGGCCAGACTACGTAGAAGTAACACAGCCCAGCATAACAGATTCCACATGGCATGATCCATAACCATTGGGGTTGTGGGACTATGTGAAAATTTGGTGAAAACTGTAGATCCTCTCCCTAGCGGTAGAAACACAGACACACATGCCTACAAACCTAAACACACATAGCCTTTGCATATATGTCTACAAATTTCAGAGTTCAAGCTAAGAATTCCTCCCTCGTGTAAGTAGATGTGTTCCATCTGATTTCACACAGTTAACAACTAGTTTTCAAGCCAGATGGGGCCCGAGGGTGCAGCTGTGCTCTGGCAGAATTCGAATCTGCGTTTCAAGGGTAGGAACTGTGCTCAGCTGAGAGCCTCTGATCTCTCCGTTGCAGGCCGCCTGGACACTAGGCCTTTCTGCAGCGGCCGGGGCAACTTCAGCACCGAAGGGTGTGGCTGCGTTTGCGAGCCTGGCTGGAAAGGCCCCAACTGCTCCGAGCCTGACTGTCCAGGCAACTGTCACCTGCAAGGCCAGTGCCTCGACGGGCAGTGCATCTGCGACGAGGGCTTCACCGGGGAGGACTGCAGCCAGCTGGCCTGCCCCAGCGACTGCAACGACCAGGGCAAGTGCGTGAATGGGGTCTGTGTCTGCTTCGAAGGCTACACTGGGGCTGACTGCAGCCAGGAGCTGTGCCCAGTACCCTGCAGCGAGGAGCATGGCAGGTGCGTGGACGGCCGGTGTGTGTGCCAGGACGGCTTTGCGGGTGAGGACTGCAACGAGCCCCTGTGCCTCAACAACTGCTACAATCGTGGGCGCTGCGTGGAGAATGAGTGCGTGTGCGACGAGGGTTTCACGGGTGAGGACTGCAGCGAACTCATCTGCCCCAAGGACTGCTACGACCGGGGCCGCTGTGTCAACGGCACCTGCTACTGTGAAGAAGGCTTCACGGGGGAGGACTGTGGGCAGCTCACCTGCCCCAACTCCTGCCATGGCCAGGGCCGGTGCGAGGAGGGCCAGTGCGTGTGCGATGAGGGCTTTGCAGGCGTGGACTGCAGTGAGAAGAGGTGTCCCGCCGACTGTCACAACCACGGCCGCTGCATCGACGGGCAGTGTGAGTGTGACGACGGCTTCACGGGCGCTGACTGCAGTGAGCTCAGATGCCCCAATGGCTGCAGCGGCCATGGCCACTGCGTCAATGGGCAGTGTGTGTGCGACAACGGCTACACCGGGGAGGACTGCAGCCAGCTGCGGTGCCCCAACGACTGTCACAGCCGGGGCCGCTGCATCAAGGGGAAGTGTGTGTGCGAGCAGGGCTTCCAGGGCTACGACTGCAGTGAGATGAGCTGCCCCAATGACTGCCACCAGCACGGCCGCTGCGTGAACGGCATGTGTGTCTGCAACGACGGCTACATGGGCGAGGACTGCCGGGATCTGCGGTGCCCCAAGGACTGCAGCCACCGGGGCCGCTGCGTGGAGGGGCGGTGTGTGTGTGAGGACGGCTTCACCGGCCGTGACTGTGCAGAGCTGTCCTGTCCTGGGGACTGCCATGGCCAGGGTCGCTGTGTGAACGGGCAGTGCGTGTGTCATGAAGGCTTCATGGGCAAAGACTGCAAGGAGCGGAGGTGTCCCAGCGACTGTAACGGCCGCGGCCGATGCGTGGATGGCCAGTGCGTCTGCCATGAGGGCTTCACGGGCCTGGACTGTGGGCAGCGCTCCTGCCCCAATGACTGCAGTCACATGGGGCAGTGCATTGCCGGCCGCTGCATCTGCAATGAGGGCTACACCGGGGAGGACTGCTCAGAGGGTGAGTACCAGAGCTCCCTCTGGGGAGATGAGGCTGTGACAGACTGTACACCTGGTGTGTGTGAATATTAAATACACTAACTCTTTGAAGGGCCTGATTATTCACCTGCTGAGCAGCTACCTATTTAAAGTCTCAGGCTCAGAGACGTTATGGAATTGTCCCAAGGACACATAGCTAATCGATCACAAAGCCAATATCTGAGTCTGCCTACCTCATCTGCACTGAGTTTAACACCCATGCCCAGTAGAGGAAATGATAGCTTCCCTTTCGTTAAGCATCAACTTTCTCTCCTACTTTCCACTGACATCAAATCAATAATAAACTTGATCCCTCTATTTGGAAGGAGGTAAAAAATCAGCTACATTGACTGAGCAGTAAGACTATATAAAACAAACTGTTTTCCATGCACACTCAACTCAAGACTAAGTGCTGATCACTCACCAGTCAGGTCTCTTACATCATCTTCTCTGCACTGTCTTTGATCCCAAGGATTGTGAGATCCTTAAAGGAGAATTATCCCTACAGTTAACGCAAGGCATGGTGTACAGTTGTGTTCAGTAAACATTGGTTGAGTGAAAACACCACAAAAACCAATAATGCTCATGTTTAGTGAGGGTCTTCTTTCTACTTCTCTCACCCATCCATATTACAGTGGTCACCATGGAGAATTTCTACCTTGATTAAAACTATTGGTAGATAGATAAGAATAAATAAATGCCTGTGGGTTTAATGTGGTCAAGGCAGAACAGCTGGCTGGTAGGGACATGTGAGTCCCAAATGGGATGAGATGAGCTAAGCTGGGCAAGTCCCTCTACCTCACTCACATCTAGAAAGTGAAACAGTTGGACCAGATGAGCTCAGAATACCTTCTGAGTGCAAAGGATGTGTGACTTGAAGTGTAGAGCAGGGAGCTAAGCTCAGACTGCCCCTTCCCATGCAGATGGCCGGGCTCTGAACAAGGTTCCAAGGAACAGAGAGGTGGAGGAAATGGGTCACAAAGAACCCTCCAGGCTACCCTGCAGCCCTGACACCACAGCCTAAAGGCGGTGACGGCCTCTCGAGATTTTAAAGACGGGTGGCAACAAGGGTTCCCCCGTGAGTTGTGCAGGTTAGAAAATGTAGCTGAACCTCTGTGACTGCTAGTGGAAGGGAGACTCTACAGGGCCCATTACTGACCCCAGCTGTCCTTCCTCTTTCCCACCAGTGTCCCCTCCCAAAGACCTCATTGTGACAGAAGTGACCGAGGAGACTGTGAACCTGACCTGGGAGAATGAGATGCGGGTCACAGAGTACCTCATCGTGTACACGCCCACCCACGAGGACGGCCTGGAGATACAGTTCCGGGTCCCCGGGGACCAGACGTCCGCCACCATCCAGGAGCTAGAGCCTGGCGTGGAGTACTTTATCCGAGTGTTCGCCATCCTGGAGAACAAGAGGAGCATTCCCGTCAGCGCAAGGGTGGCCACTTGTGAGTGAGCAGAACCGCCCTCGGCAGCCTCAACTGCCTCCCCTCGCCCCTTGCCACCTTGCCTTTGCCCCATAGCTCCATAGCTATCCTTACAGAGTTACACCAATTAAGACCCTGGAATCCAGTGAAGCCCCCTAAATATTTTCTTAAAGAAATTCCTCATTGCCCTGGCCGGTGTGGCTCAGTAGGTTGGGCATCATCCTATGCATCAGAAGGGTGCCAGTTTTGATTCCTGGTCAGAACACATGTCAGGGTTTCAGGCTCAATCCAGGTAGGAGGTGTGCAGGAGGCAGCCAATCAATGTTTTGCTCACATCAATGTTCTCTCTTACCCTCTCCCTTCCTCTCTCTCTAAATTTCAATAAGAAATTCTTTAAAAAACAACAACAACAAAAAAGAAACTCATCATATACTAACTCACAATAACCTTGTAAGATAGGAGCTATTGTTAACCCATTTTACAGATGAGGAAACTGAGACACCTAATGTTTAAGCATCTCATCCCAAATCAGTTAATAAGTGGTGGAGATGGGATTTGAACCCTGGCAGTCCAGTTGAAGATTTATGCTCTTAACCACTCTATTCCATACTATATTCCTGTGAAACTCACTATATATATATTTAAAAGTAGAAACACTAGAAGTTCAAGTTATTCCTTTAAGAATCTAAAATCAGTATAATTTTCTTCATACTTGAAAAGTAAGTTAGGTTAGAAAGTTGTAATTTTATTTTTTTGCTTAGTCATAACAACATTGGCTGCCATATTAAACTTGTGCTACATGTCAGGAACCATGCCTCGCAGTCTACATGCAATATACCACTCAGTCCCAAAACATTCCCAAAGGGCATGTTCTTCTCCCAAGTGAAGAAACTGAGGCTTGGGCATTTTGTGCAACTTTCCTATGTACACAACATGTGTAACTGCAGAGCTGAAATTCTAGCCCAAGCCTTTCTGATTCCAAAGCCTGTGCACGTATCAGGTTTAAGCACATGAAATTGCAGATTTAACCATATGGTTGGTCCTAACATTAATTTTCATGCTGCCGTGTAGTAGACAGCAACCCAGAAGAACCTTTAAGTAGACCCCAGCTCAAATGCCCGCCCCTGGGTTCAGCAGAACAGGGCTTTGTGGCCTCCACCATACATGTCGCCATCCTTACCTCCTCTTCGTGCTCTTCCTGACAGACTTGCCTGTACCTGAAGGCCTCAAATTCAAGTCCATCAAGGAGACATCTGTGGAAGTGGAGTGGGATCCTCTGGACATTGCTTTCGAAACATGGGAGATCATCTTCCGGAATAAGGTAGGGAGCTCAAAGCAGTGGGCGTGCAAGAGTCTAGGAGATGGTCAGAGGCCTCCGCAGACCTTCATATCAACTCTAGTTCTTTGGCTTCTGGTGGGGGACAGGGCTCCGATTGGCCCTTGTATGTTCCCATACACATTTTTAAATGATTTTAGTAAGTCAATAAGCATGGAACTTGGGATTGAGGGCCTAGACCAGTGGTTCTCAACCTTCTGGGCCTTTAAATACAGTTCCTCATGTTGTGACCCAACCATAAAATTATTTTCGTTGCTACTTCATAACTGTAATGTTCTACTGTTATGAATCGTAATGTAAATATCTGATATGCAGGATGTTCTTAGGCGACCCACAGGTTGAGAACCACTGGCTTAGGGCATAGAGGAGAGAATAAAAGAGGAAGGGATGAATGTGAAATGAATCATCCCTAAATGAAGAGGCTGGCACCTCCTCTAGGCCTTACCAAGGGCTCCTATCTTTCAGAATAAAGAAGATGAGGAAGAGATCACCAAAAGCCTGAGGAGGCCAGAGACCACGTACCGGCAAACTGGCCTAGCCCCTGGACAGGAATATGAGATATCGCTGCACATCGTGAAAAACAATACTCGGGGCCCAGGCCTGAAGAGAGTGACAACTACCCGTGAGTATCAGCTTTTTTATCACTGACACAATGACAAAGCTGACTGTAACTCATTGCATTTCTGGTTAATAACATGCCCTCTTATATAGCACCTGTATCAATTAGCTTTTGCTACGTAAAAAAAAAGCCCAAAACTAAGTGGCTTAAAACTATAATTCTGCACATTGGTGATTTAGGGTTGGGCTCAACTGGGCCATTTTTCTGTTCTTGACTGGGCTCACTTATGCATCTGTGTGGGCTGGGGGCTGGTTGATCTAGAATGGCCCCAGTCTCGATGCCTTTCTGCTCCACAGGTCTCTCAGCCTCCTAGATACTACCCTGGCCCTGCTCTGATAGTAGCTGACATTACATTGGCTTTTATATTACTTCTGCTGAGCAAATCTCAAGGCCAGTCCAGATATAAGGGGTGGGGACACGGATCCATCTCTTGGGGAGTTCAATATGACATTCCGACGTGGCACGGATGCCGGGTAATTGAGACCATTGCCACATGATCTACCACATCATCGCATTTAATATTAGCACCAGCCCTGTGAAAGAGGTAGGGCAGATATTAATGTTATTTTTTAAGAGTAGAAACTGAGGCTTAGAGAAACTAAGTTCATTTAACCAATACCGCATCGTCGATGCTATTGGGTCCACAGTTTGAAGCCAGGGTCTCCTTTTCTTAATTGAACCCCATGGCCACTAGCATTCCTGAGGCTCTGGTTGTGTAGAATGTGGAGCCCATGTCTTCCACAGAAATCTAAATGGAATGTCACTCAGTGGTAATGAGGTCAGAACTTCTTGGGGGTAGAATAGGATTTGGCACTGCTAGATCATTTGGTGGGAGGGGAGGAAAAAAGCTGAATTTGAAGTCATTCTACTAGAAAGCAGAGTTTTAATTAATAAATAAATAAATAACTTTTTCATTGCCATTTGGGAAAACCTCTATCTTTCTCAAAATAACATTGGTGCCAACTGCTTAAGGAATCGACTCTTCTTGGCAGGGTGTTGTTGGAAAGTTAAATCTGTTGACTAATGACAAGAAAGAACATCTTGCATTTAAGTATTTGCACACTTTGCCTAGCTCAGAGCCAGTTTATAGATTGTCTCCTTTATAAACCAGTGTTTTCCATCACCCTGACAACACCCCTCAGTGGTAGGTAGAAGGCAGGTACCAACAGGAAAAAATCATTTGATCATAAGGCAGGCACAGAGATCAAGCAAATGCATATTTGCTGTGGAGAAGACACACTGAGAATGCATAAGACAGTTCTTTCATCGGCCCTTTTCTTTGGAATCTAAATGTGGGGATTGGCTGCTTTCTTTCTTTCTTACTGCAGGACAAACATCCTAACATTTGAAGTTCCATAAGCACATAAATATCAATACTGAGAGGCAGATAGTTACCTCTTTATTTTGCTGCTACCTGAACTTCTTTCACGTTTAAAGAACCTTAAAGTTTTGGCACCAAAACATTTTTTACTCTTTCCCTCTCATCATAGAGGTTGTATTACAATGGTTTTTTGGCACATGAGTGTTTCTGAGAGGCCTTTGCATTTAGAGGAGAAATAGCATGGGGATTGGACCCAAACAATCCTGAGTTTGAATTCCAGCTTCACTATTCAACATGACCTTAGCAGGTTCACTTCTTTAAACCTCTGACCCACCATCTGGAAAATGGGTTTATGGTATCCTACCTATGGAGTTGTCATGAGAGTAAGACACGAATGACAAAGGACTGTGCTTGGCACGTGGTAAGCACTGGGCAAGGTTAGTCTCCTCTCTTCAAGTGTCCCAAATCCAGCGATAGATGAGTGTCCTTGACTGAATCCGGACTAGGTGTGGTTTAGGTGCTTGCTGGCCTAAAGAATACAGGACAGGCAGCCTCACTGTTGAATCAGAGCATCATTTTCATTGTGCATGTTATGGGTTCATTATCTGTGAGTTGAGACTAACGTAATGACACCTGGAATTCAACAAAAGAGACTGTAAGTCTCTCTCAAAAAGCAATGAATTGTTCCTTCTTGCCCCCTTGATAAAACCAAGCTCCTATTGTTTGATATTGTTTCCTCAACCAATATTGAAAACACAAACTTAACTATTTTCAGAAATGAAGAAAGGAGGAAACATTGACCGAATGCCTAGCAGGCCTTCATTTGAGGCATTTGCTGCATGCCTGGAATGTTTCGGTGTTTGCATTAAAAATGTTTGTGTAATTAAAAAAAAATAGAGTTAAGACATAAATGACAGAACCTGACTGTATGCTGGGGATTAAGAAACGTCAAAGACCCTCTGTCTGCATGAGTGAATGAGCCTGTCTAAATTGAATAACACACTTTGGATAAACTGTATAGAAATCTGTTACGGAAGAGTGAGAAAGTTGCAATACTAAAATATTCTTTTTAATTGTGGTAAGAATACTTAGCATGAGATTTGCCCTCTTGGTGAGGTTTTAAGTGTATGATAAATTATTGATCACTATAGGTACAATACTGTAAAATCTCTAGAACGTAATCACCTTGACTAATTCAAACTTTAGACCTGTTGGGGAGTGAATATGTGTTTACCTGACTGCATTGGGTCAAAGAAGGCTTCTCGTTAGGAAGCGACCTATAAATGAGATTTTGAGGGGTGAGGAGGGGCAACCGTGGGAAGAAGAAACAAAGAACAGCCAGTGCAGGGCCAGGATGGGAGAAGCATGAATCGCTCTCAGAGCCCTGAGCAGCCTGCAGTCAGAACTCTGAAACCAGAGGCTGGACTGGGCAGGAGGTGAGTACCTGGGCAGGAGGAGGACCAAATGAGGATGGAAAGACAGGCAGCCATGACTTTCCCTCCTGAATTCTTTTCATCAAACTTAACTTACCATACGTTGGCCAGACAGCCGTTGCCTCACTTTTCAGCACCATAATTCTGATGGAGAAGTTATCAACCTAATGAAAAAATAAAAGATACTAAGTCAGTGTCTTTTTCAAGTGAAACAAGCCCTAAGCTTGTGTCTTCAACTTATGAAATCAGTAATGATAATAACAGAGAACCACCTGTGATGCAGCTGCCAGGTTCCAGGCTCCCTGCCAGATGCTCTGCAAGCATTGCCTCCTTTACTTCTTTTTTAAAATATATTTGTATTGATTTCAGAGAGGGAGGGAGAGGGAGAGAGAGATAGACACATCAATGATGAGAGAGAATCATTGATCAGCTGCCTCCTGCATGCCCCCTACTGGGGATTGAGCCTGCAACTCGGGCATGTGCCCTGACCTGGGCATGTGAATCGAGCCAGTGACCCCCTAGTTCATAAATTGACACAACCACTGAGCCACACTGGCCAGACTGTCTCCTTTCAAAAAAAGCAACAAACCCTACAAGGTAGCATCAGCCCTACTTATAGCTTGAAGATCAGAAACATAAAATAGGGTCCAGGGGTCAATATTATACCGATATATGCATAGACAGATGGGATGGCTGCCTCTCTCTGCTCAGCCCTGGCACTGTCCCACTCTCTGAAACAGCTCTGTCGCTTGTCCTCTGCCCATCACAGGCTTGGACGCTCCCAGCCAGATCGAGGTGAAGGACGTCACAGACACCACTGCGCTGGTCACCTGGTTCAAGCCTCTGGCCGAGATCGACGGCATCGAGCTCTCCTATGGGATCAAAGACGCGCCGGGCGACCGCACCACCATCGACCTCACGCACGATGAGAACCAGTACTCCATCGGGAACCTGAAGCCAGACACCGAGTACGAGGTGTCCCTCATCTCCCGCAGGGGCGACATGTCCAGCAACCCTGCCAAAGAGACCTTCACAACAGGTAACGGGCCTTCCCCGGAATCGGCACCAGCAAGGGAAGGATTGTGAGACTTCCATTCACTCTTCCTTGGAGTACCTTCCAGGCTCCTTTGACAGCAGGAAAACAAAAAGGGAATTTCCATTCCTTTAAATTTTATTTTCAAATATTGTACTGTTTAATTTTTCAAAGAAAAGATGTTCCCAAATAACCTTCCAAAATAAAAAGTATATACATATTGGTATACATAGAAGGATCTAGTCTGACACTAAGACACAAGTCCTAGTAAAAAAATTTAAAATAAAAATTTTAATAAATACAGTGTACAGAAAACATGAATGACAAAGATGCCTCCTAATGTCTTAGCCTCTGACATTTTTTTAAAGTACCAGAATGTCAATCGGTCATTTAATAAATATTTTTTCAGAGCTCAGTAAGCACTAGATGAGTTATTAGAAATACAGAGATGAGCCTGGCCAGCATGGCTTAGTGGTTGAGTGTTGACCTATGAACCAGGTGGTCTTG
Source organism: Myotis lucifugus (assembly GCF_000147115.1). NCBI lineage: Eukaryota > Metazoa > Chordata > Mammalia > Chiroptera > Vespertilionidae > Myotis > Myotis lucifugus. Next base: position 588,434 of record NW_005871321.1, on the reverse strand, counting down.
ATTCGATTCCCGGGCAGGGCACGTGCCTGGGTTGTGGGCTTAACCCCCAGTAATGGTCAGGCAGACAGCTGGTCAGTGATTCTCTCTCATCATTTATGTTTCTAGCTCTCTCTTTCCCTCTCCCTTCCTCTCTGAAATCAATTTGTACACACACACACACACACACACACACACACGAAAAAATACAGTGGTGTGCACAATAGGCCAGTTCTTACACTTATAGAGCTTATGTGTAAGTTTCTGTGTAGTTCTTTTGATGGTTTTTTTTAAGCACAAAATCTGAGGAAAATGTGAATGACTGAGGTATCACACACGTTAAATGGGGAAGGTGCCGAATATGTAGAATTTGTTCAGATCTGTGCGTCAGCTATTGAGATGGGTATGGGGGCAAGTTTGTCACCTTCCTCCAATGGCAGGAACCTTTTATATCTCAGCCTGAATTGTGAGACCGCCACTCTCTTGGTGCCTGATGTTTTCCATACACATGTCCCTTCCTCTCCCAAATAGGCCTGGATGCTCCCAGGAATCTTCGCCGTGTCTCCCAGACAGACAACAGCGTCACCCTGGAATGGAAGAACGGCAAGGCGGCCATCGACAGCTACAGAATTAAGTACGCACCCATCTCCGGAGGTGACCACGCTGAGGTCGAGGTCCCAAAGAGCCAACAAGCCACAACCAAGACCACACTCACAGGTGAGCTCCGCATCCCAGACCCAGCCACCCTGGGGACGTGGTCCCGCTCTGCAACCCTCCAGAGAGAGAACATGTGCAGTTCCCAGCAGTCCCTCTCATGGGATGTCAGTGAGTCAGTCTGCACAACATTCCAGACACTGAAAAGCAATAGCGTCCGGGGACAGCTCAGGGCCGTTTTTATGATCTTCTGAAAGTCTTTCCAAGTTGAAGCTGAATTTCCACCTGCACGTTCTCTCTTAGGTCTGAGGCCAGGAACTGAATATGGGATCGGTGTGTCTGCTGTGAAGGGAGACATGGAGAGCATTCCGGCCACCATCAACGCGGCCACAGGTGAGGCACCTGGACTCCCTCCCACCCCCACCCCCACCCCAGGCGGGCTCTCACAGACACAGGGCTCAGGAGGCAGAAAACCTGCTTTAAAAGAAACAGTAGGCCCTGCTGGTGTTGCTCAGTGGTTGAGCATCAACCTATGAGCCAGGAGGTCACAGTTCGATTCCCAATCAGGGCACATGCCAGGGTTGTGGGCTCGATCCCCATTAGGGGGCGTGCAGGAGGCAGCTGATCAATGATTCTCTCTCATCATTGATGTTTCTATCTCCCTCTCCCTCTTCTTTCCTCTCTGAAATCAATAAAAATAAAACAATTTTTAAAAGAAACAGAGAAAGGAGCCCCTACGGTCATCTAGCCCAGACATCCCATTAGAAAGTCACATGAGCACCACATCCAAGTGAGTCCCACACCGCTCTCAGGACAGAAGGGAACAGCAACTTTCTTTTTAGGAAAATTTGGAAACAGACTTTATCAGAAATCTACAAACTTTTAAAGTTTGTAACCAATTCTAGGGTTGTTTTTTTATACCATTGACTGATTAAAACACATCTGGGGGTTTCTCTTAGAACACACCTAATGTGTATACTTTGGTCACATAAATTATAAGTGGCCAGAACACAGGTGAGTCAGACTTTGCTCTCACCCATGCCTCCTGAAGTGCCAACCTCTGAGTAAGGATGGTGAAGGACACCCTGATTTGAAGCCACTGATTCTTTCTTCAATTTTTTTTTCTGGGAATGTAGTAATAGAGAAACCCTTTTTCTCTCTCCCTCCACCAGCCTCCTCCTGACCTCCCCTCTGAAGGAAAAGGAGGCTGGAGAGCAGAGGGGGCAGAGGTCATACTTCATTGAGCCTCTCATTATGTAAGAGCCAGTACATATTCTGTTTGATCTTTTTCTTTTAAGGTAATTGTAGATTCACATGCTGTTGAAATAATACAGAGACACACCCCTAAACCCCTCACCCAGGTTCCCCCAATGGTAACAATTGTTACCATCACTGGGATTTCTCTTCCATTTTTATACCACGACACCTCCCTCCCTCCCTGTCCCTAACCCTTGGCCATCGTCTTGATGATTTTGTCATTTCAAGAACCTATATATATAAAAGCCTAAGCGACAGTTACAACCGAATAACCTAAACAACTGATCGACCAGTCGCTATGACATGCACTGACCACCAGGGGGCAGACACTCAACACAGGAGCTGCCCCCTGGTGGTCAGTGAGCTCCCACAGCCAGCCAACCTCCTGTGGTCCCTCCCGCCGGCTGGCCTACCTCCAGCGGCCCCTATACCCCCACCCCACTGGCCGGTCCTGATCAGCCCCGATGGGGACTGGGCGAGACGCCCCAATCGGCCCCAATCGCAGGTCAGGCCGAGGGACCCGACCCATGCACCAGGCCTCTAGTGCTACATAAAAGGCATCAGATAGTATGCAACCTTTAGAGATTGGCTTTGTCATTCAGCATAATTCTCTTGAGATCCATCCAAATTGTTTCTTGTATCAATAATGAGTTCTTTTAAAATGCTTTTAATTGAGTAGCATTTCATGGTATGGGCATGTCACTATGTTCTTTTCAGTCTTCCAAAAACCCAGCCAGGTAATTTACAGTGGCATTTACAAGGTGGAAACTGAGGCCCAGTTAGGTGAGTCTCCTGAAGCCCCCAGTTGCTTGATGGTGGACCTGGGGCTGCAGCCCAGAGCCAGCTGCCTTTCAGTCCCAGAAGCAGCCTGCCTCCCAGCCTGAGGAGTGTTCATCTCTGTGTTTTCCTCCCAGATATGGACGCCCCCAAGGACCTTCGGGTGTCTGAAACTACAGAGACCACCCTGACCCTGCTCTGGAGGTCACCGTTGGCCAAGTTTGACCATTACCGCCTCAACTACAGCCTTGCCTCGGGCCAGCCGGTGGAAGTGCAGCTGCCCAGAGACACCACCTCCTATGTCCTGAGAGGCCTGGAACCCGGGCAGGAATATGCCATCCTCCTGAGAGCAGAGAAGGGCAGGCACAAGAGCAAGGCCGCGCGGGTAAAGGCATCCACAGGTGAGGTCAGCCCCCGAGCTCCCTACAGACACTGTTAACTGTGAGGTTTGCACACCCAGCAGCCAGGCTGCCTTCACACGAGAACACCTGGTGGGAAGTCCTCCTACTCTCTCCACTCGTGAAGCCTCTAAATGCCATTTTCAAAGAGCAACTTACTAACCTTTCCCTCTTGTCAACTGAGTCAGCAGTTTCCTTGCTGGGTGATGAATAGTGGTTTTGAACTATTTCCTCCCAGGAGAACTTAAAGCATCAGGATTTGTGTTTGTCTTTGGTTCTTTTCTTTCTTTTAATTTTGTGTTCAAATTGTTTCTTGTCCCCGCCTCCTTTAGCCTAACGATTAATTTACCTTTAGTTTTATTTCTCTTCAAGATGACCAGGATGTTGGTAATAATTCTTTGGTTATTTCTCATTCAGTGTTTCTGTTCCAGGTTTTTGCTTTCCTTTAGGTTACCTGAAACGTTGCACATGGTCCTTGGAGCCTTTTTTCAAAGTACCCTTCTTATTTTCTAGCTCCTCTTAGTCATTAAGAGTGAACTTCATCTTCCCATGGCTGCTGATCCTGACCTCAGTGTCCCTGCCAGCCCTGTGATTCTGTTCTTTGTACCTGCTGCCACATTTCCTTGGTGGCTAAAACGAAAAAAAAAACCAAAATAACACAATAATAACAAATCAGTTCTTCCTATATGGAAAATATACACATATTTTGGCCCCCTAATATAAAAGATTATAATGGAAAATGTTAATTCTTCAGGGTTTGACAAGTAATAGTCTTTAGTTTCAATGTAACTAGTAAGTATTGAGAACCTACTGAATACACTGTAGTGTGCTAGTATTTGAGGGGCAAGCGGGTCATGTACTTGTCACTGTCACTCTGGTTCAGGTGCTCCTGCTCACAGACCGTGGGGAAGACTAGATATTCAGAGTGTTAGATGGAACTCAACCAAGGACAGGGAATGATTGGGAGAATCAGGAGCAGCCAGAGTGTCATGACAGAGATGTTACTCCAGCTGAATCTCCATAAACAGAAAAGAGGTTGTAATGATGGGCAAATATGGAAATGCCTTTGAGTCTTTGTCATGTCTGAATACTTTCACCAGCATATAACATAAATGTCAAATAACAGTCACTTGGAACCTGCTTTCCTCTCTCATAGAGTGAATCAGAGGTTAGGTGATTCAGGGATAGCATAGCAGATCCAAATTATCAGTGACTCAGGCTCCTTCTCTCTTTCTGATCCACTCTTCTTGGCTTCCGTTCTCAAAGTCTCCTCCATGTCACAACACGGCTGCTGCAGTACAGCCCTCACACCTGTGTTCTAGGCAACATAACGGAGGGGAAAAAAGAATCAAAAAAGAGAACCTACTAGATGAGTCTTTCTGGAAACCTCCCTAATGCCTTCTACTCACATTCATCGGTTGTTCCTGGCTATAAGTGAAGTCTAGGAAAGACTAAGTAGTCTCTGGCTGAGCATGTTGCTGCCAAATGAAATTGTGGTTGTTTGTGAGGAGGAGAGAGAAGGGGCATCTGGTATACCACAGCAGCCTGTTCAGAGTCTGAAGTGAGCCCCGGCAGTCAGTTCCACTGACTGAGCATCTGCTTCCCACCAGCTATGAGCTGACCATCGGGGTGCTCTGGAGGGGAAGCCTAATCACAGATGAAGGCGGGCAGGACAGAATCTGGAAGGAATACATTCATGGTAGAGATTAGAATGTGGCAGTTTGTTATCAAGGGATAACAAAGAATCAGAAAAACAAAAAAAGAGGGAACTCCTCCTCCTCTTCCTTTTTCTCACACTCCCTCACTACTCCTACTCCTCCTCTTCTTCTTCTCCTTCTTTCTCTCTGTCTCTCTCTCTGTTTTTCCCTGAGTTTGACAAATGCTGTACCAAAGTGAGTTTTATAGCTCCATTCAATCATATTAGCTCTGGCTACAGCCACATTATCCCACTCTCCAGGAGGGAAGCACAGGCCTCACAGCTCAGAGAGAGGCAAGCTTTCAAGTGAACCACAGGCTGGGGTTACTTTGTGTCTGACTGAGAGCCCCATTTTGGCATCCCAAAGGCTCATGATTTCATTTCCCAGGCATGCCTCCTTAACACTGTTTCAAAGAAATCATTTGTATATTTAAGGACATTGTCTTATAAGAAAAACGTGCAAAGTCCCTTTTATTGGTTCTTTGCCCACTGTCTCCATAATATATCTGTCTATAGCTTTCTCCATAGAACTGTTTTATTTTATTAAAATTCCTTCTCCTGAATTCTGTCCTCCCAAGTCTCTTACATTTACTACAGACAATAATATAGTACAAGTGTGCTGTGTGCCAAGTTCTGGGGATGCTAGATCAATTAAGACAGGTCTGTGCTCCGAGGAATTCACTACCTAGTAACAAGAAAGCACAAGCTCTAACCGGTTTGGCTCAGTGGATAGAGCGTTGGCCTGCAGACTCAAGGGTCCCAGGTTCAATTCCGGTCAAGAGCATGTACCTTGGTTGCAGGCACATCCCCAGTAGGGGGTGTGCAGTAGGCAGCTGATTGATGTTTCTCTCTCATCAATGTTTCTAGCTCTCTATCCCTCTCCCTTCCTCTCTGTAAAAAATCAATAAAATATATTTTTTTTTTAAAAAGAAAGCACGATACTCCACTTGCTGGAATTAGGGGTGCAGAGCAGGCAGCAGGAGCACAGAATGACTTTGAGTATCAGGAAAGATTTAAAATAGGAGGAAGCTAAAAATAAAGTAAATAAATAAAATGGGAGGAAGCTGTTGGACAGACACCTAGAGACAAACAGGACTATGTTGTGGAATATGTAAAGAAACAGAAGTCCAGGCACTTGGCCTTGGTAAGCACAGGAAAAGAAAAAAGAAATATGAAGTGGGAGCTCTTGAGTAGACGTACCATGTAGCTACAAGTCTTGAAATGTCAAAGGGTTGTAGGTTCAAACCTCAGAAGAAAGGGACTTCCAGTTCTGCATCACTAGATTCTCAAAAGCAGAAGTCCTCAAAGAGCCACTCATCGTCTGTGGGTTTCACAGAGCAGATGTGGAATTGGCTGCCCCAAAGCATTTTTTCCCAAGGAAATCCAGGGCTCTAGCCATGGAATTGAGCCAAAGTGCAAGCCTTTTCCTTGATGTGGCACCCAATTAAAAGTATGCACAACCCAGCTGCCCATCACACCTAAAATAAAATCCAAAGACCCTACCACAGGCTACAAGGCCCTGCAGAATCTGACCCATCCCATCTCTCTGACCTCATTCTACCCTTGTCCTCATACTCATTTCACCATGGACACCTTGGCCTTCTCACTGTTCTTTAAGCAGACCAAGCCTGTTCCTACCTCAGGGCCTGTACACATGCTATTCCTGCTGCCAGGGAACCACTTTTCTCTTAGTTTTTCCCATGGCCTTTTCCTGGTTGCATTCAACTTGTGTGTTATTCAAAAGCCTTTTCTGGCCACTGATATAAAATGGTGCCCCCATCCTAGTTTACCCCTCCATGCTGCTCCAAAGTTCATGACACTTATCTGGCCTGATATTATTCAGCAGTTGGTTTATTTATCCATGGCCTACCTCCTACTGCCAACCAAAATGGAAGCACTTTGCCTCTACCCAGTGCTGCATCCCCAGGGCCTTGGACACAGCCAAGCACAAGACCTGTGCTTTATGAGCACTGTGGACCTCAGTTGTTCCAGAGGCAGCATTTCCATTGTATCCTCTGGCCTCTCCCACCTCTGTACTAGCAGCCCAAATTCTCCTTCTTAAGGATTAAGAAGGAAAGGGAAGTCATTCCCCTGGAAGGTCTCAGTTAAGCTTAATCTGGAGAGAAAAGAGAGGCAGGGAGGGAGGGGGTCGGGGGGAGGGAGGGAGGAAGGGAGGAAAGGAGGGTACTATGCCTGTTAGCATTGAAAAAATTGAGTGTGTATCAGGCATATCCTTCCCAGCCCTCCTCTCTGCATTTGACCCTGATAACCTCAGGGGAACCCTGCTTGGAGTGGAGGCCAGGAATTTGCTGCGAGCAATAGGGACATAAAACCTGGAGAATACATAGAAACACAAAGCCACTGAAGCATCTTTCCATGCCAGTGTTGGGGAGGGAGAGGTTTCCCTCTTAGTTCTTCTGGCTGGTGGAATAACTAAAATGACAGAAGACAGATTAACAGGTGACAATCACCAAATTTATGTATGTTCCAAATGGATATTTGGCCCAAGAACAATTTGGCAGTAGAGGCTTATATGCCATCTTAAGCTAAAAAGAAAGGAGGGGTAGTGATTTGGTCCTTGAAAGGGGAGAAAGTTCACATGGAGATGCAGAAGCAAATATTTGGTAAATGAATGTTTGCTGGGCTACCTTGAACAATGGGACACACAAAGGACTTTGACCAAAGGGGCCTTGCTATGTTGCTCCTTGTCTGTCACACCTAGTTCATATTAAACTGTGGTCATTTATGATGATAGCTCCCTTCCTGGAGAAAGTCCTCTATCTAATTTTCTTAAGCAGCTAGAGAGAAGGTCAAAGGTTCTTCTTGAGTCTTTAGTTCCTTAAAAATAACTATTTTAGAATAACAAATTTTCCAAAGAGGCATATTTTAAGGCAGCAAGCTGCCCTGCAGTACCATCTACACGACGTTGGGAATCTAAAGATTTAAAGTTGGCAGAGCCAGAAATTCCTCCAGGCCAGCTGGTCAACCCACCATCAGCACAGAAAGGGATTTGGAAATCCTGATTTCCCAGGCCCACTGACATTTTTCAGAGGGTAGATGCCAGTGCACAGCTGTAAGAAAAAGACAACAGCCTTTTCATAAAGAAATGCCAGGAAATTGAGTGTGGAACTACACTGCAGAAACCCTGGGCTTCTGAAGCAGTGAGCCCACAGTGTGTCATTTACCAGTGAAATGTAGAGTCTGCATTTATTATGGGATGCCACTTGGTCCCTACCTCGACTTTTGTCTGCAGAATTTTTATTAATATTATTCTCTCTCTTTATCATTCTTATCCCTCTTCTTGTCATTTATCTACTGATTTTACTCATTAAGTTATACTGTGACTTATCTGACTAGCATTTGTTTAGTGAAGGGTCAGGTGGGGTGCCGAGAGCACCCAGATACAGTCACAGCATTGCTCACTAAGTATAAACCGATGGTCTTTCTTGATTGACCAACCCCCCAGAAAACAAAAAAATGGAAGAATAGACAAAAATTGAGGTGGCAGTACCATTACCATGATTACTATTTACTGAGCAACATAACATTAGATGGAAGTTAATCTCTCAGCTGTATGAGCAGCTGAAGCAGATTGTGCAAGACTGTCAGTGGCATATGAAAACCTGATTCAAGGAGAAAAGATGGTTCTCATCAGGAAGAGATTTTCCATTGTAGATCTCCTCTTGTCTCTCCACTAATCTTTATTGCCACAGTTTAATAGATAATCAATAATTACCTCCTCCCTGCCCAGTGAGGTGACTCTCAGATTTCTTACAACCTGGTATCTGGTATTTCTTTCATGGAAAGAAAGATGTTTTATGTCAGAATATGAGAGAGAGAGCTTTAAAAGCTAGCGAGGAAAGACAGTGACTTAATTCACATTAAGGGGGGAATTGTCAGTGTCAGCTAAGTTGCTGAGCAGCAGTTTTGATAGCAGGAGTAGAAACAAAAGAAAATGGGCTAAGAGGAGAGTTTATGAGCCAGAGGATCAGTTTCCTTAACCTTGCCGTTTTGCTTAGCCTGGATTTGTACCATGTCTTTTTAAGCAAGAGGACCGCTGGAGCACTTGACAGGGACATGCTCCCAAGGTCAAGGAGACCATTGTTAAAACTAGACTGCTGCTCCTGGCCTCACAAGGCCCAAGGGATTTAAGGATGGCGGACTCTCCTTTTCTTTTGCCCAAACTGGATACATCACTTTGAGTTCAGGGTCCTCTCTTTCTCATCAAGGCCATCTGGGTGTGGTTAGAACTGCTATGAGGCTTTGGGTATGCACTTCAGGACCCAAATTTGGATTGAGTCCATAGAATGTAGTTCAAGATCAGGTGTCCTTAATATTTTTTGAAATGGGCCAGATAATTTCAGGCCATACAGTTTCTGTCACAACTGTTCAGCTGTATCTTTGGAGCTCACAAGCAGCCATGCAGAAATGACGAGCATGGCTATGTCCCGATACAATCTTAATTTCATCTATTTTCTTACATCATGAAGTATTCTTCTTGTTTGGCTTGTTTTCCCAACCATTTAAAAATATAAAAAGTACTGTGAGCTTGCTCATTACCAAAATAGGCAGCAGACCTCAGATGGCAGTTTACAGACCCCTGTCCTAGATCATCAAGATTTGCAGGAGTGTAAGCTTTGCCAATGAGAATTAGAAAGAACATTCTCCATAAGGTGGAAAAGTCTGAATTAAAAATATTCTTGAAAAGATGCATTTTCCCCTCTGAAAGGCTATCTTCCATCCAATTGCAACTAAGATTTTCAAGTTAGAAGCCTGCTTTCATGGACATGCATAGCTCATTTGAAATTAGCAACCAGTATGAGACATAAATAGAGGGGAAAAACATTCTTTTAAATAAACTTAAAGCAGTTCTTACTTTGTTGTTTACAGGATCCATTTCCAGAGAAAGTCCTTTCTTCCCAGGTCATGCAAGGTCCATGTGAGCTCAGCCATGGGCATGTTATTACCTTGAAGGTATATTTAGACAAGAGCGATTTTACTGTACCTTGTGTATTTGGATGAATGATGATGGCACATTCCATAGGGCCTCAGTCTGTCTTTCTATCCAGTAAGGGACAGTTTTGCAAAGACTTGCCGCCTGGCTCAATTCAGCCTCACTCATACCCTGTTAATTTACCTCTCATCTTCCTGAAGTGGTTTAAGTAAACTGATTAAAGCCCCAGAAACTTGAAAAAATTCCAACACAAAGTGACAATAATATAGAGGAGATGAAGGAAGCAGGAAAAGGAAGGAAATCTAAGAGGAGCCAATTTTCTCAAAATACAGACGGCTGGACAGCTCAGACCAAGAACCCGAGGAATAGCCGAAGGCTGTTCCTTCAGATCTCATCCTCCTGAGACACTTTACAAAATGGAAACTGAAGCCCAGAGAGGTACTAACCTAGACGGGTAGAGTTTTCTAAACAACAAGTCAATAGGAAAATGCCATTTCAAAAACACAAGCCCAAATATGCAACAAGGCAAAATAAGTCTTACATTGATTTTTCTGATGGTGTTTTTATGCAACAGCACCATTCGGGGATGCGGTCGTGACGTGCAGCACGCAGGCCCTCATGGCCTTTCAGCATCGGCTTGCCATTTCTGGGTCCCCAGAAGGAAAGCATTTGCAGGAATGGCTTAACTGACCCCCTCTCTGTCCTTATTCAGACCACACCCCTGAACTGGAAAACCTCACCGTGACCGAGGTGGGCTGGGATGGCCTCAAACTCAACTGGACCGCAGCTGACCAGGCCTATGAGCACTTTGTCATTCAGGTGCAGGAGGCCAACAAGGTGGAGGCAGCTCAGAACCTCACAGTGCCTGGCAGCCTGCGGGCTGTGGACATCCCGGGCCTCAAGGCCGCCACCCCTTACAGAGTTACCATCTATGGGGTGATCCGGGGCTATAGGACACCAGTGCTCTTCGCTGAGGCCTCCACAGGTACCTCTTACCTTTCTGTCTGTAGCTTCTGTTTTCCCAACAGGAAACTGCCAAGGATAATCAGACGGGCTTGCTTTTGAATGGACTAGTTCTGCCCCAAGGTATAGCACCTTGGTGTCTAAGAATGGGGAGCCGCCAGGCTGCAGTGTCCAGGGGCAGCTTTCACACTGCACCCATGTGGGCCACACCCTGTGGAGTCCTGCAGAGCCCAGTCTGGGGATCACACATGCAGCCCCCGTGGCAGGGACCTTGAGCTTCACAAACAGGCTCCCTCTTGGTAACGAAAGTTAAGGCATTTTACTTCAAAGTAAAAAACTAATCTCCTTGTCTACTGGAGATTAGAGCAATTTGTTAATGAAGTAAGATAACCAATATTTTCCTACACGCTATTTCACAAATTTAGGAAGCTGCATGATGTACATTTATCTAAAGAAAGTCACATTTTTTTAAAGCAAGATAATGCCTATTCTTGTGTCAAAGCGTCCCTGGATCTCATGTGATTTGAGTATGAAACTGGTTCTTTGTCCTTCTCCAGGGGAAATTCCCAGTTTGGGAGAGGTCACCGTGTGCGAGGTGGGCTGGGACGCCCTCAAGCTCAACTGGACTGCTCCGGAAGGAGCCTATACGCAGTTTTTTATCCAGGTGCAGGAGGCTGGCACAGGAGAGGCAGCCCAGAACCTCACAGTCCCGGGAGGGCTGAGGTCTGTGGACCTGCCCGGGCTCAAAGCAGCCACTCACTATAGTGTCACCATCCGCGGGGTCACTGGGGACTCCAGCACAGCCCCTCTCTCTGTTGAAGTCTGGACAGGTATTCTAAACTCATTTACTCATTTGCTTCCTCCCACTATCTCTGCTCAGGAGGGACACAGCTGCTCCCTGCTGCGAACCCGGCTCGGCCCCTACACTTGGGGAAAACCCATGAATCAGCCTGTTCCATCCAAATGGCATATCCCTTATACGGCCAAGTCCCAGTCCTAGCCGGGTAGCCAGGTCCATGGAGAACTCCACCTGCTCTTCCTTTACAAAAGTGAGAGGTGACTTCTCTTTCAAAGCAAGTTTCAGTGACAGTATTTCAGAAGTTGGAAAGCACAATTTGCAAATGGAAAAAATATTGGTCTGAGCTCATCTTAAGCACACACCAAAGGACTCCCCAAAGCCCCATTTGTATGTCAAAATAGAAGTTGTGAACAATTCCTAGAACTATCTTTCATCTCCAAAGGCTGAATAGGAAAACCCTGGCTTTAGTGCCAACTATTGGAGTGAGCTCAACAGCCGCAGTAAATAAATTACTGGAATCAACACTCCCCGGACAGCTCATCCCTCGCCCAAATGCCACCTTACCTGAATTAAGTGTGCAGATGCCCTTTTACTCTGTGTCCTTATGCAGAAGAGGTTCCAGATCTGGGAAACCTCACAGTGACCGAGGTTAGCTGGGACGCACTCAGGCTACACTGGACCACCCCAGATGGGATCTATGAGCAGTTTGTCATTGAGGTCCAGGAGGCTGGCCAAGCCAAAGAAGTGCACAGCCTCACAGTTCCTGGCAGCCTGCGCTCCGTGGAAATCCCTGGCCTCACGGCTGGTACCCCTTACACAGTCACCCTGCACGGCGAGGTCAGGGGCCGCAGCACTCGACCCCTTGCCGCAGAGGTCGTCACAGGTATTGGACCCTCCTTTCAGATCAGGGGTGCGATTGAGCCAGTCTGTCTTGGGAACAGAGAAAACCCTTGTGGCAAAAGCCAGGGCTGTTGAGAGGCAGCGTGAACGCAAGCTGTAACTCAGGGAGGTCTGGTTTGGAATTCCACCTTAACTGGCTGAGTATTCTTGGGAGTGTCATTTCCCATCTCTGAGCCTTCGTTTCTCACCTTCAAATCCCAGACAACACCCCTACCTCAGAACACTGTTCTGAGCAGTAAATGAGATCATGAAAGTGCTTAGCAAAGCGCCCATCCTGTAATAAACATTGAACAGCAAATAGCTACATTTATCAGGTAGCAACATCTCATGATAAAAACAGCACAGACTGTGGGGGTGTCGCACAAGAATAAAATTCAGAACTTTCTAGAGAAATCGTATTGTTGGTGGCCTCAGAGTCACTCACGGCCATCCACCTTGGAGTCAGATCTCTACAGAGTGACCTTTGAAATGATCTAAAATTATCAAGTCTCTCTCTTCTTTTTTAAAAATATATTTTTACTGACTTAAGAGAGGAAGGGAGAGGGAGAGAGAAGAGAGAAACATCGATGAGAAAGAATCATTGATCGGCTGCCTCCTGCATGCCCCCTACTGAGGATCAAGCCCACAATCAGGGCATGTGCCCTGACTGGGAATCAAACCGTGACCTCCTGGTTTATAGGTTGATGTTCAACCACTGAGCCATACCAGTGGGCAAGTCTCCCTCTCCTTAGCAGACACTCAAGGCAGGAACATATCCAAGAAAGGACAGCCACATTCAACTTCAATGTTTTTCTTTGATTTGGGGAGGAAAAACAATTCATCTCAATTTGTTCCCTGAAACTATGCTGCTCCATCTGTTATAAAAAACTCCATACTCTTCATGAGGTTTCTTGAAACAGCCTTCAAAGGAGCTGTGGGAAATGGGGCAGATATTTGATAGTAGGATGTTTATATCGAGCCTTAAGCCCATGATATTTTCTACAGGTTCTGTTTTGATAACACTGTCTAAATAAGCTAATTCAAAGAATTGTTTTTCTTGCTCATATAGAACAAATAAAGTTGGTCCTTGCTAGAAACTGCACACAATTCCAAAAGTCAGAAAGGTAATGTTACAATCCACCTGAGCTGGCCAAGCTGTCATTGTCCTGGGTTCCCTGGAGTAGCTTCAAACCAAAGAGCAAAGGGGGCCTTTGAGACATACGTAATCTGGGTGCAAGATGCTACCATCTGCATCTGTAGTTGGTAAACTTTCATTTGTAGCAGAATTCCTTGGCACATGAAATCTTACAAGGAACCCCATTTATAACAGCTAAACAAACAGCTGATCTTGGTGAGCTGGGAAGGAGCAGGGGGCTGCCTAGTCCACGGCCACAACCCAGTTCTTCCAAAAAACACCAAGTCTATGTGGAACAGAGTTTGGAAACAGCCCCTCTAAATGACCGGGTTTGCTCAGACTCTTGTGGTAAAATTCCTGCAGCTATTTTCACTTCTAACTTTGAATCCATGGCCACTTCAGCCTTCAAAAGAGAGGCTGAGAGATTCCATTTAACCCTGGGAAGCAGGGTTTCATTTTTTCCATATTTGAATCTAAACTTTCTAAAATCAGCCACAGTAACTACATTAAATGTCCTTCCTACATTGTAGAGAAGTAAATAGCAGGCCCTGCTCTGCACCATTTACCAAGCAACAACCACTTCTCATTAAAAGTGGGTCCTCCCTTCACACAAAGGGCCTGCTTCGTGGTGCAGGCATTCTTCATTCAGACAAAGTTCTAGCAGAAGACCGGTGAGAAGGAAAGAGCCGGACCAAGAATCCCATACAGAACCTTTGATCTCCCAAAGCTGGGAAAAGACCAGAGATAAGACATCAGCCTTGTTTAAACCTGAGGCTTTATAAACCCAGTCAGATAGCCTATGGCCAGCAATGAGATGATCTCTCCAAGGTCAGAAATGAAATAAAGTGGGAGTTATCTCCCATAGCAATAAGAATTCCCAAGGGGAGAAATTGAAGGTTGGTTTGCCTGTGCAAATCAAAGCCCAATAAGATGCAAATGGGAGTTTGCAGCAAGGAAAGGAAAGGTTTATTTAAGGAAATGGCACCAAGCCTGGTGACACAGGTGAGCTAATGCTCTAAAACCTGGCTCCCCGGTGGCTTCTGGAAGATGGTTATATAGGGGGGAAAGCATTAATCATGGCGACTAAGGGAGTTAAGGGCATGGGCTCTACTTGCCTGGTCAGGGCCAGGGCAGGATGTAGTTGATCATTGCATCTGGTCCTGACGTCAGCCATGGCGTCGCTCTGTCTGATTTTGAAAGGATGTGGTCAGTAGGGTTTGTTCCACCTTCACGGGTCTGGGGCTGAAACATAACTGAGGTCAAGATGTTATCTTTAGTTTGACAAAGCCTCTCTTGATCAACAAACCTGAGGCTTTGTTCTTTAAGGGAGTTTGATGCTGACCAGAACTAGTCCTGAGGGCTCCAGGAGAAAGGAGTGGATGGCAGTGTGTGAAGGTGGAAGGGTCTGGTCGAAAGGAGGCAAGGGAGTCACGGTGCTGTCAGACAGGGCGAAGCTGGCTGGGATTAGGAAAAAAGGTCATTTTAAAGAAATGGAGTTCCTGTGCAGTTACAGCATCAAGACAACGATGTATCTGTTAGGCTGCCAATTACCAGGCACTCACTCCGTGTCAGGTAGGACACTCAGAGGTTTATAAACAGTGTCACTTAATCATCACACAGTCCAAGGAAATGGTGCTGTCAGCTCCTTTTAAAGGTGAGGAGAGAGGCTCAGAGATGAGTTGGGTGACATGCCAAGATTACACAGCTAGTAAACATCAGTAATGGAATTCTCACCAAGACCCAGCAGCCTCCAAAGACTACACCTCTAACCATTCTTTCTTCCTGTATCCTGACCCACAATCCCACCTTTTCCTGTGTTCTGGCTCTACCTGCTCAGAGACCTCCCGTTGGGTTGTGCAGTCGTCCAGATGGCATTGCTAACGCAGGGATGAACAATGCAGATGTTCCCTTTCGGCCCATTTATAACTGCTGTGGCCAGGTTACCACAGTCCAAATGGGAAATACCCAGAGACCAAGGATGACCACACACACACACACACACTATTCTCTCATCCCTTTCTGTCTTCCCTGGGCTGTGGGAATTTTGGTTTCCTCATTTTTGGTTTACAGAACTGACACATACCTATCTATCCTTCTTCAGAGGAGCTCCCCAAGCTGGGAGACTTAGCCGTGACCGAGGTGGGCTGGGATGGCCTCAAACTCAACTGGACCGCAGCTGACCAGGCCTATGAGCACTTTGTCATTCAGGTGCAGGAGGCCAACAAGGTGGAGGCAGCTCAGAACCTCACAGTGCCTGGCAGCCTGCGGGCTGTGGACATCCCGGGCCTCAAAGCCGCCACCCCTTATAGAGTTACCATCTACGGGGTGATCCGGGGCTATAGGACACCAGTGCTCTCCGCTGAGGCCTCCACAGGTACCTCCTCTCCATGTCAACGCTCTCTCCCCAGGTTCCCTACTTTCTCTCTGAGCGATCAGGGAGTCAGCTTCTCTCCATGTCTGAATCCCTTCCCTGGCCCCTTAGCTGCCAGCTGTGCATGGTCAGCGACCTCCCTGGGGCTGTGCCTTGGTCCAGATGCCTTTGCATCCCGAGAATGAGCAATACAGATGTTGCCTTTTCTTACCTTCAGCTTCCAGCCTCCCCCAGACTTTACCTAATTCTACAACACATCTCTCATCTCTATTGCATTCTCTCCAGTGCTTGAATATAACTAAAAGCCAACCCCTCCCATGTGTGAGTTATGGTGGAGCACAGATTACTTATTTTAGAGAGCCTTTTTGTTAGGTGGAAATTATCCTTTCCTATCCCGAACCCGCAAGGGTATGGACACCGTCATTCTTGCATTTCAAAAAATGTTTTAACTTAAATGTTTCTTTAAAATGCACTAGGTATAATAAGAAAACTGAATTACCCTCCCCTGGGGAATTCTCTCAGATACTGAGTCATTGTTAGAACACAAAATTAGCCAATAGCTAGACCAAAAAGGGAGAAAGAAAATCACACGATGAGGACTGGAGACAGTACCAAAGAAAAAGCCATTCATTAACAGAAGTACACCCAGCAGCATCTGAAGCAAGGAATGTCCAGGCCATGAGTGTCAGGGACCTGGTGCCCTTTTTGCTCTTTTAATCAAGAGTTGCGCCCTGGAGTGTTGGCCTTTGGATGGCACACTCCCAGCCTAGACCCAGGACGGTGCCTCACAGTGGGCTCATCACTCCTCTGAGTGACAAGGCGTCCAGTGTTTCCCACGAGCCTGCTTGTGAGCAGCCTTCCAGCATGTTTGCCATTGTTCACCTTCCTAAGGGCTGCCATTGCCTGGAAGCTCAGTGGAGGCTGTGTTGTTTGGTTTTGCATATGCCCCATTTTTAGATAATTATTGCAATGAAACTTTCATGTAAATCTTTATGTCCTAGTTGGTTCTATCAAAAATATAGCTCCACATTCTAGCCTCAGTCATTTTAGTAACTCTCGCTAAGATACACATACAACACAGGCAACCGCTGCATTAACGGGCCCTGAGACATCTCAATAGTGCCACCTCGGCTGCTCTGGATGGACCTGCAGCTCATTTCATCTCACATCCATAGACCATCCTCCTCAGAAGGCAGAGCAATTGCCCTCCGCTTCTGATCTTTCCTGCAGATCTTGTGGTTTGGATGTTCTTCGTATTTTTATGGTTGTTTTTCTTTTCAGTGACAACAACGTTCTTGCTTCTGATGAGTCAGTATGGGGGAGGGGGGGGGTCATAATTCCATCTGCTCTGTGTTTCACCAAATCCGCTGGGACGGGAAGGCCCTCTCCTTCCTTGCCAGGGAGACAGTATTAGCTTTTCAATCCCCGCTCCTGCCTGCCCTCCGCATGGGTTATTCCTGTTGCTCAGAAAAGCTTGGGCAGGACCACCTCCAAGACAAAATGTTATTTCTTGCCTTGGCTCTTGTCTCCTCGTTGGCAATGCTATACTAGCCTTCTTGGCCCACATAGAAAGCAGTTAAGAGAGGACAAGCTATTTTAACAGACTGTGAGAACGGCTGGCCCTTGTCAGAAGGATAAAGGAAGTCCTAAGAATGGCACTGACACATTGCCAATTTCCTTCTAGTCACAAAATCAGAAGCCTCCAGGTACCATCTTGGGAGGGTAATGGCGTCAGAATTATTTAGTCTTCATTTGAATAGATGGGAGCTCCCTCAAAGCAAAGGGCGCCTGCAGTAACTTGGTCTCCTGAGTGCAAATCCGGAGCCGGGAAGCTGCCAGCACTCCTATCTTTTGACCGATGGCCAGCATCCCCAAGGTGGGGCTCCTGGGAGCGTCTGGACTTAGGCACAGCAGGTCCAGCCCCAGTCATTCAGCATGTTTTCTCACGCTCCAGATCCGGCAGCCTGGCCATGTGGGGCAGCTCCAGAGCAGGGAACTTTAACTGCTGTACCTTCCTTTTTGTATTTTTCTTTTAACAATCCCCCTCCCCTTTCCTCCTTCATGGGCGCTGATTGGTAACACTGCTGCATTTCACCATAACCCTCAGGAATCAGATCTTTCTACCCAACTGCGGTTCTATTAACAATCTCAACTTTAAAACACAGCCAAATGGTTAACTCAAATTTATTTGTTTCTTCTCTCCAACCCCCCCCCCTTTTTTTTTCAGCCGGAGAACCTGAAATTGGAAACTTAAATGTTTCCAACATAACCCCTGAGAGCTTCAATCTGTCCTGGACAGCTACCAATGGCGCCTTCGAGACTTTTACCATTGAAATTATTGATTCCAATAGGTTACTGGAGACGGTGCAATACAAAATTTCTGGTGCTGCACGAACTGCCTACATCTCAGGGCTCCGCCCTAGTAATGATTTTATTGTCTACCTCTCTGGACTTGCTCCCGGCATCCGGACCCAAACCATCAATGTCACAGTCACCACAGGTACACGTGCACGCTCCCATGTCTAACACCCTCTCTCTCCAGGGTCTTCCTTGCAGGGTGCAGCCACTCCTGGCCCATTGACCCGTGAGCCACAGTGCAGTGACTCCTCCATGATGCCAGGCTCAAGGTTATTTAACAAAACTCTCTTCCAACAGCGGCCCAAGTGGTGCATTCGCCTTGCCTGCGTTATCACTGACCAGCACATTTACAGAGTAGAATGTATTTTGGTCCAGATTGCCATATAGAATCTGGAGAAAAGCATTATCACCTTCAGCAACAAAACAAAGCAAAAAATACCTATAATGAGCATTGTCCCTGAGTTGGCATGACATCCACATCCATCAAAGAGGTCTTAAAAATCATTTTTGTTATCCTAGTGTCTTTCTCTTCCTAGTGCCTTTGACCTCTTAATACCTAAACATCCTGATGATTTCATGAAATTGTGTTGGTGCTATTTTTTTAATTGGGAAAACAATCAGAAAGAGCAGGTTCCTCATCAGATGCGTGCATAGGAAACCATGCCATTCAGAACACCCCAATTCCAATGCCACCTCTAAGAGAAAAGACCAGAACATGCTGTCTGGCCCCCAGAGCAGCAAATGGTAGATGGCAAACACAGAAGTAAGATAGTCATGTTTCAACCAGGAGCTTGCTTAGCAGAAGAGAACTGGCTCTCACTTTAAATCCGTAGTGCCCATGACACAGTTGGTGGCAGGTGTCCTGTGGTGTGCCGCAAAAGAGAATAATCTAAATGAACTTGGAAAGGAGAGCCTTTTCCATTCAAAATAGCATCCTCAGCACATTGGGGGACAATGCCTTCTTTTGACAGATAACATAAGACATCACAAACTGGAAAAAAAACGTTATTTGTGGAATAAGCTTAGGATAATTTCTTCTTATGGTTCCCAATCTCATTCTGGGGAATTCAAGAGGGCAAAGTGTAAAACTTCATGGTTTAGTCGTATGTGTTTTGATTTGGACCCTGTGAGAGCGTTTCTGATTGACACACTTTCCTATTTTTTTTCCTCCTCAATTTGTAGCCAAACCTCCCCTTAGCCAGCTCACTCTCTCACATGTGACCTAGGGCAGTGTGTCCCTCTCGTGGAAAGCTGGGAGTCTGCCTTTGAGGGCTTTCTTATAGAAGTTAGGCATTCTGACCACCTCCGAGGACCGTGGCACATTCTGTGTCCCGCATCTGTCATCACCGCCCTCAGAGCTCCTTCCAATTACCTGCCCACCTTCATGGGCTGATGGGCGGGCAGCGCGTGCAGACCCTGGCGGTCCAACAACCATAGGCACTTCCTGTGACCAATTCTTCACTCTCCTTGAACTTCCTTTGAGGAGCATCCCCCAAAAAATCATTCATTCCCCATTCTTCATCCTCCTAGTTCTAGGTCTTTCTCAAAATGTGATAGAGCCACCCAGATCAGAGCTTTAAATATAAAAAAATACTCTTACCCCCAGTTAAGGAACTTCAGTGTCAACTGAAATTTCCTTAATATGCATTCACATCTGGAGTTGCTCTGTTTGGAAAGAGTTAACCTGACTGGCTTTGGTTGAATATCTAAACCATCTTTTCATCTGATCTTGAATAATCGTTTCCAGTTCCTGCCATTATCATCTGCCTGTGGTCTTTCTAATCAGAGTTTGCCTGTGTCACATTCAAAAAGGTATGTGCATGCCGCCTCTGGTTCCTTGGTCAGAATGCTCGACATTCTCTTTCTCTCCACAAAGATTTTAAAAGTAGCACCACTAACAGGCAGAGAAAAGACCCTAAAGCACACCCCAAGAACCATGTGAGAGGACCCAGTGGGCTCACCTTGTCCTTGAGCCTTCCCTGTGCCTGCATTCCCTACAGACTGTCCTTTTTTGACATTTACTCGATCAAGCATGTTTTGTCATCCACTGAAATCTGTCACAAAGAGTTAGAGTCTCCCTCTCATCCATCATCTTGTCAGAATCTTGGTGCATGTGGTGAATATTCAGAGCAATTCAATTTGGGGAAATGTCTGTCTTTCCTGGAAGCAGGCAGCATGTCAAGGCATTGTTCCGAAGGGTTAGACGTGGTGGGAGAAAAACGTCCCTGGCTTGCATGGAACACTACCTACCATTCTCTCTCTGCGTCTTTTCTTGCATCTCACTTTTCAGCTTGGTTGCACCCTTTGGGAGACAGCTGGCAGTAAGGAGACCTGGCAGCGAGGAGCCAGGCCCTACTCAGCATGTGACTGTGTTGGCACTGCCGGTCTCTGTCTGGTCGCATGAGTAGAGTCCTAGCGTGCATCCTTAATCCAGGAGGTTGCTTCCACAGCCAAATACAGGACAAACAGAGTCCCGCTTGGAGGACTTTATCTTTTGTGGGGCTGAAGGAATCTTCCAGTGCTGTGGCTGCAAATTATGCCATCATTAGCTTCTCAAGCTGGCTGCTAAGTAGGAAATCCCATGCCCTTACCTAGGGCTACATTCCATTTCTGAGCCAGATCTTTTTTGTCCTGAGGGACTTTAGGGCATCAAGTTATGCTGTGCAGTTGTCCAGCTAAAGTTTATACAAATGAGTCCCCTCCTTCCTGCAAATATAGTAGCTGCAGCCAAACAATGCCTAAGTCCGTGGGAGGATCGGTCTGCTTCCTCCCAACCTTAAATCCTCATCCTCATATCTTACCTTCCAAGGCTGCTGCCTCTCTCAAAATACAGGCTAGGTTGAACTTACTCTAGTGGTAGTAGTATTTGAAAAATATGCATTTAGGAGACCAGACCATATGCATCCCGGTTGAAAGCAATGGTATAGGCCCCCTGCTTTAAAAATAAGTTGCTTTTATTCCTGATTGTAGACTTTAAGGGACAAGAGAAACTTAACCTCAGTGGAACCATCCACTTTCCAGATTACCCACGAGGGGAATTTCCTAATCAGAAAAAGGCAGCGCCCAACGTCAAGTTTCTCTCACATTTGCATACACCAGGAATTTCTTAATGAAAGTCACTTCCACATTTAAAGCATTTGGGGTAAGATGTAGGTTTCCCTATGGCATATACCTTTGGGTTTCTAAGTACTGTTAAGAATTTCTTTTGAATGGATAGTAACCTTTAATGTGTACAATCCAAATAGATATACAGAAGACTGAGTAAGGAAACTTCAAAGTAGATTTTCTAAGGCACGTTCAATGGCACACCAGCTCCTTGAGATGTTCAAAGAATATCCCTCATAAAGGGTACCCATGAATCAATGTTTATGAGATGCTGGGCTAACCAAAATGAAGGTGTTTTTGTTGTTTATTTTTGAACCAAGTCAGCATTTCAGTCTTTAAAATGTGAATCCCTAGGGTGAGGTGTAGTCATCTGTGTTTGCCACGTATACTTCACCAAGAAGCTATCTTCTTGGAACAGCTTTCAGAGCTAAGGCCCCATTACAGCCTGTGTCCTTGACACCCTTTGCATTAATCCTATGTACTGCTCTTGTGGCTTCTTTGCTTTTCTTCATACATGACTAGCAGATGCTCATGTCTACACTTAAAAAGAACGCAAATCTGTGCCTGCCGATGAAGCAATGGAGCCTAATGTACTACCTTTCAGCAACTATTTGGAGGGATGGATACTTTCATGTTCTGCGGCTATATTCTGAGAGGTCTACCGCTTCCTCTAATAATGTCTCTCCCTTTCTCTCTGCCCATGTTCCTTCTTCCTCTTCAGAGCCAGAGCCAGAGTTGGGCATGCTAATTCTTAGCAATATTACTTCCGACAGCTTCCACGTGTCATGGACCGCTCCGGCTGGGCCCTTTGCAAAGATTGTTATCAATGTTAGTGGTTCCCATGGGCTGCATGAGCCCCAGCAAATCACAGTCTCAGGAGACGCTCGGCATGCTCACGTCACCGGCTTGGTGGAGAACACTGGCTATGACGTTAGCGTGACAGGGACCACCTGGGCAGGGGAACCTACCAGACCCCTCACTGCCTTTGTCGTGACAGGTACTCATTCAAAGGTTCTCACTTGTCTACTCAGAATTCTGAGATGGGAAGGGGGGTGAGGAGGGAGGTGATAGACATTCTAAAGAGAAGTTTGTTAGTCTTTACTCCATATAGAAGTGTCTAAATGGAGAGCAAAGAGGGATCTTATGCAGCCATGCGCAGGAACTTGAGACAATGAAGTCAACAGTATAAAATGTCCATGGATGTTTATGCTCAGTTTTATAAGCTGTCTGATCCACAGTTTGGAGATTCTGGCTAAAGAGTGACTTTTACGTTAATGTGGCCTAGGGCAGGAATTTGTCCATAGATCATGCTATGTAAGGCAGGCAGACCATGACCTACCTGCCTCAGAAATAGAATAATTTATCGTTTTCTTCTAAAAAAAAATACTTTAAAATTGACTAAATAACAGATTAATGAAGGCTCAACCTAGGATAGTAGATAAATTCCAAGCTTAATTAAACCTTACCCATTCATTAAACTTGACTTCTAACTTCTCTTTGAGTTACATAAAGAAATACTTTTCTATTTCCTCTCCTGAGATCATCCTAAATCAGTGGCAAAGGCTGCAAATAGTGTCGATTTACCAAATGTCTAGTCTAAAAAAGAGGAGAACCAACTTTGCCATCCAGTTTTCACATTAAACCAGGACCTTCCTAGGGTCTAAATTGTGGTAAATAAGAGATGTTAATAAGTTCAAATAAGTATTGAATTGGAGGCAACATCGTCCTACAAGAGTGAGGATTTTGAGACCAGGCCTGCGTGGTTCCTAAAGCTCTCCCGCATCTTCTGAGTTATATAACCTCATCTAGTTCTTAACTGCCTGAACCCCAGTTTCCTTATGTATGGGGAGAGGATACCACAGGGCCCACTGGCAGCCTTGTCATAGGAACTAAGTGGCCATGATGAGATTTAACTGCCTGGCACCCATTTCACAGATGCCGGGTCCTCTCTGCTTTCTCCCAACACTACGAGGAAAGTGGTGATCTTAAAATAAGTGGTAAACCTAGATAGAAACAAAGACCCGTGCAATCGGGACTTCCCTATTATTTTAAAGAGAATCCCAGACATGTTTTAATGTGAGATCAAAAAGTGGTTATATATTCTGTTCCACTATCTAATGTAAATCCAATCCATCATAGGTCTCCAAACACAGACTATGGTACCTGCTTAGTGGGGCATGGGGGGGCAGGCAGGGAGGCAGGGGTAGCTATCACATGAGAATCCCACTGCCCGGGAGGGGAGGAATGGCCAGCCACAGGTCCCATCAGGCCCTGACTTGTAGCCTCTTGAAGGACCTCCCACAGAACAGAGAGAAGAGAAGGAGGTAGGGAAAGCTGGCTTTGGAAATCCTAGATCCAGTTACAGCATTGTCTCAGCTAATCCTTGAAGAGAAAAGACTGCATTTGAAAAGAAGTATATTTTAATAAGAGATGGGGGGTGGGGGGGGTGGCCCGAATACAGGGACTACAAATAGCAGGCCTTTGATGGACTAATTAGCCCGCACGCCCTCCTTTTCATCAGAATGCGCTGCTTTGACAGCGTGGAGGTGTAAAGAGGCAGATCTCAAAGCGAGGCGCCGCTTGTCTAAACAAGACTCAGCCACGGAATTTGAGCCCCTTGTCTTACCGACAAGGAAGCCTGTTTGCACAGCCCATGTGATTTCATCTTTGCCTTTGATAGAGTTATGATTCTGGGGAGATCTTTACGTGTTAAAAAAAAAATGTCTCAAAATAAACACCAAGTGTTTCAACATAAGTTCAGAAAAGTCCAAGCCACAGTAAAATTTCAGTCTCTGCTTAGGGGATGAGGGCATTTATTTACTTGTTCATTCACTCACCAAGCACTGCTTTTTAAAACATTTTTCTTTACATCCCGTGGATTAGACTGTGTAGCGGTCATTTATCTCTTTTGAAAGTTTCCATTTAGCTGCAGTGAGAAAGAAGGCTCTAAACTAGATGCAGCTAAAGCAGCCTTGGCCTTGGAATTCCTGGGCCCATGCCCCTCCGGTAAAAAATAAATACACTCGCCGTTATTGTTTTGCTGGAGGGGAGGCTTTGGGCCTTCACTAATCCTGCTTATGCCTTGGGACTTGCCAGCACTTGGGCTGACTAATTAGATGTTGGCTAAGGGGGTGTTGGAGTATGATGACCTGGGTTGGATCTTAGCTGAGTCACCTAGTAGATATGTGATCTTGGACAAGTCAATGACCTCTCTGTTTCTTTAGATGTTATGGGGAGGGAAGTATTGACAGAAACTCAGCTGTTAAAAGCTCACTCCTCTTGGGAATCCCAGTGTGTGGAAAGATCCCTTGGCACCTAAAAAGTAATAGTGCCCGGGATGCAGATGTTTGGTGAATGAATGAACAAATGACGCTAACAGAACGTACTGAAGATGCAGACATGTCCTTATTTCCTACTTTAATCCAGAAAAACAAACATCAAAGGAATTAGCAAGTCTTAGTATTCTTTACTGGCCATAACCATAAAAATCTTACTTCCTCCTTTTTTCTCAAATTGTGAATATGTGTCACTAATTGGCCTAATCAACTTGATTCATGGTCATTGGAGTCAGACACTCCTGAAAGACCTTGCTCTATCACATACTTAGCTAGGTGAGTTGGCCAAGCCAATCAATCTCTTTGAAGCTCAATTTTCTTACCACTATAATGCAAATAATATCTACCTCATAGGCTTCTTATGAGATTACACAAGATACCATCATCTGGCATCTAAACTCCTGACATGCATTTGCTGAGCATGTAATACATGTACTGGTTGACGGGGTATCTGCAGTGTTTGCGGAGACTTGTGCTGTCCGGCGGAGTCAGTGCTGCTAACCTGAGTTCCTTTCACTCCTCCCTTCTTTCAGAGGCTCTGCCCCTTCTGGAAAACCTAACCATTTCCGACATTAATCCCTACGGGTTCACAGTTTCCTGGATGGCATCGGAGAATGCCTTTGACAGCTTCCTAGTAACGGTGGTGGATTCAGGGAAGCTGCTGGATCCCCAGGAATTCACACTTTCAGGAACCCAAAGGAAGCTGGAGCTCAGAGGCCTCATAACCGGCATTGGCTATGAGGTTGTGGTCTCTGGCTTCACCCAAGGGCACCAAACCAAGCCCTTGAGGGCTGAGATTGTTACAGGTATTTTGATTCAAGTGAGCCATTTTATTCCCTTCCTGGTTTACTACCATGTAATTTATGTACCGGATCACCACGGTTTTAACATCCTTGTCCATGTGCTCTACTTAATCCATAGATGTGGCCTATTCTTTTATGTCCTCCACCCCACGTTCTCCCTTGTCGTATGTCTCTAATGAGCACTCCCCTTCTCCCACTCCAGAAATGAGATGTTTCCAAATTTTTCCACTTGGTGTTCCAAATCCTTTAGACCATGACTTATCCCTAGCGCTTCTGTGTTTACTCCACATCACCTTCCCCTGCGCTCATCCTGGCTGGTTCCCAGCTACATTCCAGCCTTCTCAGAGGAAATACACCAATGAGTATATTTCAGAAACTTACAACACTTACCATCTCCAAGGTTCAACTATAATCTTGACAAACTTACCAGGTGGGCTCATCATTGGAAAACCAATTACCAACTTGTTATCTTGGTAATCACTAATATCATAGATATTCTTCAACACAGACTAAATCCATAATTTTCTCAAGACTAGTCATTCCTAGAAAAGTAGAGCATTAACAACATTAACATTCAAAAATCTGTGTTTCCCAAAGTCTTTCTAGAGCTTACTACTTCTGTAGAATTTTTCAAGCCCCACTTGGTGAAACCATGTTTAAGTAAGTTTCGGAAACACTGACTTAAAATAGGATCCTTGACCACAAGGCTTCACAGAACATCCAAATGTGCATGTGTCTCTCCAAGAGGGGCTGATTCAGGCAGTATTTCCCAAGCTTCTGGTTGGTTGGGTACCTTTTAAGGAAGATCAAACAGGAATAGTGTGCTGTGAGTACACTTTGGGAAACTCAGCTGTAGATTTATCTTGACATTGAGTTTTGTCTAGTTCAGGCAATCCCAGATAATACCTTGCATCCAAAGTATCTAGCACAAGAGGTTCCAAGCCTTAGTTCTACCAGCTTAACACGTATCTAATGGTTAAAGCAAGCGAGTCAAGAGTAGGAACCTTCAGTAAAACCGCTCCAAGAAAAAAGCCAAAAGATCATAACATTTACATCATTTTAAAAGCCATTTTGTTCATGATCAAGGGAAATATAATCAGCGGTATCATCATAGGCAGCTCTACAGATCGTTAAAGCTGGTTTATTTGTCTTTTCAAAAAGAAAAGAAAAAGATCTCACAGAGGAGGATGGGCACTCGGCCACTGGAAGACAGAGAGCAAATGTAAACAAGT
This sequence comes from Myotis lucifugus, assembly GCF_000147115.1. Classification (NCBI taxonomy): domain Eukaryota; kingdom Metazoa; phylum Chordata; class Mammalia; order Chiroptera; family Vespertilionidae; genus Myotis; species Myotis lucifugus. The sequence goes on along the minus strand of NW_005871321.1, from coordinate 561,742 downwards.
TCCTGGCTTTGAACTTGTTTAATAACGCAGGGAAGGGGCCAATGCTGAGTCCAGATGTGGATTTATAGGATTGCTGTTAGACAAAACTCACATACACAAGCATCCACTCAGTTTGTATTAAATGTGTCAAGACCATCTTTTCCTTCTCCTAGGCCTGCTAGACTTGCTCATGTTGAATGATTTTCCTTTCCATCTCTCAGGACATCACTGCATACTGACATCCCCCTTGGAGAGACGATGACACATACTGATAAATGATGTTTTCTTTCCTCCTACCGCCATTTTCTCCCCTTCTAGAAGCCGAGCCAGAAGTCGACAACCTTCTGGTTTCAGATGCCACCCCAGACGGGTTCCGTCTGTCCTGGACAGCTGATGAAGGGGTCTTCGACAGTTTTGTTCTCAAAATCAGAGACACCAAAAAGCAGTCTGAGCCACTGGAAATAACCCTCCTTGCCCCCGAACGTACCAGGGACATAACGGGTCTCAGAGAGGCCACCGCCTACGAAATTGAGCTCTATGGAATAAGCAGTGGAAGGCGATCCCAGCCAGTCAGTGCTATAGCAACCACAGGTACCGTACAGAAACAGGAGAGGACGGAGCGGAGTCCCCACCTGGGGGCTTCCCCTCACAGGGCTGGGAAATCACAGGGGCTAGACAAGCTCGCGTTGAGATCCTGGCTCTCTTGATTACAGAAGGGATGATTGTGGGCAGTTTGGCTAAGTCTTTACACAAAAAGAGTCTGATGCCATTAAATTAATAGCGTCGTGAGGATTAAATGAGATAATTCATGAAAAGCTCAAAGCAGAGGGCTGGCACATAGCAAAGGCTCAGCAAATGAGATATATTTACATATTCATTATCATTACTACATCATCATCATTACAATGATTGCATTTTTTTCCATTCCAAAGACTTCTCCTTCTACCTATTATCTCATCATTTTTTACCCAGAGATACACTTCCTGATTCTTTGGTCAAATGTTCAAACTATACTCTGCAAGGATAATGGGGAATAGTACCTTCACCTATAAAAATTAATATGTATAAAGTGCATGTGTGAATGATCAGTACTGTGAACAGGAGGGAAGGAGGAAGCTGGCAAGGTTAGGAGCTGCTCTTCAGGAAGCTTGCTGGTTTTATTGGATACTTACAGCAGCTCTAAAAGGCACAAGAGGGGGAAATGAAAACCCCTTTCCATACGAGTTGTTTCAAGGAGAATAAAGGGAGATGGTTACTAGCATGACTTTATTATAATGATAATATGAAAACTAAGAAGGCTCTTTAGAAGGAAAAGGAAAGACCTACCGCAGGTGGGTGAATTCCTTCTCAGGACTGAGGGGAATGGAGCATAGAGATGGCTGTTGAAAGAGGAAGCGGGGGGAAAGAATCACAAAACCACAGAAGTGATCTGAGAGACCAGAGAACTGATGTAATCCAGCCTCTTCTGGTTGTGCATCTCGTGAAGAATCTGAGGCCCAGAAAGGTAAAGTGATTAGTCTAAGGTCACACAGACAAATTGGGGGTAGACCCAAATTCCAACTTATTTTAATACTATTAACCATAAGCAGGCTGGATGACAAATAATCAATGACTATACAGGGGTGGGCAAAGTAGGTTCACAGTTGTGAGTACAGAAACAACAGTTTATTCTTGCAATATTTATTAATTATTATATTATTTACCATACACAGAACTGTGAACCTACTTTTGTCCACCCCGCACATACTTGCCATCTCTGACAGGCATGGGGTGTAACACTGGCCCAAACCTTCTCTTTACCAGAGATGGGTATTTTGTGATGATAAAGTTTCAGGGCCTATTGAGCTCCAAGAAGCCCCTATG